>NC_061483.1:13253705-13853705 GCF_022539355.2 Hippoglossus stenolepis
CCAGTGTGCATTGTCCCATCACTGCCAAACTTCTGCCACATGATTATAGTCCAAGCCTGAACAGCTCCAGGTGTCAATATTTCCTCAGTGTCATAGCGCCACCTACTGATTCGCCATGAAACAGGAAGTACTTTGTAAATCCACTCTGCATTATCCAACCGGCTCCGAACTACTGACCTATGATCACTATCATGACCTGAACACATCCATATATTAATATTAGTTCAGGGTCATAGCGCCACCTACTGATCGGTGTGAAAATTAAGTTGTTGTAACATTGTCCGATTGACACAAAATTGCTCACGCTACATCAGAGCCCCTACTTGAAGAGATATATCAGTCTGCAGGTAATAATAGTGATGGCGCCACCTACTGGCAACAGGAAGTAAGCTTTGTTTTACAACTATCATTCGATTTACATACAATTTTCACAGTGTGATGTGCAATTGATGGCGTGGATCGTAATCAGCAATTAGCAGGCAAGGATCGACGTCGCTCGACGGACGCAGGAAGTGAAGCGTTTTATACTTTGATGCACTGCTCCTGGCTGCTTTACAATATACAGCTCAAAAGAGCTCAGTCAAGTCATTTGACCATGGTCAGAATCGTGACATTTCCTCAAACCGTGTCAACATTGAGGTGCGGCGAAGGATCATCCTTCGCCAAAGGACACGATGTTGTCATAACTCCAGTGTGCATTGTCCTATCACCGTCAAACTTCTGTCACATGATTATAGTCCAAGCCTGAACAGCTCCATGTGTGAATATTTCCTCAGTGTCATAGCGCCACCTACTGATTCGCCATGAAACAGGAAGTACTTTGTAAATCCACTCTGCATTATCCAACCGGCTCCGAACCGCTGACCTATGATCACAATCTTGACCTGAACACATCCATATATTAATATTAGTTCAGGGTCATAGCGCCACCTACTGATCAGTGTGAAAATTAAGTTGTTGTAACATTGTCCGATTGACACAAAATTGCTCACGCTACATCAGAGCCCCTACTTGAAGAGATATATCAGTCTGTAGGTAATAATAGTGATGGCGCCACCTACTGGCAACAGGAAGTAAGCTTTGTTTTACAACTATCATTCGATTTACATAAAATGTTCACAGTGTGTTGTGCAATTGACGGCGTGGATCGTAATGAGCAATTAGCAGGCAAGGATCGACGTCGCTCGACGGACGCAGGAAGCGAAGCGTTTGTCCTCGCCGCAGTGCGCAAAACGCGTGCAACGAGGCGTCGCGGCACTTGGTCGATCGCTCTCTCCACCGACCGCAACAGGCTTCAACGTGCGGGTGCTCGGGCCCGTCAGTGCTACAACGTAGCCCTAGTTGGCTTTTGTATTTGTTTTTGTTTGCTGTCAGATTCTCCTTATTTGTCGTTGTGCTTTGGGAGTTGTTGTGTTTTCTTATTTGTTGGTTTGTTTTCTTATTAGCTGGTTTGTTTTCTTATTTGTTGTCTTTTTAGTAGCTGTTGTGTTTTCTTATTCGATATTAGGTCTTGTGATTCGTTGCTGTGCTTTGTGACATTTGGCTGTGCACCTCAGGGCCACCGTACATCTGGTGTGTACCATAGCTCCTCTGTGGCTCTGTGGGTATCGATCAGTGTGGTTCAGTGTTTGCTGCTGACCAGGAGACGCGGGTAATCCAGAGGACATGAACACACGGGGACCAGTGGGACGTCTGCAGTCAAACAGTCCTCAGTGTTGATGATCACGGTGAGGGAAACACATCAGCACCTGCGCGTGCACCGCGAGTCCACGGCTCGCGCTCGAGCTCTCGGCCAATAGGAGAGCGTGTGGCCCCGCTGCTCCTTCACTTCACCGCGATTCCTTCAGTTCACGTTACTGTCAGTAAGGAAGAGGAGGAGGAGGAGGAGCACCGAGGAGCAGCCATCACTCTCCGGGTTATTGCCCTCATTCAGCGTCGTCTCCGCACCGAGTCCGGTCCACACGCCAGCGGAGACATGGAGGGAGTGAGCAGCAACAGGAGCATGTCTTACAGCAGATGGAGTTACGACAGGTAGGAGCTGCTCCCCTCACTGTGTGTGTGTGTGTGTGTGAGAGGCTACTTTACCTGTGTGTGTGTCTGTCTGTCTGTCTGTCTGTCTGTCTGTCTGTCTGTCTGTCTGTGTGTGTGTGTGTGTGTGTGTGTGTGTGTTAGGCCGATATATTTCAGGTGGAGTCCCCCAAACACCCAAACCCCCTGCGTTATTAAATGACAGGTGACGATTTGGACAGGAGAGATGTGATGTGAGTTCATCAAGTAGCCTGAGCATCATCCTGTGTCTGATGTGTTCGATTCCCTCTGTGTGTGGGTCCGTCATAAATCATCATGAATCTGTACATGCTGCCCACCATCACAAAAACATTCAGCATACATGACCCATAGTGTTTGATACTGTTGTTTGTCTCCTGCGGCATAAGACAACCAATCAATCAATCAATCAATCAATCAATCAACCAACCAACCAACCAACCAATCAACCAATCAACCAACCAATCAATCAACCATCTATCTATTGATCTATCTATCCATCCATCCATACATACATAAAAACATTTTTTGTGGTGGAGAAGTGACAATACTCTGCAGAGAAAAATCATCATTGTCATCATGTTCTTCATCTTGTTCCTCATCGTCACCTCTACTACCATCTTCATCAGAATCATCATCATCATCATCATCATGGACATTCTCATCATGTTCATTCTCATCATGTTCATTCTCATCTTCATCATGTTCATTGTTATCATCATCATCTTCTTTATCATCATCATCTTCTGCATCATCATAATCATTATCTTACTCTTCTTGTTCTTCTTCATCCTCATCCTTATCATCATCCTCGTCCTCGTCCTCACCATCATCTTCAGCCCTGAGGTTGGCAGGCTACATCTCTGTAAGTCTGATCAAGACCTTTATGATCAAACCTTAGTACAAATTCGAGCAGACACGAGGAGCATGAACACGGAGCATACATATTAAAACCATCCTTGGAGCCGTGGTGGTCCTCAGCCTGACGGGAGCGGAGAGTCTGACGAATTTCTAAGAAGAAATCACACTCATGAGCAAGTGGAGGTTGCTCTGTTTTACTAATGTCCATTTTGTGCGTTTGATGCCACCAAAACATAAACAGCAAGTGTGAATCAGTCACTGAACGCTCATGATTACTAAACAGGGCTCTGACATTGAGGAAGTACACTGTAGGTACATTCTCAGGAACAATAGCATTACATCAATAATATTCACAGTATATATGCGGTACACTTGCTACCACTGATCAAAGCAATCATGAATATCTCGATGAATACCTTTTATCTAGCACACCATTCACATTCCTCTTTAGTCATACTCCTCATTCTGGCGTACAATGGAGGGTTGGAGATGTATCTCCTGTAGCTGTTTGACCAGCGGCACAGAAGTTTTACCATGACAACACTGCATGTATTGGCTCAGACAGTATAATTGGTATTCTAGATCTGTTCATGGACATCCCAAGAGCCTGCTGTCAGAGCCAATGGTTCTGTAGCCCTCTGAAGATTTCTCCCAGTGTTGTGAAGTAATGTTCACTGTGTGCTGCCAGTTACAGACAGTAAGAGGCACAGTGGTCTGTGCATTTAAGTAGGGCTGTTGTGTCCTTTTATACCGATATCATATCATATTTTCCCTCAGTGGTTCTATCTCATGCACAGGTGAGCAGATGTGCGCATGAGCAGCCTCTCTGCTAATGAGCTGCTTCACCAGTCAAACAGGAGCAGATTGAGTTAGAACTGACAGTTCAGATAGATTGTTCGTGCTTTCCTTCAAATAAAACAAAAGACTAAACAGTGACGTTAATGTGGCGCTCTCTGTCAGGCATCAGGGGTCAAACTCAGGTCACACTAGTATGTACTGTATGTCTTCTCCTTATTGGAATGATATTAAGTCCTTACTAAAACCTATACAAAACAGTAACATGGGAAAAAAGTATCAATATCAGCTAGAATGGAACTTAGAGCTCATACCTCCACTCAGGCGCAACAGTCCCCTTAAATTTAGTCAAGCTGCACCAAATTGCACACACTCATAGATGTCAGTCCCCTTTATGCCTGAGTTTTATTCATCAAGATCCATAAATAATATTTGGGAAATTGGTGAAAATGTAAAAAAACAACAAATTAAATAACCCTATCTCGCAGGGTTCAGGAAGGGGTTAAAAAAATATCCTGGATCCGCCCCTTTTTTGGGATCAGATTCTTTCCTGGCTCATGTCCCATCCTTCAAGTTTCATAGAAATCCTTTCAGTAGTTTTTGCGTAATCCCTCTGACAAACAAACTGACACGGGTGAAAACATAACTTCTTTGAAATAATAATAATCAATTTAAAGTATCAATAAGGCTAGAAGCACAATAAACCTCTGGAAGATCTGTTGCTCGTTGTTGTCTCCAGCCTTCGGCCGACAATTTGAAATGAGGCATTCACATTTGCAGTTTCTTGTTAAAGAGAAGTTAAATCTCCAGTGGCATTGAAGCTTTCTATTGGAGGTAGGAGGGGAAATAACAAAATCTATATAGACACGCACATGTCTGTCTCACCTCTTACAGTTCTCCAAAATCAATATCCATGACAACTGTGTAGGATTGTATTTACCAGTGCTTCACAGGTGCTTCACATTTTGTTTGCTTACACCTCCCCTGAGGACTGTGGTGTGTGTGTGTGTGTGTGTGTGTGTGTGTGTGTGTGTGTGTGTGTGTGTGTGTGTGTATTATGCTTCATAGACTTCATAGTAGTTCTGTAGCACCTGTTAGTGAAAGAGAGGCCACACTTCGATCTTTTGTTTTTGTCCCTGATGTTTGTTTGAGGTTGGAAACTATTCAACTTCAATCTGAGCAGGGATTTCATTAGTCAGAATAAGTGAGAACATGTGTGGGACTGCTGGGCATAAAACAACCGCTTTATAACACCACTGGATGTCCAAAACTCCACAGTATATTCAACTTATCAATTTACATGTGAAGTTGTCGGCACTCAACTAAAAATGAGAAATATTGAAAATGTAGGCCTCCAAGAAATCTATATGAAAGTGACTCATTAAATCTAAAGTGTCAGATCATTGTGCAGACAATGAGAAAACTATTGCTTATGTATAACAACATGATCAAATGTACAAAAATAGTAATTACTAAATTGTAATCCATATAAACAGATCCTGGATTATGTTCATACTCTGTAACATGTCAAGATGATTATTTAAAGATATAATATATAACAATTCTTCATTGAAATGTCTAAAAACAACTCGACCTATGTTATATAGTTTGTTGACTTGGGTACTTGCATCATCCAAAATGTTTCCAACATTGTTCAAACCCAGAGAAATCCCCAATTTTATTCAAGGTAACGGGACATTTCCTTTTAATTGCCTTTATATTGATTACTCGTAATGGATCACAATTATTCGTGATCATTTTCATTTGCTGCGTACTTTGAATAAAACTTGAATACATTACCTCATCCATCAGGTAGATTCATTGAAGTTACATTTTGTACGTTCAATAGGATTAAGCTTATTTATGTTGACTTTGAGTACGTCCATATAATATTAATGTTACTTGCATGCATTGTTTTCCCTGGAGGAGCCTGTTTCCACTTTGACCGCCACTATCACACTGTGTCCTGGCTCCTGCTCAGTAAACACTGTCTCCTGGAGATGGAGGGGCAAGGTGGGCAGACGAGATACAATTCAAAACCTTTGGAGCTCAGGGCAGCATTCCCATGTTTTTTTAATATCCAGCACAAAGGTTAGTTTGAATTTCCTTGTGTACGTTGTATCCCTCTATTAAAAAAGCACATGATAAATGAGTTTAGAAAAAGAGGAAATGGTGGAGCTGATACACAGTAACCTTCTCCTTATTTTCCCAGCCTTTGTTATGCGACCGGATGATGTGTTGAAAAGAGCCAAGCTCCAGCAGCTGTGGTGACTGTAAAAACAGATAATTAAATAACCATTGATTAATTCATATGGACTTTTTTATTTGGCTGCCATGATATTAAAGATGGAAATTAAATGTAATCCATCTCCACGAGTCCTGCATAAAACAGAGGATCTGCTTTCCTTACCTGCAGTAAGAGAGACGTACTGTTCAGATGTTTTAGTGTCAGTGGTGATCTTTACAAAAAAAGGCCTGATAAATTATGGAGGATGAACATTGTTCACTGTGTGGATGTGATCTGGAGTTTCTTCTGTGTGGCCTTTCATTTCGGGAGCTCTATTTCTTCATTTCACATTGAGATCAATGCTTTGCCTCAAAACCCTGCCCTCTCTCCCACATGCTCTGCTCCTGCTCAAATCTGTTTGTCTGCACTTGGACATACTGTCGCTGCACCAAGCTCCTGTGCTGTGTTTAGGTTTAAGTCCTTCTCGTGCTCAGGCTGCTTGTGAATGCTCACGGAACTTCATCTCTCAGACAGGGCTGGACGATTATATCAAGATAATAATGTTCAAATCACGATCGCTATCACAATGAATGTCACATTATTATTTTTTTTTTAAGTTTAAAGACTGATTTTTTTCTCCTGAGTGAAGGTTGTGGTTTTAAACTCTACTTACACTTCATATAAAGTAGATTGATTGTGTGGTTTACCTCCTCACTGTGCACATTGCACAAACAGACCACAGCAAATCCCTTGCATGTGTAAACCTACTTGGCAATAAACCCTGATTCTGATGAACATGATTTGTGCCTGGGTCGGGTTGGGTAGATTTTCTAATATATTGAACCATTGCTATAATTATTAATATGATTTTCTTGCCCAGTCCTACTCTCTGATTTCTGCTCTCGCTCTTGGATTTTTGTGGAATTACCTCGTCAGGATTCCTTCTCGCCAATTAAATGCCAGATATTAAGTTATGCTCTCAAAATGAAAGGCCACTCACTTGAATCAAGACGAAAATTGGTTACATTATCAAGCCTGTATTATTCCTTGAATTTCATCTGTGCCCCTTCAGAGTCTGTGGAGCCGATGGAGTAGACTGAAATTACCTCTGGACAATGATGCATAGAGCTGATTAGAAAGCAGCAAGAAGATTTAATTTATCATGGTTGTGAGAAGCTTTCATGTGATATGCATTGTCGGAGGCCTCTAAATAACATCTCTACACGGATTTGGTTTCAGGTCAGATCAGATGGGTTTATCTGAGTTGTGCTCGTGTCTGTTCAGCTTGTGATGCAGGTGTGAATTGGCCCCAACAGGAGCTGTGGACAGTCAGTACTAACACTGTCTCTGTGTGTGTGTGTGCTCTCTTTTGCCTGGCAGAAGCTGCAACCGGCTCTAATGCAGGTTGTCATTTATTTGTTGTATATTAAGAATGATGCGTATTGCTTTCTAAAAATTAGACCTTTAATCCAATGTACCAGATTTCCAAGAAACTGTTTTCTATGATTATATTTCAAACACTTGTCAGCTACATACCAAGTGATACACCGAGTGCTGTGAGTTCATGAAATGGGAAATCTCTCAATGGGCCATTGCGGGTGGCTTAAAAAATGATTCACAAAAAAATCATGTGCGTCACTTAGAAATTGCAGACAACCACACAAATGGTGCGAGATTGATTCGTCAGTCGTTGTCATAACAGTCTTATCAGAATTAGTTTCGATATTTTACCATGAACCAAAGTATTAGAAACGACTCTGTATGACACAGGGCAGGAGAGCAGCTGGAGTGACAGCTGTGTCCAGTGCGTGTCCAGAACGTCCTCTCCACCTGCTCTGAGTATTATTGTTGAAACTTCTTACCAGGGCGAATACTGCAGTTTCCTTTACATTATCTCCGTTGTTGTGGTGATGCAGCCTTGTCATGTGTTATGCATCAAACCTCCTGACTCTTCAGCTCAAAAGCCTGATACTGCACTGCTGTCATTATGCAGTTCATAGCTTAGTCACTGTCCACCGGTTTCTGTAGTAACCACACATAGAAAGATGAAGGTAGACAAAGCGTTGCTGCTTTGGTCTATTCTGCTTCACTTATTCCTGTGGCTGTAACCACTGGGATACAACATATTGTGATGTTAAACCTGACAACACCTTACACGTGTCCCTCATTAGGATAAAGTGTAAGGTACTGATGCTGTAATTCCTGGTTAAGAAATGTGTCTTTGTAAGAATCTTTGTACTTTTCACATGCACACAAGCACAGGTGGATTTAATCAAAGCAAATAAAATCAGGAGAGCACATGCTTTTCGCCAAGGCCCATTTATCACCATATTGCATATTTGTATAGAGATCAGATACATATACCATCCATAGAAATGTTCTTCAAACTGTTTACATTAAACACAGGCCAAATATTGTCTGATAGAATTGTATATATGTTATTATATAGTACCTGAATTAAGATTACACCCTCTAAATATATTTGTCTTGATTCATAAAATCTGGATCCAGATCTGCACCAAATCCCCCATAAATATTATCACTCTACATATGCCTGATTTTTTTCATCAAAAAGGTCTGCATTATTTTTCACAAAAAAATATACATAATCCTACTAACAGACAAACGTGTATGAAAACACAACCTCCTCGCCGTGGTAATAAAGATGATGGCCAGACCTGCCACTGAATGCAGACTGTGTATTAGTACAGCAACTCAGTTGATTAGACTGATTTAGGATAACAACCTAAATGCCTCACAGGCACAGAAACACAGGCTGAGAAAACTTCACACATCATGTGTCTGATTATTTACATCCAATGCCTGATACCTAATATAATTTTCATTGTTGTTTTTTTTTTGTTTTGGCATAAATTACATGCAAATATATTTAACAAACTCATAAAGCTGCTGACAAGTTGGGACTGACATCAGGTGCAGAAGGTGGCGGAGCTTCCCCTCTGACTTCTCCCTCTGTCTGCCGCAGTGGAGATGCTTGGCAGGCCGGGAGCTATGATTAGTAATGGCCCCTTATGTGAAACAGAGGTAAGCTGGCAATTTTGGGCTTAGTGTGATTTGGAGAACAGGTGCTGATTCCAGGCAACCTGCTGGTGAATGAGCCGGAGGACACGGTTCTTTTCTTTTTTCTTTCTGCCAGAGCTGTGCTGTTGTTGTGCAATGAACCAGAACAAAACAAATGAGAATAAAAATAATAAATATTCCTTAAGTGATTTATCCTTTTGACCAGTAGCTGCCAAGGCCCCGCAAGAGGTTCTAAAATATAGATCTGAATACAACAACCCTCAAAGAGGCTATTTAATCTTCAATGACATTCAAGAAATCCTTAAAAACTGATTGAGTTTAGCAAATGATGTAACATAATACTCTTTATATGGCTGTATGGATGGATGGATAGATAGATAGATAGATAAGTCCCCTTATGAAACCACATTTAAATACATTCAAATTGCATCCACTCGTATTTATCCATGAAAGTTCAGGTGATTCAGTTGAGTAGTTTTTGCATTTTTCCTGCTTAAAAACTAACATAAGCCAACAAACAAGGGGTTTAAAACATGACCTTCTTGGTGGAGTAAATTATGCCAAATGTCTGTGTAGAAAAACAGTGGAATAGAAATGCTGTTGGAGCACCACACATACCCACAGAACACAGACTATTACTTTCCCTGTGACACAACAACTACCACAAATTAAATGCATAATGTGAAATGAAATATGTCTGGCTTTTCTTCAGCTATTTAAATGTGAGGGAAATGGTTCTCCCAGGAGGTACCAGTGGTATAAAGAGGTACTTCTCTGCAGTATCTTACATCACTTGTTTTTTTGGAGTACCCGTCTGTATAGGACCCAAGGGCACAGCTGGGATGTCGTGTGGTTTCAGGCTTCTGCTCTAAAGGCACACCTGCTGCCAAAAGCGTAATTCTACACAAATCCGCTTTGATCAGGGGACACCCAACAACCTCTGCTGTGTTAACAAGACAGCAAAGGCATCAAAGTGAGGGGGCTGCAAACGCTGTCCTGTCTCGTACAGTGTCAATGATTTATGAATGGAGGAGACGCTATTCCTTTGATGAGACTGCCTTAGTCTAAATATAGAATACCTGTTTTTGGTTAGAAATGCCAAGCTGACTAAGAGATTTCCTTTAGTGATGGCATTTGGTGACACTTCAAAAACAAATACTGATGGAGACCATGAAACGCTACAAACATCAATTCAAATGGATTCTAATGTTGCTCCATTATATTATATTCGTTCTGGAGCAAGATTTTACAGAGTCGCCTCGCAGTTCTCTGTTCTCTCTCTATTCTCTTCTCCGACAATGATTCATTGACGGAAAAAAACAGTCAATGATCTGAATATCTTTAATTTATTATCTAGGGCAGCAGGGCTCCATCTGATTGGCCAATTATATTGAAATGCAGAGCGTGAATGCACGGCACGTGGAACACCTTTTATCGCAGCTCAAGCTGTCTTTTGCGATACGTATATCGCGCGTGTTGATATTGTGATGCCGTGCAGCCCTAGTATATACAGTATATATATTCTATGTATTACAAATACATGTTCACTATAACTGCTTGTATTTATTGCTTTTAGGACCCTAAATGTCATTAAACCACTTAAACTAACAATATGTAACTTCTCAATCAGAACAGTACAAATTACCTAATGTGATGATGTCGTGAAGCAGCGTGGGATCATGGGAACTGTTGTCTTCACCACCAGGGCCAATGGAAATCTACCCAGCTCGACTCAGGCACAAATCATGTTCATCAGAATCAGTTTTTTTTTTTGCCAAGTAGGTTTGTTTGTCTGTTTGTGCAAGTATAAATCTAAAATCTAAAAAAATAAACTAATATTAAAATAGAAAACAAAATGTAATGCAAAAACATTAGAGGGCACCAGGGAAGGGATTGTGCAATATTCATGGATGGCATAATGTTTTAAAGTTATACTGTTACGTTAAGCAGCAAAAAACAATCAAGAATCATGATTGCAAATTTCCCTCATTTCCCAAATCTTATCTTATCTTATCTTATCTTATCTTATGATCCATTACAATTGACCAATACAAACAACAGAGGACAAAACAGCCGACTGGCCAACTGGCTAGTCTTGTTAAATATTACATCTGTAACTACACTCAAAAGCTTTCCTGTCTTAATAGCATAGGGCCTCCCTTCATTTTAGAGAAGAATATTGTAAAGTGAATGAGCAGACTCTGACATTTGATCTAAATGTGGGTGGATATGAGGAGAAATCACAGCGGAGGTGAAAGCCAGATAGAGGTCTGACACACTCCCTGTGGACAGCTGGTACCAAGAAAGGCGATAAAATTGATTATGATAACACCCCCTCCTCCTTCTCTTATTCCATGTGCTCTTGATTAACCCAGCTCCCTCTCTCATTAACCATCCTTTCTCCTCCATATCCAGTGTCTCCATAACTCAATTTATCTTCTAAACCCGCTGCATTAAGCATGGACCATACATTACACTGTGAGATCTTTAGGCCTTAAAGAGCAAACGCAAAGCCTCAGTTTGTGAAATGGAGGTAAAATTTAGGAAAATGTTAAAATCTGAATCTAACATCTTGAATGGAAAGTAAAAGGGCTCTCAGGGCCTGCAGGAGATTTTCACTCTGGTCTTCTAACACGTAATTCTCTAAGTTTAGCTTAGATAAAATGCCTTTAATCTTGTGGATTTAACTTTTTATTGAACTCATGTTTTATATTTTATTGGATTTTCTTTGGTGGATTTGGTTTTAAAATGAAAATTCTGCTCCTTTTTACTTTTCTTTTATTCAACTCCATCCTCTCCTCCATCGCTCTCCACCACTGGATGTGTATGTGTGTGAGATTTGCTTCTGGACCTGGTTGCTATAGTGATTAATCACAGCATAAAACTGAGAAGTGGTATTAAGTTATCGAGAAAAAAGGTGTGTGTGTGTGTGTGTGTGTGTGTGTGTGTGTGTGTGTGTGTGTGTGTGTGTGTGTGTGTGTGTGTGTGTGTGTGTGTGTGTGTGTGTGTGTGTGTGTGTGTGTGTGTGTGTGTGTGTGTGTGTGTGTGTGTGTGTGTGTGTGTGTGTGTGTGTGTGTAATCATCCATCCATTACAGATGCAAGGATGAACATGTGCAGTCTTGTGTGGCTCTCTCCCTTCAGCACACGGAACAGAATGAACGTCAGACATATTGAGCTGTTCTATACAACATATTGTTTCAAGATGAGAATATATTCATATTCTTATCCCCTCGATAATTGTAGGAAGAAAGAACAAAAAACACTGACCGAGATTTGATATTTGTTACCTTCACCAAATAGGTTATGATTTCTGTGGAATTTATTTGTCAGTTGTTGGTTGGCGGATTCAGGATATTTTTTTTATTTTCGTTAACATTGAGGTTTTTTGACTTGTTTGTGAATTATAAAGAAATATTTAATTTCTAAAGAAATAATTCATGTATCATTGAGGGAACTGATGAGTGTATAATTTGGTGCAGCTTGATTAAATGTAAAGTGACTGTTTGGCCTTGGCGGAGGTTTGCGCTTTACTGTACACTTGTTTGTCATTGAAACACATTTGATGACTGGAGGAGACCAAGGTTTAATGTTAAATTTGAAATAATGGATAATACATTATGCAAAAATCATATCAATTAAGACAAACCATGAATGTAAAATCTTCCAATGTAATTTTAAAATCTTCTTAGTATTATGAAATGTTGTTTTTTTTCAATTTTTATTTTATTACATCCTTATAACATGTCGGTCCTTATTTTGTCTTATTCCAGCAGGTTTTCATTTCAAAATGTCCTTTTTAAATTTCAACCACAGTCACAGTTTTCATAAAAAGTGTTTCTCTCTCAAGCAAGGCAAATCGTTACAGACCTTGAGAAACCTTTATTTGACTTGAGTCTGATTCATATTGTTTCATTGTACACTGGCCTCAAAAGCTTTTTGTTAGTAAACACAATATCAATCAATCAGTTAGTCTTTATTAAAGTAATAATACTAAATTGTCATTTCTACTACCTTTCAATAACCCTGATTTAGAGATCTATGAAAGGGGACTTCATTCCCAGCAGTCTGCTGATGGACTGGAGAGCAGGGACCATGTTGATTTGTGATGATGAATAGATAGTGGAGGATTACTTCGAGCAGCTGGGCCTCTTAAATACTCAAACAGGTGCTGAGCAGCTCCACAGTTTGGAATTCATCCAAATAACTTTTTGCTCTTTTATTATACGATCATGAATTGTATTCATTCGTATGCACCCACTGTCCCCACTGTGTTCATTATGTTTTATCCAGACTCTCTCTGAAGACGGAGGTGAGAGTGAAATTTCATTTGTCGTTCTTAGGGGACAAAATGTTTCTCCTCTCTCTCGTCTGTAAAAGTCAAATAAACTTAGAACTGAAAAAGGTCCATCCATCATCTATCCTGCTCATCCTTGTGAGGGTTGTGGTGGGGAGCTGGAGCCAATCCCAGCAGACATTGGGTTAGAGGCGGGGTACACCCTGGACAGGTCAAACCCATACAGACCATGGACTGCTTAAAATGATGGACGATGCGTCTCCACTTCCTCCCACCATCCAGAGATGAAGCTAGAATAACAGAATACGAAGGATGCCTTTAGCACATTTGGAGCTGGAGTCCGTTCTGTAGCGATTAGGAAGGAGTCACGGTAACGAGATCCCATCGATACACACGCTCAGCCAATCACAAGTTAGTCTCAGCTGTTAATCATTACGTTTCACCAAGTTTTTATAGCATCAAATAACTAATTACCTTGAAAACTTAGACATACATGATGAGAATTAAAATTACAGAAACCCTCTTTGCGAAAAATATATTTGAGTATGGATCCATGTCCCATCCATTAATATGGAGGAGATGGGATTTATGACCTATGCAGCCAGCCATCAGGTGGAGATTTTTGGGGAACTGTCATGTCGTTCATTTTTACATACAGTCTATGTTGCAGACACAGGGAGAAAATGCAAACTTCACACAGAAATTCTGAACTGGGATTCAAACCAACAACCTTCATTCTGAGTCAACAGTCCAAACCACTGCATCTCCTCTGTGCCTGAAGAGGGTGTCTTAACTAACAGCAGAGGAAAACAAACACAGTAAGATGTGCAGAGCCAGGGGTGTTGTTTGCGTCAGCGTTTCTTTTTCCTTCCAACAGTTTGTTGACTGTGTTGCCTGAGCATTTGATGAGTTTCTCGCTGTGTAAATTAAAAACCAAAGTGACAGAACAGCCTGTTCTGTTATAACGCAGTGATTCAAAGATTTGTCACTGCCATGAGAAGGTAGGAAAAGTTAAAAACATGTGGACACAGCAATACTCCAATACGTAGTATTCCATCTATCAGAACAGTTTTTATGACGATCGGTGTCAGTATTTAAAATTTTGCATGTTCGTGCTGCAAAGTGTGAGGAACCAGTAATTGTTGAGGATTGTTGTAAAGCCTGTTTACTTGTCTTGTCTTTTATTGTTTTCCATTTTTCCTGTGCCAGATGACGTTAGCATCACATAAAGTTTTCAAGTAATCAATCAATCAATCAATCAAATTTTATTTGTATAGCCCATATTGACAAGTCACAATTTGTCTTATAGGGCTTAACAAGGTGCGACATTCTCTATCCTTAACCCTCAACAAGAAAAAGGAAAAACTACCCCCCAAAAAACATTAACAGGGTAGAGAGAAAAAAGCAGCAACTGCAAATGACTGAGGAGTTATTGTAAGTAAAGGTAGAGTATGTGAGTAGGTGCCGCACTTTATTTAAATGTGGGTAAATGATTATTTAAAGTAGTCGCCATAATTAGCATGGGAAACACATTATTACACCTTGATTTCCATTCAGTGAAGCAGCTCCTGTCAGCCCGAGTGGAGCCTGAGTGCTGCTGACTGTGAGCCCCCCTCCCCTCGCTTAGAGTGAGAAGCGGAAAATGCAAAGCTTGACAGCACCTCCTTGTGTTCATGCCTTATCCCTACACAGCTCTGTCCGCGCTCTGTGAGTCCCCCTTCTGGTGAGGACACACAAACGCAGCCACTCCCTGCAGCAACACAGTGATGGTACATAGATCACCGGCGCTGCCAGATGTCACTTAATCACAGCTAGCAGAGGTGGTCGTCCATTTGCGTAAGACGCGCCTACGAGTCTCTTTCTTGGAGCAGATATTGCTAAGTGCCCCCCCCCCCCAGCCAGCTTGTAAATGATAATTAGTTTCCACTGTTGCCATGGCGATGGCACTGAACCAGCAGAGAGAGCGTGTGTGTCAGAGGAGGCGGCTTGACACGCAGCGAGGGACATCAGCCGCTGGCTCCTCGCAAAGCTGCTGAGTTAGGATTCAAGTGTTGCTCGTATTCATGCCGCAGAGCTCCCTCCACACCGGCCTGCTCCTGTCCGTTGAATTAAAAAACCTTCATTAGCCCGGCTCCCTCGTCCACAAGATCACCCGAGAGTCACAACGACACGGTCAGCTTCGTTTTACATGGAAAGGTTCATCCACGTGCTCATGACTTTATGGTGAACGTGCTGTTTGGGAGGAACCACGAGGCCCCAAAGAGGGAAAAAAAACCCCAGTGTCACTTTCCACTTGATGTTCACTGTCCTCATGCACGGTTTCATTTGCTCCTTGTCATTACTGGGAGGTTTTTCCAAACTGGAGGTGATGGCCGTGAGTGTTCGGCTCTGCAACAACTAACCGGAGAGCAAAAAAGATGAGACAGAAAAGAAGAGAGATAAAGTATAAGCACGAGCATAAAGCTCTTAGAAACAGTGAGTCACATGCACATAATCCTCTAAAGATAGATACAGGGCTCACACACTGTGCAGCCACTGACAAGACGACACTCTTGTTCAACATCTCTGTCTCTCTCCGGCCATTCTGTCAGCAGGGTGTGAGATACGTGTGTGTGTGTCAGTGTGTGCGGGGCATGAACTTCTAACGAGACACATTAGGCTTTTGATGCTTTATTTATTCATGGTCTGTTAATGCCTACGTGACTTCATGAAAATTCATTGTGAAGGGAAAGACACATGTTGCATTCCTTGTCTCTTAAGAATAAACTATAGACTTATAAATTATAAAAGAGCATGAAAGCCCACTGCCTTAAACAGACTGTCTGGGGAATTAGAAACTGAGATCTATAATGTTCAAACATCTTTGTTTGCTGTAGAAAAAAATATCAATTCTACCGCTTGTGAGCTGCCAGTGTTGTAGAGGGAGGAAAACCTCAACTTCTTTTGATGAATAATACAGATAAAAATATACAACTTCAAATGTTAGATAAAACGTGATTGCAAAGACTAACTACATGATTTCGGTGCAGTTCACAGCCAAGGAAACTTTGATTCAAAGGCACTATAACACTCTAACAAAACCATGGATGGCTCTCAAGTGCATATACTGCTGCCAAGGCCCTAAAGTACCCTTCAAGTCAATTAAGCTGCACCAAATGTCACACACTTATAGAAAGTAGTATCCCATATGTGCCAGAATTTTTTTCATGATGACCCATGAATTATTCCCTGGGAAAATGCTGAACAAGTGAAAAAGATTCCTGGATCTGCCTCCTGATCCGGATTCTGCACCACATCAGATCCTTCCATCAAGTTTCATGGTAAACAAATGGACAGGGTGAAATCATACAATGTTTTAACAACTAAACTAAAACATCAACTACGACTTCAACAGCTGGAAGTTACAGTGCGAGCTGGAGGCCTGATTTTTATCTTTAGAAATCTAAACATCGGCACATATACTGTGATGACCCGTACGGACTGAACGTCCAGGTTTTTTTTGTTTTTCACTCACTGTCCATAGACTCCAGGTTCACTTCCTCCCATTGTTCAGCATTTACACATTCACGTTGTCACCCACTATATAAATATATTTACCTGCTCACACACTACATCCCTGCCTGTTGTGGTTTCCGAGACTGCCTAGGCCCTGTTCGTTTTGCTTCCTTTTTTGTCCATGTTTTTGGATTTTGTGATTTTTGCTTGTGGATTCCCTGTGACCTTTTCATCGCTGGCTGCTTTCCTGTGTTTGACCTCCTCCTTGATTTTGGAGTTTTGCCTGATTCCTGCATGTGAGTATGTGTTCTTGGTTCAGTCATCACACACACAGAGGGACAATCTGTCAGATGACTCATCATCGTGTTGGGTTCTGTGTCTCTCATTATACTGGGCTGTGCATCTTTGTCCGTTGCCCTTGGATACAAGTGGTTTCTAGTTTAGCTCAAGACATAATCTTTGGGTTGCTGTAACCCTGAGGGGTTCATTCAGATCTGAGTGTAATTGGGGCAGGCATTGTTTATGTAATGGTTGGCAAATGTCATATTTAATGTGTGTCTGTTTCTGTTGGTGAGCTTCAGCTGGCAAACATGTTATGATCCACGATTCACTGGATTCACGATTGTGTTTTAAACCAGGCATACATTTGATTTCTATAATTTAGGGTTAGGGTGGGTTTTATTTATATTCTTATTCAATAGAAATACAGATCATTGTGTATTTTGCACCTCCTGTACCTTTAGTCAGTATATAAGCCACAGACTGCATCTAAAGATGGAGGACATGACAGCCCCCCTCCAAAAGTGAAGCCAAAGCATCTTGGTTGCCACCTGGTGGCTGGCTGCTGTATAGGTAATAAATCTTGCCTTCTTCATTTTAACAGTTGGGACATGGACCAAAGTTAAGTTGAAGTGCACAAAGATGTTTTCAGTTATTTTAAGTAATTTATATCACACTGATGGCTCCACCCCTGATTTCTCCAGCGCAGACTCTTGCAAATCACATCATTGGTGCAAGATGGCAGTGTTGGTACCTGGAATATTTTTTGGCCTCGATCTGGATGGTGGGAGGAAGTGAAACCAATGAGTGTATCTTTGAAGCCGTTTAGGAGAAGGTGGATCGAATCTGAATTGCATTTGATTGTTAACTTTAGACTTCAGAGTAGATAAAGCCACTGTATATGATTCTAAGTGTTTTTTTTTCATCAGAATGAAACAGAATTGTGCAGAAATGTATCCAGAATGTGCAGATGTGTGTTATCAGCTCATCTAATGATCACGCTGTGTAAGCACAGGTGGCAGCAGCAGACTGTTCATACATAAACAGATCCAGCTTCGCTATGAGAGGGAGGATGCAGAGGAACTTTGGTGTACAGAAGCAGTCTATCTGCCGGCCTCACTGGGACACTGGGACACTGTTTCATTCCAATGTGACATTTTCTAATCAAACCATGTTTTATGCATGCCCTCTGTTGGCCTCTGAGAGATGAGGGATTTATGTTGATACAGGGACTGTGTGTGTGTGTGTGTGTGTGTGTGTGTGTTGCCCGTCCACCTGCTGATTTTTTAGCATAGCTTCATGCTGTGATGAAGCCTTGAAGACAGAAAAGAACACAAACACTCTTAGGTTCACGTGGCCCCTTGGGGGTAAAAAAAAGCCTAACAGAATTATACATTTAAATTCTCCACAATTTGTTGTGACCAGCAGAGATCACGTTGGCCACATTGGGGCGAATCAATAGAAGGCACACATTAGATTCAATCAATACTGGACACGAGCCAATGTGCTCTTTCACTTTTCATTCTTTCCATGCATAGGCTCACACACACTCTTTCACTCGGCCTCTGAAGCTGTGATTTACTTTACACACACACACACACACACACACACACACACACACACACACACACACACACACACACACACACACACACACACACACACACACACACACACACACACACACACACACAGTCCCTGTGTTTCTCTCCCTCTCTTTTCCTCTAAGATTTACAACTCGCCCTAAAATAAAGATGCCACTGTTCAAACAAAATCCCTCAAAGCAACCTTTGCATACTGGCTTTTTGCTTCTTTTTTTTGCCACCTACTACTGCTCTCAAATAGGTTTATCTGAATTGTTTCTATAATTGTTTGAAACCTTTTCAAGACCTTCATCTATAAATGACTGTGTCGTAGGCTGGATTGTATTTGGAACGTCGGCTGATTCACTGGAGGCCTCAGTGGGATGTTTCTGGCTGAAAAATTAGGATTTTAATTCACCATAGTCCAAATGTGTAATCAATTCTGCCTACTATACATTTTATAGGACAATTCAGTCTGGTTTCATCGTAAAATCATTCAGTGGCGTGCTAGCCTGGCACTATGGTGCGAATTGAACAATCAAATGTTATCTGATTATGACTGAGATTTCTCAAGTAGACTCTCAGCAGAAGTTTGAATATTGATTGTAATCACAGTTTTGAAAAAAGGCTCAAAAGCATCTGCAGCTCCCGGCTTCTGTTAAATTTGCATTTTTGGCCACATGCAGAGTAGACAATAGCTTGCTTCTCTTTTCAGGTGCACACTATTGTTGTAGAATATTTCCCTGTATGTGCACTTCTTAAAAATCAGTCTGTGTACTGCGGTGTTCCCATGTTGGTTAGGCCCTTATACTGTATGTGCAACCGCAGCAGTTGCCTGTTACACTCAAAGCGTTTGCAAAACAGAGGCTTTTAACCCGCAGAGCTTCCCTCTTCCCTATTAAACACTATATATTAATATAATTCTTCACTGTCATTGACTTATTTTTTTAACCAACACCAATTCTGATCATATATACCAAATATTCAGGAATTTTCAGTATTTTAATCCCTTATATTGCTTCCAACATCAAGTGTTGTGCCACCTGATATCAGTTGTGCTCATTCCTTCAACTGTTTTGCATATTCATGATTAAACAAGTGTTATTGAACACCATCCATCCTCTTAATCCTGATGCTGACACGGCTCTTTTAGCTTCCACCCACTAATTGCCCTCAGGATCCCCTGGCTCACCTCCAGGCTCTCTGTGAAGTGCAGCGTGCTCCCGTGTGTGAAGTGACGTAACGTTGATCAAGTCAGTGACTCACTCCTTAGCCGTGTGCTAATTGCCTCTTTGGAAGCATTTTTTAGAAGCGTCTATAAAAACAGCAGGAAAATCATCTTTTCAACGGTTCATCCGTCACAACTTGCTTCACAATGTCACCACACAGTGGTTATTGTTCATGGTGCATTCAGGTAGTTCTAATAAAGTTTGTAATTTCATGTGATGACACTGTATTTGTTCATCCAAAATCAGTAATTGCATCACACTAACTGGACAATGAAATTGCTACGACAAGATGTACTGTCAATCATAAAATCCAGACCCTAAACTCCACTTTCTGTTCCTGTTGGTATCGTCAGCATGTTGTGGCCATTACCACTTGAAGTAGAACAGGAATCCACAAAGTGAAACTTCTATACTGGTAGTTGCCACCTTGTTTGCTCTTACATGCCAAATTCTCAAAGATAAGTTTAAGTTTGCATAATTAAATAATAATTTTTTGATGTCTGTCAGACTGGCTGCAAATTATAAAAACACCTTATTTGAGCAGGACGACCAGCTTTTATTCTCAGAATGCTACAACTTTACAGACTGACTGAGAAAAGATAAAGTTTCTGTGAGTGCAGTGAATCAAAGCTGTCACGGAGTGTTAGTCAGTCCCCTCAGACGCTGGCTTCGATCCCTTTTCGACCATGTTTGGTTTCCCCGGACCTGCCGTTCTTCATCATTATATGTTCCAGCTTAGTTGCTGTTCATGTTTCAGACTTTTTTTCTCAGTGTTTCTGTCTGCCTACTTCAATCCGTCCGTCTGTTCGCCTATTTCTACTTCAATTACAGCATCTCCATGGCACCTACCTGTCTTCATGTGTCTGCATTTGGGTCCAGAAATGATTGAATTGTGACAGTACGCACTAACCACTGTGGAACCAGCAGATACTTCCTGCAAGGATGAGTTTATTGATTTGTTGCATACACCCGTCAGCGTGTAGGTGGAGGAACAAACGTGCTTTTACAGAGCAGCAAGGAGCTGATCTGAGTGTGGCATGTTGAGAGGCATCCTCAAAGCTGTGGCTGGAAAATGCTTTACCCGAGTGGCTTATGGACTTAATAAAAACACCCTTTTCTTTGACTCGCCAGCCTCCAGCACACTAATTTCCAGTCTTCACCTCAGTCAGAACTTCAACCGATACAACTCGAGTTTGTGAACCTGCCGTCCTGTCCTGAGCCGAATAGTTTCAAGGGAAGAACTTGAATTGTCTTGTGGACTCATCTGTCTATCATCCTGAGATACCTGTATCTAGGATTTGGAGCCCGTAAAAAGAAGCATGACTCTCAGAGACGTCGATACCAAGCTGCCCGGGACCAAAGAGACTCAGCTGCCTAGCAACCCTGAGCCTCTGCTGCCCAGTGCCACAACCTACGCCCGGTTGGGTCCCCAGCCGAACCCTGATTTGGCCGTCCACGCTGACTTCCTGTCTGTTCCTGCATCACGGGTCCCAGCAGGCATCATGTCTGTTCCTGCTTTATGGGTCCCTGCTGACGTTCTGTCTGTTCCTGTGTCAGAGGTCCCACCCCAAGTTTCGTCTGCTCCTGCTTTACAAATCCCAGCTGACACCTCCCCACCGCGCGCCTCCACCTGTCTGTCTAGACCCCGGGTCGTCCACTTGAGAGCTCCTGCTCCACTCTGTTCCTGAGTTTTATCCCTCCGAGCGTTCCTGCCTGCTTCTTCCCATCTGCCTGTTTTTCTTCAATTAAAGTGCCTTCACCTCACCCGTCTGTCTGCATGTGTCTCCATTTGGATCCAGAAATCACTGAACTGTGGCAAGAGGTGGAAGAATCCAAGCAGACACAATGGAAGCAGGAAACGATCATCCAAATGTACATGTAGTGCCAAAACCAAAATCGAATCGTTAGTGTTGAGCAGAAAGATTTGTACAGGGACTTTACTTTCTTCTGAAAAAGTCCAGGCTTGTGAAATTGTGAAATCTGTGCCATGATATTAGCTTTGGATGATTTTTTTTTTTTACCAAAACAACCCAAAATATTCTACGAACAGACTCCAACAAAGGTAAATGTCAGTCATCAGTAGCTTCTTCCCTCGTGACTGATCGAGCTGCTGTATTATTAAGGCTTTGTGCTCTGCAGCTGTGTTTCAGTCAGAAAGACTAAGGCAGGCAGACACAAGCCAGAGATCCATTTTCACATCACTGTTTGCCCCCTGTGCCAGAACCATTATTATAATTACTGATACTGCTGGCCTCCTGTTACCAGCGATGAAATGCCTCTGGGAAAATTCGGTACAAACTCTGGACTGGAAAAAAAATTCAATTTGTCAGGAGGATGTTATCGTTTGCTGTTTAATGCCGTAATGGCCACAAGGCCTGAGGGGGGGAAACAAAGAAGAAAGAAAACAGTCTGTTAACTCCAGTAGGAGGGAGAGTACTCTTCACTCTTAACGAAATTATATGAAAGTCGGCCTCCCTCTCACTTTCCAACTCTCGCATGACCAGAACTTCAAAGTCCTCCCTTCAGCATCAAATATTAAGCAGGAAGCTGCGCCTACACCTGTTCCTCAGCGGAGTGGCTTGTTCCATTTGCATCCACTTTCATCACAACAGCTGATATGTAGGCCACCGATCTCAGGGATTCAACAGTTACTGTTATTGACACGACCGGTGCTTTATAACTTCCCTCTGTGCCGGATCAGTGCCTTTAAGGGCACAGGCAGAGGTGATGCTTGTTGACATTTGGGATTTGGTTTGAGGAGATGTCTCCTTTTAGTGCTGTGCCATCCTGCTTCCAAAATACTGCGAAGATCGCAGCGAGGATGACTGATGCAGATTGTTATTCTTCAGCAAACAATCTTGCTTTTGTTACTCATCCCAGTGATTGTACGATAAATTACAGAACTGAAAAAGAGCCAGGGTCTCTCAGGTTGTGTTACAAATACGACTCTGTCTCTTTCTTTAGCTTGATGGGGGAAGACCGTGGGTTTTCTCAGAGGATGGATTACGGTTCTGTAATTTGCAGGATCAGTAGCCGAGGTGTGTAGGAGAGAGATCTGACTTTACTGCCTTCAGTAGAGCACAAACTATTAACATGCTCCCCAGTACAGTCAGATCTAACTCCTCTTTCTATACAGAGCAGAATACATTTTAAATTATCTATTAAACAAGGCATCGATACAAGAATTATATTTGCAGCCTTCTTGAAAAAAGCGGTCCACTTGATGGCCCAGGCCTTCATTTTGTGTAACTGGTTGTATATGTGACATGGTGGGTGACACTGTTTGTGTTTGTGTTGTTTTGTTAAAGCTGATTTATTTCACTCTCGTTCATTTTTTCAACACTTTCTCTGTGTTTCAGAGAAATTCAAACACCTTTGTGACCTGACATTTTTGAAAGGCCATTTCCACCTGAGAAGGAAATCAATGTTTTTCCTATGTTTTCAGTAAAGCTGTGAGGAATAGGTGCCGATGCTGGCCTTGATATAACGGAGAATAAAATCAAGGTCTTGATATTTGACTTTATAAAAACCTAAAGAAAAGATTTGCTATTGTCAACATCCCTCAACAGGAAATGTTGTCAATATTTGTAGAGCGCAATTTAAAAGTGACTTATTGTAAAACCCCTTCAAATATTTTTATAATCAATTATATTATAAAACAGGTTAATAGATATGAAATACAAAGGGAAAACATTTTTTAATTCGTGATTTGATTAGTGTTGCTGTTAGAGTTAATTACAAGCCCAGCACTGTGGATATTAAATGCCAATTATTAATTATCATTGATCATACAGGTAGATTCAGACAGCTTTTTATTTTTGTTTTAATATATAAAGAAATATCTTTATTTCTCTGTTGGCTTTTAGTGGTGTTTTATTTTCTTCCCGGTGTCATTTGGCAGTCTGTTTGTTTCAGGTGTTCAATAAATAATGAGGGACGATGTTTGAATGTCCTTATCGGACTGTTTCTTTACTTAACTGACATCCTGCACATTGCTGGATGCTGTATAACAGCTTCACTCTGGGACTCATCTGATCAGCACATTAGGAGGTCTGACCTTTGGAGGATGAACTTGACGCTATAGGCTTCAACATGTGTTTGTGTTTGGTTTGGTGCATTAAATGTCCTAAATCTCAGCAGTTGGTACAACACATGGTGGATAAAATCAAGCAAATACAAGCTTTTGCCTGAGGCTGAACCCGTTTTTTCCCCCAGAATGATTTCAGATGATGTGACTTTCTTGAAATCAGTGCATGCATGGATCACACACCTGAAACTGAAATATTTGCATGCTGAAATGACATGTTACGAGTATTGACATGAAATTGGCGTCTCGTAAAGCGGCGGTTTAACAAGGAAGGGCCTCTCGGTTGAACTGTCTAAAGATGGACTCCTGAATAACCCTGGGAACACAGTGAGTGATGTGTGTGTTAGTGCGGGGACAGTGCGGGGCGGCCGAGCGAGGGCGGAAGCAGATGTGCGTGAGAGAGGTTCAGAGCTGTGGCACGATCACAGGGTGCCTTTGTCTGGCCGTGGAGAGAGTGTTGAATTAAAGGCTGTTAACACTAGTCTGCGCAGTCATATGCTAATGCCTCGTACTCTTAGAATAAATAAATTATGGTCCAGAAAACACATCTGAGTCCCTGCTTGAAATTCCTCATGCAACACAGACAGTGCACAAGAAAGACGCAGAAAGTGTCGGAGAGAGAGAGAGAGAGAGAGAGAGAGAGAGAGGTTGCAGTAGAGAAAGGGGGGGTGGCAATGAACAGAAATAGCATAGAAGGAATATCAAAGAGGCAAGACAAAGGGGATTCTCTATAACCTTTTTCCTTTTTTTTTTGCTTGAAGCTTCGCTCTCACTGCCGCTGTATAGGTGATGCTGCAAGAGAGATAATGAGAGATAGATTGGACTAAGAGGTAGAGAGCGAGATTTGGACGGAGGAGACGGAGGGGAGGGGGGATTTAAAGGGCAAGAAACGGAGGGAGATTTAGATAGAGCCCCTACAGAGCCAGCGCAGAGCAGGAGCAGAGGCGGTGGATGGGAGAAGAGGAGAGGAGAGAGGAGCGTACACATGGAAGAGAGGAGAACGGCTGTTTCATGTGCTCGGCGTGCATGACGGAGGAGTGCGGCGGTCTGTCTGGATTGTTGGGCATCTCCGGCCCCACAGCTACAGAGGACATACACGAAGAAACACAGGCAGGCTGGGGGGGATTTAGGGCTGTGTGCAGAGGATGAGCAGGCGATGTGGGCTCTCTGGCTGTGATCGCTGTCCTCAGACCCCCGTATAGCTTCTCACACTGGTGCTGTTGCAGGCCATTAGCCTCGCAGTTAAGGCAACAGTGAGTGATTGATACAGAATGAGCTCCAAGCACTCCTCCGACTGGATTCCCTACAGGTACTGTACCACATTCCTGGGAACACACTAGGAAAGGGCACGGTGTTCATCTTTTGAAGCTGTGTGTGTGTGTGTGTGTGTGTGTGTGTGTGTGTGTGTGTGTGTGTGTGTGTGTGTGTGTGTGTGTGTGTGTGTGTGTGTGTGTGTGTGTGTGTGTGTGTGTGTGTGTGTGTGTGTGTGTGTGTGTGTCTGAGCGGGTGTTCAGTTGAGTGTGTGTCTGACGAGGAGATCAGACTGATAATTGGCACAATAAAAGCAAAAATGTGGAATTGTGGAATTTGGCATAGTGTTCTTGTTTCTTACTATGAAAAATGATTCTCGTGCATATATATTATATTAAAAATATCAAAAATGTATATGATGCAAACTGAATCACAGAATTTCAGCTGCAAATTGCAATCTGGTTTAAAATTTTATTTTCCCGACATAATTATTACACTGTTCAAATGTAAAAATGTCTACAATGTCATTTAGTGCTGTGTAATCAGATTCAAAAGTTGAATTGTCGTATAAGTGCATGTTTTCATTTGCTTCTCGGTAAGGTCTCGGAGGAAGTTCCTGCCTTCGAGGGCGAAGCTGTGTTTGATATGTGCATGTCTGCATCCATGTGACGTTTATTGGATCATGCTGAGAAAGTCCTCTTGCCATTATCGTCAACTGAGAGAAACATCCTTTTGTAAAGGACAGAAATCGCACGTTTAAAGCCTCTTGCTTTCAGACCTATATCTGCTCTCATCCATTCACTAACCCTGCTGCTCTTACCTCTAATTGAATACGGCATCGCCATGGTTTCCCCGCTTACTTTGATGCCATTGGCTCGTGGTTGCTACAAGTTACAGTTGCAATTCCAACATATTTCTGAATTAGTCTTCATCGAGACAGCGGCGTTTCAGTGACCTGTGCAGGAATTTATTTGAAACTTCTTGGAAACCACTGATCTTCAGGAGTCACCTTTAAAAGTGAACAGCACAATGATTCCTAACCGGTGCAGTCGAGGGGTGAACAAATAACGCTGGACAACACAAACGGGACATTTATCACTGTTAGTATCCGACATTATCCCTCGATGCCATGTTGGTGTGAAGGCTGTGGCAGAGAGAGTGGTGCTTTCTCAACGAGCAGTTTTTCTCATCCTGAGAAGCTGCCATGAAAAATGCATGGGCCTCTGTGCGGAGTTGGGAGAGTCAGCTGCACTGTGTAGCTCTCCTCTCTCATTAAGGATAAACAGAGCGTGCATTCACAGAGACGATCAAAATGAAGAAAACATTTCTCACAAGCACAGAGATCCACAAGGAAATAGCAGCTGTTGTGCAGCGGTTCTTCTCTGTGGGGAGCACATTTGCCGGATTATTATTTCAGTAGCTGAAGATCTCGAGTTCTGTATTTTTCCAGGACAGAACAGAAGTCGTAATTGACAAAAAGAAATTGTGAAAATAATACTTTTGCCAAAAATGCACCGACAATTAATTAACTTTTTCAGAAAAACGGATGAGGTCGACTAGCAGGACATTTATTTTCCATAATCTCTGAAAAGGTTCTTATAACCTAGGTGCCAATAACAGCTTTAATTAATATTACTTTACACACAAAGTCAGTGTCTGTCTGTGCTCATCAGTATAATTTTTCTCAAATTGCAGCACGCTCGTGAGAATTCATCATGTTTTTGGGTGTGTGTTGTTTGTTGCCTGCTATTTTCCAGCATTGCCAGAAACTGCTGCAAAATCCTCAGATCCTCAAATGATTGTCACACGTATAAAACCCTGTGATGCATATGAAACTATTTTAAACGTGTGAAGAGCAGTGTCAGTGGCTGATGACAGGCTCCACCCAGCTCTGCCAAATCCACTTGTGACTCGCTGAGTTGATGGACATTATTTTCTGTAGCCAATTTAACATTTTAATTCCTTTTAATTATTTTAGTTCCATTCATTCTTATAATACAATCTAAATCACTCCTGAATGTCACAGCATCATTGTGGGTAAAGTAGGAAATAGTATAGTTGCAATGAGGCAGCACAACTCAATTTATTCTTAAAATGTAATCAATACAAATGATTTCAAAATGTTAGGAATAGAAATTAAAAAAATATATCGTAAAATTGTAAATTCTTGCACCCCTGTCCGGGACAGGACACGATTTGACATAGACACATAATGTGGGCATGCAGATGAATCAGATTACAGATGCACCAATTCCAATTTTCTTTCTAAGAACCATAATTGACAGCATACACAAAAAAAAATTCTAACTTTTATTTAATGAATAAATAAATAATAAAAATGTAGTTCTTTAACTTGATACTGATTTTGTGTACTTTTTAAAAGAAACATAAACTTAAAGAGCTTTTGTTTGGGCACACAGCCATAGAGATCTGCTGCTTAAAGCTGCTCACTGTTCGTTGTACCGCCATTTCCACATGTTGTTGGGTCTGGATACGTCTAAATCTATGGTTGTGAAAATCGCATGTGCATGCGTACATCTAAGACTGTGGCTTGGTGCATGCGTACGTCTAAAACTGTGGCTTTGTGCCTGCGAATGTCTAAAACTGTGGGGGGGCAGGGGCTCTCCGTCTCGGCAGATTGATGATGTCATCAAGTGTAATTTGACTTGCACACAATCAGTTTACTGAAACAAATTGGCTGGTTACCGATCCTGACTTATCAGGCTGAAAAATGTCCAATTCCGGTCACCTTGATTGTTACTCAAACAAACGACCCAATAGGTCGTACGTGCAGTAAGCAATTACGAACCATTGTTATAATTTGTTGTAAGGTGACGTCTTGTGCCGTCAAAATCATGACGGGAGCAAAGGACGACATCAGGTGACGCAGTATGAAGAGCGGTAGAGTTCATGGTAGGAGGAGGTTGAGGTGGATGGGAGACAAGAGTTGGCACTTTCACAGAGAAGACCACTGCATAGAATGAAAAATGTATCTGCCAAACCCCGTGTCAAGCATTGTAACCATGACAACGAAGGTCCTCTAACATAAAGAATGACTTAATTTAGCCCCAAACACGCTCTTTTCCTAAACTTAACAAAGCAGCTTTTATGCATGAATCCAGGATTATTATCGTTACCAGGGCACTGAAGGTTGTGTCCACCTGCCACTGGCTCGCTCTTTGGTGCGGTGATCTTTGTGGTTGTTCAGGTCTGGAGATGAAGATCTAATGACCAGAATCATGGCTTTATGATTGACCCAGCAGAGCCTTTCTCTTTAATATTTAAGTACTTTGGCACTGTTGTTGTTTCATGACAGATGGGATCTTTTCCACCTCACATTTTCAATGGCACTCAGTAGAGCTCGTAACTCCAAGGTCCACCAATCCTCTTAAATTCAACAAAATTTCCCACACTCACAGATACCAGTCTCCTAAACATGCCTGATTATTTATCTTTTTCATCAAGATCCATGAATTATTCCCCCATCTGTCCCAAAATGTAGTATCTTCTCTCCTTCCCATTCTTCCCTCTGGTTTTGTGGAAATTCACATACAGGGGTGAAAAAGATCCATCTTGGCGAAGGTTATTTACGTTGAAGAGAGCTTCCTATAAACCTGATCATCAGTGTGTTGCAGGGCAAGTGTGACCAGAGACTCTCCTCAATAATGAGCTGTTTGACCTCCACTGAATCGGTCTCTGTTTGTGTCATTATCTTCCTGTGTGATGCCTATTCACGCACTCAGTTACTCTGATTGCAGACACTGAGTGCTTTGTTTGTCTGTGTGTCTGACAGAGAGGGGGAGGTAAATATGTTTTATTGCGTTGTGTGGGCCCAGGTCATCAAACGACAGTCAGGTTAATATCCATTGACTGCTTTTTACAGAACTGACTGTCCACTGTCACTGTTGACAAACAACCCGCTTAATTTATAACGCACTGTGTTAAATGAGCTGCTAGATTTTAAAAAATGACAAGCAACGCGATAATTCAAAAAATGCATTTTGCTTAGATTATATTTTAACTATCAGCCCTATTATCTTTAGACAAATGGTGCAATCAACCTGCATTTATTATTCATGAAAGGTTTAAATTGTTAATTGTTTATAAACTGTGACTCCAAATTCACAAGATGGCTGAGTTCGCATCCGGGATATTTTGGCTTCATGTCTGAAAGTGGGAGGAAGTGGAGACGCGTCGTCCGTCTTTATACTCGCACACATTTCTCAGAGGGAAACCTATGTAAAATACGACACCTGTACATTAAGAACACAGAAAATCCATCAAGCAGAACATTATTGTCCTTACAAAACAAATCAATTGCAGTCATAGTAAAGAGTGCGGGACAAAACAACAACCTCATTTTCTCGCTCGTCATCCAACAGCACAAACCTCTCATCTGGAGGAAAGCTCTCATTGGCCTCTAATTAGAAAACCGCTGCGGTCTCTGAGGGGTCTCTGAGAAGCCCGGCCACACGAGCTGAAAGAACAATCAGCGAGTGTATCCACAATGGTTTTCAGCTCCGGTGGATGCAGGAAACATCCAGACAAATGCTGGTGCTGTTGTTAATGAGTCGTGTATCTATCCACCTCTAGTAAAAGCTGTTTATGTAGAGAAAATGCTTGATCATCACAGGGACCTATGAGGTTCAATACCTGATGCTTAGAGTGAATCAAATCTGTGCGGTGTTGTAAACAGACTGAAAAACCTGACTCTGTTCTACAACCATGAAAATATCAGAATTGTACAGAAGCACAAGGAAAATGTGGAAAGTGCTGTTTCCGGCACGGAGACGTCATTTAACAATGTTACTGAGGAAAACCGGCATCTGTCAGAATTTAACTGTGTTTGTGGAATTCACGTCACAAATATATTCCTAATCTGATTGTTTTTATGACGTCTTGCTCGTCCTATATTCTCAATTGGTTGTTTTTTTGTAGCAAGATTACACAAAAACTACTTGATGGTTTACCACGAAACTTGATGAACAGGATCTTTCTGTTTTAGGGAAAAAAAAACATCAAAGTTTGGTGTGAATCCGGATCTGGGTGCAGACATTTCTTCAGAGGGTGATTTGGACATTTTCTCAGATTCTGCAGGGAATAATTCATGGATCTTGAAATGAGTGTGGGAAATTTGATGCAGCTTGAAATGAAGAATTTAAGGGGACTGTTGGGCCTTGGCAGAGGTGAGCTCTCTGAGTGCCATTCTAGTTTCATATTAGAAATAATTATCCCTGTATGGCATAATATGTTCTAATATTACTACATGCTCATACTCATAGCTTGAGTTTATCCAGTCCTGTGTAATTACTATAATGTTTGTCCCTTTTAAGTTAATGTTTGCTTATTTAGATGTTATAAATGCTGGACTGGACATATTTCTTGTATTTATTTCTGTAAATTTCTGCTTTACCGGTCACTTGAGGTATTTTCGTGTTGGAGAGGGAATCGGAGGTCAAGCTGAAACCCATTCCGACATTCATTGTGTGTGCTACACTGAACATTAGGCATCTGCTCGGGCCACGGACATCATGTCTGTGTGCAGGACGTGCACCACCAAATCAAATGATGTTCGAGTCAATACTTGTGTTCTTGTCAGGAAAGATATTAGCCAGTTACGTTTTCTCAGCGAAGCAACGTCAGAGAATCCTCTTTGAAGCCTGACATCCCCTGTGCATGATGTTGTGTAGTAAATTGTGTACGATGCTGCCGGGACACAGAGTTGTCTGCAATGTTTCCTTCCACTGTTTCCTTTTGTGACATATTAGATTTGCAGCAGAGGACACAGGGATGTATACATATGGATAGGAGCATGTGTCAACACTAACAGGATAACTGGTGGAAAACACACTTGTAGAGCTCACAGGATAAACACTGCAGCTCACAATGAAGTCGCATGATCTAGTTTGTGGTGATACGCAGCACACATCGAATCCCGTCTCTTAACACCAACAGTGGCACAGGCTCCAGTAGAGTTTTAACAATGAGCTACAGAACATAACTGGAACGATACTGAGCATACGGACTGCAGAGAGATGCGTGTGTGAGTTTGAGACGTTTCTGTGGATCTGTATGATCCTTTTTAAAAATCCAGGTGCTGTTCTCAGCGTAGGAAGAAAAGAGGTATAAAAAGAAACAGCTGCTTTTCTGGCAACAATGGCTGAGCACTTAATACTCTGAATGTCAAGTCAAGTTGTGAATTTTTGTTGATACAGCCCCAAATCCTAAATGTGTCTGCACAGTCTGTGCAGCATATGACACCCAGCGTCCTCACAGCCTCTGTCTCTGTGCTTTTGTTGTGCCAGACGCTGCTGCCCATATGTTCACTCATACACTTACTGGAGACTTCTCAAGAGTGTGAGCCATGAATTCAAATAAAAACTGTGACAGTGTTGTTCTCTGCGGTTTAACTTTATCCCTGCACACGCACCTCCAGTCACTCTTGGCTTATATGATGTCGACTTTTCACAGTCTGAGCTGCGACACTTTTTTTTAAAGCGAATGCAAATGAACTTCCAATGGACTGTCAAACATTTCATAACCCATAATCTACTGCTGGGAAAACCAAGATGAATCCTGGGGTATCGAGGACACACAGAGGCGTCTCAGTGTGAGGAGGAGTTTGTCTGTGTGCAGAGAGGGAGACAGAACTTTTTTAACTCACCAATGGAAACCAAGATTCCCTCAAACTGCTCCTCCTCTGTCTCTAATGTTTTTTTCCCCATGGACATGATTACATCAGTTGTACATTATGCTCAAGTAAGGTCTCTGATTAGTTAAGTGGCAGCTTTGTAAAAGTCCACCTGGTTCTTATTATAGAAGGAAAGTTATATCTATCAAAGTACATATGTTCTCATTAGACTGTTTCCCTGCCTGATGAGCTACCAGGAGAAATAAGAAGAACAAGAAGCTACGACGCTGTTATCTCAGTGTGTCTGTTCCCTTTTTTTAAATGGAGGGATGCATTTTTATTGTTGAGTCTGTCGCCTTGCTGTAAAGTGCGTATGTTCTTTTGTGTGTATTTAATTGATTTATATATGATTCTGTGTATTTGAATCAATATTTAATTAAAATTAATTTAATCAGAGTTGGAGCATGTGGACACGAGGTGAATGAGGGAACTGGATTAGTGACTGGCCGTCATATAATTACATCCGTACACAACTATAAGTGTCAAAATATGCAGCAGATAAACGCACGTGTCACATAAAACCTCTTTGGAATTTACCTCAAAATAACAAACAAGAGTATCTTTGCCAATACATTTCATCATTCTGTAGTTATAGTTAAAAATGATAAATAAGATAAAATAAGAATGCATGAAGCCCCAGAACACTTTGTAATATAGTTAAAATACTTGAATATATTATTTGGAAAAATGTATAGTAATTGTTTTCGTTGTATTATCCGATATTGATTTGAGTCAAAATATAAATATTTAAGACATTTAACGATTTATTGCTATTTGTATTTCTCATATATTTTCTCTAAATATTTATTCTTTTGTTTTCATATTTGAAGCCTGTTCCGCACTTTGGTGAACTGTGATTGTTTTAAACGTCCTTTATAAATAAACCTTGACTTGTTTTTGTTTGAAGTCAAAACGTGAAGTCTTGCAGCAGAAACAAATGTGTTGTTTCCTGCAGTGCACAACAATCTTCAGCACCATATATTTAATGGTAATTACTTTAAAATAGTGCTTAATTTTATGTTACAGTGTCAGAGTATAGGAGCTGAATTAACTAAAGCAGTTTGGAAAATCGTATTATTATAATATAATCATCATCAACATCTGAGGAGAACTTTCTTTGCTCTTTTCTTTGCAGCACTTTAGACGATGAGGGCACCAACCTCCGGCAGCAGAAACTGGACAGACAGGTACGTCTTTCTTTTTCTGTTCGTCTCGCATCAAGGATAACAGACAAAATCAATTATTATAAATTGTCCGTTTTGTCATGACGTCAACTTTCGCTTGCCTCATCGTGGGCCCACAAATGTAGAGTCATGAGCTGTTATCTTTCTGCGTAAAGACTCAAGTTCAGTAAATCAGTGCATAACATTCACAACAATGTACAGCAAATCAGTATGAACACACATTTTTAAGATGATATTTTAGATAATGAACAGTGCTTTACAGTGCTTTCCCTCCTTTGCATCCTGCAGTCATGTTTTTTTTTCTCACTGTATCTGCTTTATCAGCAGGATCAGCAGGAACTTATCAGCAGGAACTGGTACCTGGAAATTGTTGGTTGTATTATAAAAATGTTACACCTCATAGCAAATAAATAATGATGAATAAAGTAAATTAAAAAAATGTGAAATGACCTAAATAAATATGGGTGAACACAGTCTGCAGGTTGAACATTTCCAGTTGTTCTCTTAGCGCAGTGAAAACGGCTGTTTCTGGTGTAGCTGAATAATGTGAATGGAGTATTGTAGTCAACATACTTGATCAAATGCTCCTGCAGTCTTTTCCTAATTTGTCAATAATGCGACTTTCCAAGTCATCCGTCACATACAACTAAACTGTCATCCACACTTTAATGGATGAGGAATACTTTTTATAACCTAGTTACTCACTTGACCTATGGCTGCTATGGAAAGCAATATCTTTAGGCATGTAAACTCTATAAAACAAGCTATAATTGATGGATTGCCTTATTAATTACAATCAAGTCGATGAACGTTTGGATTAATGACTCGAGGCATGCTAATGTTATTACCCCTTAATTCTACTCTTCTGTCTTGATTGAAGACTCACACAGAGTTTAAATTACACTGTGATGCAAACAAAGAACATCTTTTATTGGTTGTTACTCATTTGTAAGTAATTAGAAAAAGAGAAAGAAAAGCTCGGCTGCAGCACAGAGATGTAGAATAAATCCATGCACTGTGTAAATGCACCTACACTGTGTTTTGTTAGCAGCCACTGGCCATCACCGTCCTGGCAAAGATGTGCGCTCTGGAGAACATACTCTGCAGCCTGACTTCTCCACTAATAGAAACCTTCAATATTTGATGAGCTCTGGTTTGAAGACATGCACAGTTAGACAGTTACTCCAAATGAATAGCTATATCCGGCCTCGGGACAAAGTGGTTTGGACAGCACGTCCGCCAACGTCTTCAGATTGGCTTAACGGCGTTGTCTGGGACTGTGTTATTGCCGCTGCTTTTAAAACCCAAACTCGGCGAGCGACTGCACCGTGAAGAAAATATGTAAAGCCTCATAAGAGATTATCACAAGACGAGTGTTTTGTATTACGCATCATGTTCGACGAGTTACATCTTTCACAAGGGGCCTCTCACAGCTGTTACATATTTTATTAAACATAATTGAGGTGATCTTAAACAATTAGCATCTACATTATTACATCACCATGAAGTGAGGTAATCATGTTTTCATTCCTTATGGCACTTTGTGGAGCACATTCCACCACCAAGGCCCAATTAAATCAAGCTGCACCAAATTGCGCACCCTCATAGATATGTCTGTTCTTTCAAATAAGATCCATTTCTATATTCCCTGTGAATATGTCTCAAAACGACTTAAATAAATCCTGGATCTGCGCGTTTGTCCTGATCTGAACCAAAATGGGTTCGTACAATAACAAGAGGATGTAACCTCTTTGGCACTGTGTCTTCATTATCTGTCTGTTCGTCTCTGACAGCGGGCGCTCCTGGAACAGAAGCAGAAGAAGAAGAGGCAGGAGCCTCTGATGGTCCAGTCCAACGTGGACGGGAGGTCTCGCGCTCGCCGCACCAAACAGAGCGAGGAGCAGGCTCCGCTGGTGGAGTCCTACCTCAGCAGCAACAGCAGCACCATCTACCATGGTAAGAAACCCCTGTGCTGCTCTGTGGAATCACAGAAAGATCAGACTGAGGGTTTATGGCTTGAACAAATAGCTGCTTGTTTGATCAGCCTGTTTGGAGGAGATGTTTGTTCTGTGCCCAAAGAGATAAGAGATTTTAATCTGATGCAGTTTTTCTTTTCCCACTTCACTCTAAACTACAAGAGCAACAGTTACCAAACAATGTGTAATAAAAAAAAGAACAACAACAATATTACTCTTTTAATTAAGCCCATGCAGAACCATAACAATATTCTGTACCAGCGGCAGATCATGGATTTTTCTAAATCTGGGTCATTCCTTGTTTACTGCTAGTTCTGCAGCTTTGATTCAAAGCCACACATCATTGAATATATTTAGAAAATTGTTCCTGCACATTTTTTCTGTTTTAAAAAAAAAAAGACAGTACAGGAGCACTTCAGGGGCCAATCAGAATTCAGCCGTCCCAGGGTTCCGCCCCTGTTGTACAGTCTATTGCAGTTAGGGTTATGTTGTTATGACTGGGATTGATGAGGTCGTCTTATCTTATTTTTTTAGTGAGCCAACATTTATGTTGCCATGTTGCTGCCATATGTTACACTCATGCACAATGTAATTCAAAATTTTCTCCGTTAGTGTAAATTTATTTGATCTCAACCTTGTTTTCCATATTTCTTTCCCTTTTTGTGTCCGTCCTCTGTGATGACCCTGCGTGTGCGCTGCTGGTCGTCTCCTTCCCTGTGTTCAGTGCAAGAGGCTGAACAGGAGGAGGTGAAGGTGATGGCAGACGCGCAGCCGCCTCGCTCGGCCAAAAAAGGCAAGGCATCGGCCAGCTCCACTCCGCAGACAGGCAGCGACAAGAAGGAGAGAAAGGGAAAGCACAAAGGTCAGTCCGTGGGTATTAAGACAAGTGGGCTGTCAGACAAAGTGAGAGAATAGATGGAGCTGACATGAACGGACAGGCGCGCTGCTAGAAGAGGAGACTGACAGGTTGAATTAGAGAGGAAGAGGTCAGAAAAGGTAAAAGATAATAAAAACTCAAAGGGCAGAAGATGTTTGAACTGTAAATCTATCGGTTCAATATTTATAGTAGAAACACACCAAAAGCATTTTGTATGCATTGCCGGCAATATTAGGATATTGAGAAGTTTTCAAACATATTGTTCTTGGTTTTTAATGCATTCATGTTAAACCACAGAATAAGCCGACTAAGTCATTGGAGGCGTCCACAGTGTGAAAGACAAGAGGCCAAATCTCTCTATAATCCAGCTGCTGCAACCGTCTGTTCAAGCCTTCTTTGCAGTCTGTAGATAACACATCTATTCAAGTCACATCTGGCAAACAAACCCAGCTGCTGAGACTGGCCTCTTAGCCACCGCTGGGGTGTCCCGCCTGTCAGAGCTCAACTGTCTGTAATGATGTACGACAGTCTGAGTGCTGTCGGCCTGCTGACACACCACAAGTGCACATATAAATCAGTCTGTAGATGGAAGAGGAAAAAACTTTCAACTAGATTTACAAAGATATGATTTGTTACCTTTCTACATTTTTGGTTTTACACTTTCAAAATTTTTATATGGAGTAATTCATGGATCTAGATGAAAACTAGCCTCAATAGAGTACAAACCTCCACCTAAGACCAACATTCCCCCAATGAAACCACATTTATATTCACAAGATCCAGATTTTTATTTGGATCAGCACCAAAATGCACACCTTCATTAATATCAGACCCCTAAATATTCCATTTTTCATCAAGATCCATGAATATTTCTCTTACAAAATCTACGAAAATGTTGAAAAATCTCCCCATCGAAATTGAAAGGGTTCTTTACCGACTGTCATTTGATCACATTAGAGTGCACGCTCCTCTTTGTAATTCATTTGTCCCAGACTAAAAGAATAAAAAAAGTAAATGGGATTCCTCTGGCGTAAAAGATTAATCAGGCCAATAGCATCAAACTCACTACTGATGGGCCCGTCTGCCTGCCTGACTCTTTCACTCTCTGATTCTCTTAAGCAAGAAAACACTGTTTCAGGAGATTGATTTTACTAAGCTACAGTCACACAACAAAACCCTCTAACTGCATTACAACTACAGAATAGATGAGTTTTACTCAAGGAATAATTCAAGCTGCTCCGTCTGAAATTAAATATCCAACACCAGACTGATTCAACTCTATTAATTCGAGATTAGAAAATAACAACCCAAATCTAAATGAAAAAGACAGACTGGCCTCTTCCCCCTTCCAACGGCTGTAGAATGTCATTCTGCAGTATTTCACTCCTCCATCTTTATTTTGTTTTTGCACAAATATAATTTATGTCTGGAGCAGCAGGGACATAATGTTCTATCCTCTTTATACATTAGAGGGTAATTAAATGGAAAAAGACAGAAAAAACAAGAACTTGAAACACAAAATCAGAGCACAGAACATGCACACTATTTATTTGATTTGTTGTTCTATCTTGATTTGGTTTGACCTAGCTGGGAATTATTTTGAGCATTAAGTGCACGTTAAAGTGAAGATACTGATCGTTGGACAATTGTGCAGATTCTATTGTGACGGAGTGTGTTCTTGTGGCTCTGCAGCAATCGATGGCCTGGCGTCCCAGATGGACGACGCTCAGGTCCAGATCCTGACAGTGGGTCACTCCGCTGCAGAGGACACTGACGGAGAGCCCGTCATGAGCTGCACTCAGTCGCAGAGTAAACAGGACCTGCGCGTCACGATGCTCAAGAAAGGTACCGTCGCTGTCTGTCCGTACGTCGCCAGCGAGGCAGGGCCATGATTCTGTATTCAAACCCACGGCACTCTGGTCCACTGTGGATGTTGTGTTGGCAGGATGGTGACTCGTGTTAGAACTTGAAACTACAAATAGAAATACCATTTTAAAACCCAGTGTTTGAATGATGCCGAAATATTTGTCTGGCGACATAATTTTTATCACTTAAGGAGTATTAGCGGCGCTGTAAACACAATATTACTACTACATTCATTTTTATGCCTCCACCTCCTCAGCCAGTGGACAGAGGCGATATGTTTATGGGTTGTTGGTTCGTCCCATCGTTCTGAATACGATATCTCACAAACAGCCTGAGAGAATCTTCCTAAAGGTAGTACAAACCTTTACTTAAACTCAAGGATCGTGTTATCTTATCTTATTGTCTAACGCAAGAGAATAATTAAAAATAGGGTAACATTTTTCAGTTAGACTCATGTATCAACTGATTGGCTTTGGCCAGTCAGAGGCCTTTTGAACATGATATCTCAAATTTGCCTCAAGGGAATTTCTTCAATGTTGACCAGGCATAGAACTACAGGGCAGTAATTCAAGAGTAAACACAACATAATAGACACTAAAGTTTACTCTAGACAATAGTAGTAAATTAAGATTTAGATGGACACTTATAAATCATAATTTTAGTGGATTCACTGACTGGTGTTGTGTGACTGTTATTTTATACAACCAGTATGCATCAAGTATTATATTTAGATTATTAGTGCACATGCTATTGACACCGCTTCTTTTGTCTCATTGTGAAAACCTTTGAGGACATCCTGTACCTTCAGTGCTTCACACAATCTATTCAAAGCCAGGACTCACTCACACTGGGAAACAGTCACTTTTACTGATTTACTAAAACTACTGCCACTTATACATTTACCCAGATGTCACGATACATGGGAAGTCAGATACGTAATGTCTTCATGCAAATGCTAACAAGTAAGAAATAGTACAAGTTTTCTGTGACACCAAAATTTACTAAGAAAGAAAGAATCTCCGGGGGTCTCAGTGAGTTCAGAAACCTGGTTTTACTTATTGTTTAATGGAAACATGGGAACCAGTAGCACACACAAACATGAGACATAAGTTATTTGATTCAAACCTCAAAGTGTAAAGATTTTTTTGTTCTAAAAAAATCAATGGTGCTGAAGTGGGAATGAGTTCCTGTAAACGCTGCATTTATTTATTGCAACATGTGATGTAACCAGTTGCAGCAATAAAAAATCCTTTCTTCCTGTCCTTCTTTTGTTCTTTCTCTCTTTCTCTGTCTCTCTCTTGCTCTGTCAAGGTATATCCAGCAGTATGAATTTCGATGAAGAGGAGGACGATGAAGATGAAATCAGCTCCAGTTCCTCGCAGCTCAACAGCAACACCAGACCAGGCTCTGCCACCAGCAGGAAGTCGTGCAAGGTGAAACTTCACCTCTATTCTTTGTGTGACGTGTTTTTGTTCTGTTCCTTTTATATCTGAATAACAAGAGAGAAAATGGAGGTTCCACTTTGTCACTCAGCTGGACAGTAAATTACCATTGTGATGCAAATAACTTGCAGTTCAGTCAGACAACTCACGTTCCAACGTTTATTGCAGCAGTAGAACAGGTTTAGTGTTTGGCGTCTAGGCTCCAACTTAATCACTCCCCCATACGATCACAGGAATGATGGGAGTGATGATAAAATACTTGTAACCCCCCCGTCGGAGCCTACAGGTGGATGCTGGGGTGGTGGAGGGGCTGAAGCAACTGGTAGCAATACTGCAGCAGCAGTGCGAGCAAAGGGGATGATGGGAAACTTCTCTCTGCTTAAATAGACCACCTGATGAGGTTGGTGTGTATTATAGATGGTTGTGGACAGTGAGGTATGTCACATGATTGGAGCAGCGCAGCTCCAGTTGGCTGCCTGAACTAGCTCGCAGGCGTCGCTCCATTTGTTTATCTACAGACAATTCTGGAAGTATTTTTGGGCTTTTGCTGTTCCTGGCCTGTCATTTATTAACCACGCAGATGACTAAAAGTAGTTTTGCTTGGTTTGTTATAGTGTGGGTGGTACAGTGTGCAGGTGGTGGAACAATAATCTCATACAGACACTGATTTTACCTCTAACAGTTTGAAAAAGAAAAATAGGTCATTTGGTTTGAGGATTCAAACATGAAGCAAAGAATTTTGCTAGAAACACTCCTGGTTCGGTTCGACCTGGGTCTTTCTGTGTGGACTTTGCATGTTCTCAGGGAATTAGGCTGATTGGGCAATAGGAATTACATTGGAAAATTGTATTCAGTTAGGTATTGTATGGTGTATTTTGACACTGTCAGTACTGATACATTTTGACGTCTGCCAAGGAGTTTTTATCGTCTGTCTGTTAATCAGCTGGATTATGCAAAGACACTGGGAGGGATAACCCCAAAACTTGTTGTAAGGATACGGTTTGATTCAGGAAAGAAGCGAATAAAATTTGGATCCAGGATTTGTTTTAAACTTTCTTAAACATTGCGAGATAGGGTGTTAGGTACTGATGCATTTTTATTGATCTAGCAAATCTATAATATAAATATAAATATTTAATCTCTGGTAGCAAGACTCGGTTCGGCCTGGGTCTTTCTGTGAGGAGTTTGCATGTTCTGTACGTGTCTGTGGGGGTTTTCTGCGACTTCCTCCCACAGTCTAAACACATGCAGATTGGAGACTCTAAATTGACTGGAGCTGTGAATGTGAATGGTTGATTGTCTGTGTATGTTGGCCTTGTGATTCACTGGCGACCTGTCCAGGGTGTAACTGACCTCTCAGCCCCCCAGATGACCCTCAGAGGATAAGCAGTGTAGATGGATGGATGTTTTCAGGTTTTCTTCCACACTGTCAGTGATCTGTTTTTTTGCTTTGTCTAATGTTTGAAGTTACAGACAGGATGTGTAGGTCTAGAGGTGTGATTATTTTGACCACTCGATAACCGTGTAGATTTCTTTAAAAACCCATCCTCTCTGCAGCTCGCCCCAGTACAAAATGTCGGCTGAAACACTACAGATAACAATCATTTTTCTTTGCTCCTCATTGCACTCCCATCAACTCCATCTCTGGTCCTTATTTTAGACAATGTGCGCTAATTCTCTCACTCCCGGTGGACGATTTGATCCTCAGACTCATTACTCTGCTCTAATGAAAGTCAACTCTGATGCATCACTCGCCACGAGGGGTCTTGAGCTGTGTCTGTGTATGTTCTCCTGCAGGAGGTGGCCTCAGCACCCACTCCTCCCGTCAACGAGCCCCCCATCGATGTCGACGACCTTGAGGAGTTTTCTCTGCGACCTGCACCCCAGGGAGTCCGAGTGAAGTGCAGAATCACCAGAGACAAGAAGGGCATGGACAGAGGCATGTATCCCACCTACTACCTGCATCTGGAGAGGGAGGACGGCAAGAAGGTGAGATGGGTCACTGAGCAGAAATATTGCTACTTTAAAGAACCTAATTTACCTAAACACATGTATGGTATGAGGTATTAAACTCAGATATTTAAATATTATCTCACATATATATTTTAATTAAAAAGAGACCTAAAATTCAGACGTGCAGTATCTGTTTTTTCATCTGTAGAACATTATTTTAAAGAGATTTTCTAGTTTAAAGCCGAGTGCATCAAAATGCACTGATGTGTGTAACGCAGAAGCTTGTTTGTTTCACCTGCAGCTCTTTTTGAAGTTTCTCTTGCTAAAAGGTTGTTTCTGGTTGTTTTTCCTCCCTTTTCCAGGGTTAAGAACAGAGGTTTTTACACCTTGTTAAGCCCTATGAGGCAAATTAGGATTTGTGAATATGTTCTATACAAATTAAATTTGATTGATTGATTGATTGATTGATTGATTGATTGATTCCTGGCTCGGCTCGTCACAGGTGTTCCTTTTAGCTGGCCGGAAGAGAAAAAAGAGTAAGACGTCTAATTACCTCATCTCCATCGACCCCACTGATCTGTCCAGAGGTGGAGAGAGCTTCATCGGTAAACTGAGGTACGTCCTCTGAGGCCTTGGCACATCACACTAGGAATTATGTGCACTGAGAAACTGTATATAAATCGGAAGTGCTGAACAGGAGTTCTTATCTGCGTCACCAGATCTACAATAATTATTGTATTTGTATGATAATTTCTCCCTCTGTAGGATCAGTAATGACACAATATCCGTACATACATATATTTTTTAACGTGACGTCTATCCAGCCAATCATAATTGGCACACTGGGCAGCGATTCAGAGGTGGACCTTGAACCATGTTTTTTTTTTCATGTGGCAGAATACATGTTCGTCTAAATGTTTTCTACGAATGTATTGTTTGTTTACAAACAATCTATTTGTTGTTTATAAATTGTCATTGTTTTCTTGGCTAGGATACGTTTTTCCCTAAAATACAATAAATACGATTTAAGTTACTGGTACGATGCTTCAATGTTTCCAATCTGGCAACGCTGTTTCTTATTTAACTATAGCAATGTCTTGTATTGATTATTAAAATCTAATGGATATTTAATCTGATTTCAATACATTTCCATTTGTAAATAACTAGAATACATTGTAAATCTAGACCAATTCCTTCATTTATAAACTCTTATGAGCCAGTAACGTTCACAAAAAGACTGTAGCTGCAGAGGAATGAGTCGAGAAACAAATCAGCATATAAGTGCTAATTTATAAACAGTCAACAAGCAGAACTTGCACAGCATTATATTAAAATTCACGTATGTAAGACACGATTTAGTAGAGGAGCGCAATGTCTAGCCCTCCTTTATCTTCAGGAATGAAAATGTTCTATTTTCATGATTGTATGAACCTTGTACTTTTATATCTCCCTCATAAATATATATTAGCTGTACATTTAATGTTTCAGATTGGGAGGAAGTGAGTGGCCACATAATCCTTGGAAACAGCCTCAGGGCTGTGTTAGTGGCTCCATGGAAACTCCTCAGAGTTTAATCAAATATGGCTCTGTGCAGCCTTTAATCTTCAGAGCCGGCCTGACAGTCGGTCGATGCGCTGCTCGAACCTTTGCAATCAAAATCCCACCTGAATGATGGAGATCTAAATTTAAATCAGCACTGACCTTTCATCCAGTGATTCTCAACTTCTTGAGGGTCCTGGTCTAATACAGGTACGGCCTAAAAAGAGCTATTCAGTCAACTGTTGGGATTTTCAAATTTCTGAAAACATATAGACCTATTTTGTATGTTTTGTTGACGCTCATACTTATTTTATCAAAAATGTTTCCGACAATGTTCAAACCCAGAGAAATCCTGAATTTTATTCAAGGTAACAAGACGTTTTAATTGCATCGATTTTACCCGTAGTTTCCTCTGATGCATGATGAAGCCAGTTCGCCAGTTGGCTGTTTTTTCCCTCTATTGTTTGTATTGATCTCTTAATGGATCACGCTTATTCTGTGTAACGTGAATACAACTTTCATACATGACCTCATCTGTGAACATGATGTGAGCCTGAATCGTGTCAGGGAGATTTTCTTCGGTAATGGTGGTGAAGACTACAATTCCCATGATCCTACGCTGCTTCATGTCATCAAACTAGGTCTTTTGTTATTGTTTTGACTGAGAGACCCCTTGTGGCCAAAGTTACATATTGTACGTTTAAAGCTGCATCTTTGAAAAACGACTCTGTGATATTACTATTTATTTGTAGTTGTTACGTAGCAGTTAATACTTCTACCTGGAACATGATAATGCTCTTTGTGTTCATGTGTCTGTCACCTATTACACACACACACACACACACACACACACACACACACACACACACACACACACACACACACACACACACACACACACACACACACTCTGCAGGTCTAACCTCATGGGAACCAAGTTCACCGTATATGACAGCGGTCTGAACCCGATGAAGAGCACCACCAGTCTGGAAGCGAGTAATCTGCGTCAAGAACTCGCAGCCATTTGCTATGTGAGTTGGTCAAAGCACTTCTCAACCCATGAGAACCTCATCAAGTTGGACAGATTGTTATATTGCTGAAGACACACGTTATCTAAGACAAATATAATACTGTATATCATATATATGTGATATTGCATTAATCCATTTCTTATAAATAATAAGAAAAAACTATTCAAACAAATCTATAACATTTTGCTGTATCATTCACTGGATAAACCCAATTATTTATTTTCTTTAATAAAACTGAACTCAGCCCAAAACTACCTTTACGAAACAGGATTTGACCCTAACTCACACATTTAATACATGTAGTCTTAACTATACAGATTATATGAGTCTGGATATGGATGCCAACTGCTTCTTAACAACAAGGCAATAATTTTAGTTTCTTCTTCTCCCTACTCTTTAAATTCTTAAATATGAAGATATAGATCTACAGCTATAAAGAGAAAGACAAAGTTGTCCCACTACAGTGTTTAATGTATGTATGTATTTTTGTCAAGTGAACTGTTGAATAAGGCCTCACCAATAATCAATGGAAATGTGTGTCATTTATTTCATGTGATGCATTTTCAGATGTGACACAAATGATATTTAATATAATAATAATACATCGAGTACGTTTTTACATTTGTTGAACACTCTCACAGTTTATGATTTCTTCGATCTAGGAAACCAATGTCTTAGGATTCAAAGGACCTCGCAAAATGAGCGTCATCATTCCTGGAATGAACATGGACCATGAGAGAGTTTCTATTCGCCCACGAAATGTACGTGTTTCCCAATTCCCACCAACTCAACCTCTTCTAATACATTAATAATTGATCGGATATGTATGACGTCCGTGTCCCAAGTTGTTCTCTCTGTCGTCGTCACAGGACCACGAGTCCCTGCTGGCCAGGTGGCAGAACAAGAACACGGAGAGCGTGATTGAACTCCACAACAAGACGCCCGTGTGGAACGACGACACACAATCCTACGTGCTCAACTTCCATGGCAGAGTCACTCAGGCCTCGGTCAAGAATTTCCAAATCATTCACGACAATGACCGTGAGTTCCAGACCGACAGTATATTCATTGATTTAATGTGCAATCCAGTACACAGGTTCATACATTCATTACTACTCTAGATCGGAGGGGGAAGTAGAAACTAAAAAGTATAAATATTATGAGAGAAAAGAAGACAAATGATGAGATGTGATACTGTTACATGAATGAAAAAGATGAATGCGTAATCCTATAATAAATACAATCAAAATGTAATATATGAAATTTATAAAAAAGCCAATACATTGAATATTTTTAGAAAATAAGCTAATTATAAACTTTTCTTTGACTTCTTCATATCTTCCCTGTTTTAATTCCTATGATTGTTTCATGATTACTCCTGTCCTCGTTTAATATTGAATACTTTTGTTCTTCATGATGAAAGGGGGCAACATTGTTTTAAAGAGGCATAAGGACATTTGTGTCCTTGTTCTCCTCTGCAGCCGACTATATTGTGATGCAGTTTGGCCGCGTGGCAGAAGACGTCTTCACCATGGACTATAACTACCCCATGTGTGCCCTGCAAGCCTTTGCCATCGCCCTCTCCAGCTTCGACAGCAAGTTAGCCTGTGAATAGATCCCCGCCTGACGTTCGGAGGAGAACTGCTCCATCTGTGCTCTAAACAAGGGCTGTTAATGTTTCCCTGGGCTGGGAGCGGATCCCTGAGATCTTCAGACCACCCCAGTCCGTTGGAAGTCCTGCATTTCCCAAAATGCTCCACGGGACTCAAGTTGTGTGTGTGTGTGTGTGTGTGTGTGTGTGTGTGTGTGTGTGTGTGTGTGTGTGTGTGTGTGTGTGTGTGTGTGTGTGTGTGTGTGTGTGTGTGTGTGTGTGTGTGTGTGTGTGTGTGTGTGTGGGGGTTGGTAGGGGGCTTCAGAATGGTCTCGGCCAGTGGAAGAAGACAAGCACAAAGAGAATTCCACTTGCAAAATCCAATCCAGTTGTTTTGATAACTATAGTCATTTTGTACTGTAACGGCATTATAAAAAAACAAACACTGTTCTTCATGTAGTAGTGAGAGAAACTTAACATCGTCATCTGTAAATTATCACTAACAGCTACACATCTGTACGTTTTAAAAGTTGACTGGGTTTTATGTTGTTTGCCACACGGGAAAAAAAAAAAACTTCCTCAAGCATGAATACTGATCACATAGTTACTCAATTAAAAAAGAACATGCATGTCACGATATTTATTTTGTTATTTATGTATTTATTACATGTTCATTTTAAGTTGTGTCGTCATTTGCATCTGCAGTATTGGCTCCGCGGAGCTGCAAGCACATAAATTAGCATCACACAAAGTAATATCTCTTGTATCCACACATAACAATTAGCGACTTTGGACATGAACAGGGCAAAGGTCACACTGTGCTGTGCATGTGATTGTATAGGACGACGGTGCACTTTACTTTGAGGTCTGTTGTGGATGAGATATAACTGTACATACATTATTGTGCCTTTGAAGACTAATTCCAGTGTTACGCTGCAGCCGTGAACTCAGCTGAGCTCGATGTGGTCTCTGCGATTCTTGCTTCTCCGAAACATGCATCGGAAAACATTTCTCTGTAGCTACTTTAAATCAACACTCCTCTTGCGAAAATCCATTCAGACTGATTAAATATCGTGGGGTTGAAAAACCTACAGAAGATGATAATCCTAAGTGCACGTCACATTTGTGATTGACCTTGAATCTTTAAATTATATTTTCCGCCCTCAGCACAGATTTAAGAAGTGATAAATCATTTTCATTGTGCACACACACATCTCAGCTGTTGCACTCTACATCTGTTATTTGTTTTATTTGCTCCCCTATAGTGGAGCGTGGTACATTCCTGGCAGTAATTTCCTATCACACGTTTATCGCTGTTCACATTTTTACTTCAGATATTATTCCTGTTTGCTCCTCACGGGGGCAGTATACTTTCTCAAATATATGATGGTATTTTGTATTCTATGACCGTTGGGGGGGTGAAAAAAAGAAGATGATGAATGAAGGCAAAGAACAATCTCTGATACCGCTCTTGTTACTGTGGTTTATGAGGAAATCTTTATCAAATGTGCTATTCTTGTACTCAGCTGTGTTCTAACTATTTTAAATTTCTATTTTAAAATCGTTAATACTCTTGCTGTAAAGTCTGCTTTTCATACATGTGTCCAGGAGCCAAAAGTTCGCTCATTTTTCTGTTTTTAGTGCTTTCGTTGTAATGTACAGTAAACGGTGTACAATCTACTGTGGTGGTATAGACACAGTAATTTGATCATGGCAAAAAAATTAAACTTGAGTAAGTCAAAACATGTGTTCTGTTCTTTCCGAGACAAACTAAAAGAAAGGAGGTAGTGATCAGGGGGGTTCATAACCTATACTGCAGCCAGCCACCAGGGGGCGATCGAGAAACTTAAGCCTCAATTTTATTTTCTTCTCTGTTTTCTGCTGTTCATTCTTGTCCAATCAGAGAGGCCTCTGACCATAGGGTTAATCAAGTCACAAGCAGAAGAGGTGACATTTAATTTGAAACATATTAATCAGCATTTAAAAAAACATAGCTCATGTTGAATAAAAGCTCTCCAGACACACTTCTATCATCCATATAACTATATATAAGCCATATATGGTTTACCTTCGAGGGCTGCAGGGGGGTCAGAGCCAATCCCAGCTGATCCTGGTTCCCAGGGTGTCTCACATGATGAGACAAACAACTACTCATGCCCACATTCAATTTAGAGTCGCCGGTCAACCTGACCTGCGTCTCATTGGCCTCCAGTTTCCTGCCAGCTGTCACGCTAACTTAAAATTATAAATGGCCATATTGTCTTGCAATATGATCTGGTTGTTTTGCACAAACTACCATTGGCTGGAGAAGAGGTCTCATCGGTCAAATAAGAAAAAAACACCTCTGTAGCAGTTGCAGGGTTTTAAAATAGGAACAGCATCTGTCCTTGACTTGTTCAAAATCAATTTTGGAAGGAAAGGGACGTATAAGGAGCCGTCTGCAACTTGTATTGTTGTATTCTCTATTCATTTTGTGCTTTTTCTGGTGAAACTGATACACAGCCTTCCATACTCCCTCCTCATTTCACATTTCTGCTGTCATGTTAACAAAATAAATAAATAAATAAAACATCTTTAAAATAAAAAATAAAAAACATCTTTAAATGAAACAAGTCAAACTGCTGCTTTGCCCTGAGTTGTGGATACTTTATTGAAACCATACTGGAATCAGAACAGAATGTAAATTATAATAAATGACACGTTAAAATCTTAAGAGCCTTTTATATGAATGCTGGGAGATGAGATTGTTATTGAGGTTGTGTTTTATGTTTTACACACAAAGGATAAGAAACACGGAACAATATGAGGAAGACTGATGTTTAAAATCCAGCTTTAGGTCGTGTCCTTTACGTCTCTCTCCTGTTCCTCATCCTCAGCCCGCTCACTCCTACTTCTTTGGGCACGTCTGCATGTGTTTGACCTTCATCATCCTCGGACGTTAACAAATACTCCTCTTTATCCTCCTCTGCTTCTTCCTCCGGGTTCGGGCAACCTTCACAACTGAACAGCAGACTCTCTGCCTCCATCACTGGATCATCTTCATCGGCCTCCTCCTCTTCTACCTCTGTCCCCTCGTCCTCCTTCTCGTCCTCTTCCTCCTCTTCCTCCTCTTCCTCCTCTTCCTCCTCTCCCTCTTTAGGGTAGTGGAACACATCCTCTTGGTTGCTGAAGCTTATTTGCTTCTTCCCTCCATTCTTACACTGCAGCTCTTTGCTCACCTCCAAACCGAGTCTCTCCTGCTTCCTCTCTGCAGCGGGCCTCGATAAACGAGAACTGAGCAGCTGCCTTTTCTCCTCCTCCTCCTCCTCCTCCTCCTCCTCCTCCTCTTCATCCTCCACTTCTTCCACCACCTCTACATCCTCCACTGCTTCCTCCACTTCTTCATCTTCATTCTCCTCTTCCTCCTCCTCCTCCTCTTCCTCTTCCTCTTCCTCTTCCTCTCCCTCCACCTCCTCTTGCTCTTCATCCTCCTCGTGCACTATGGACAGCTTCCTTGCCATCAACTCTTCCTCCTCCTGCTCCATCCTCTCAGCCAGGGCCTCGGCAGTGGGCTGGCAGCGGGGTACCTCCACTGTCACGGTGTCAAATCCCCGTCTGACACTGGGATTGTCATCGTATTCTGGGTAGGTCTCGTCTGGGTAGCCTGCATCGGTGCACAAATACAGACATCAATTTAAATGCAGTATGAATTCTTAACTAAAATGTGTTTGATTGCTTTGAGGCCAGGATCTGATCTAGATTGGAAACATTATGTAAGGAGCTTGAGGACTCAGATTTAGGCGTGCACCTTCCCAGTCTGCACTGTAGGGGACCTCCTCCGCCTCCATCTCTGGGGAGGCTCCCTCCAGGTCTTGCATCCGGTGGGAGATCTGTCGAAGTTGCCTGAGTAATTTCTCCTCCTTCTTTGATGTTGTAGTTTTACTCTTCCTCCTTCTGCCACTAGAAGGCAGCAGAGGTATGGAAGTCAGGTTATGAAGTTGGTCTTATATAAGATAAAATTCACACTTTGTCCATTTACTCATAGCCTACATCAATTCACTTCATTTAAAAATAATGCTAATGACCAAAGGATTTAAAAAAATCAAATAAAAGCAGCAGCATCTGTTCAGTGAAAATAAGTTCAGTGGGCATTTCTTTCATTTGTAGCTCTTTCATTTCCAAGCCAGGTCTGCACTCATTAAGCCCCATATGAAGCAGTTTCTCTGCTTCTCTTGACCTGTGGGCAAAGAGAAGTATTGTCTATAGAGGAGGAGAAAAATAAATCCTTTACCTCCCAGAAGCAGAGCTCTTTCGTGAGACAATCCTCTCCATCATCCTCTCGGTGTGCAGCAGTCTCTCCTGAAGACTGGCCAGCTCGGAATTTGTTGCTACAAGATCTACATGCGAAAATAATGTTTTAATTTCAAAATATAATGTGCAGATTAGTATATTTGAAAATGATATGGAGGTGTGGAAATTAATATGTACACATGGGTTAAGGGGTGTTGGCAAAAGTGTCCCATACTGATTTTGTTTTACTCTTCCTTTGGCCTCTGAGGGTCGTGGAGGGAGCTGGAGCTAATCCCAGCTAAATTTTGGCAAGAGGCCAAACCCAGCGTATCACAGGGTCAACACATTCAACCTAACCCCAATCTGCAACTAGACAAAACCCCCGCAGACACAGGGGGAACATTCAAACTCCACAGGAAGCTCCTGACCAAGCTGGGAGTCGAGCTGGGAACCTTCTCTCTGTAAGAGTGACACTGCTAAACACTGGAACTGAATGTTACTGGAATTATTTGTTGAGGAAAATAATCATAACGATGACATATTTCCCATTAACGGGTTAAATGATTTTGTTGAGACCCTACTGGGCTGTTCATATGTACAGATAAATTGGTGGCTATGGCACAGGAAGTCGAAACCAGAAGGTCTATGGTTCGATCCCTGTCAATTCTGTATGTCAAAGTGTCTTTGAGCAAGATACAGAACCCTAAATTTCCCCTGATGTAGAGACTGTGTGAGTGACTTGTGATAGAGAAAGAACTGCACATAAGCACTGCGACCATTCACGTAAAATTGCTCATGGTACTTACTCGTTGGGTTCTCCACGTGTGTCTCGGTAACTGTTGTGTCGTTTCCTGATTCCTTCGTCTTATTCTTACAAGTCAGCTGCAAACATGAAAATGATTAAGATTAGAATAACAATCATTGGTAATTTTAAAAAATCCATCCTGTACACAAAACTGCTCCAAATCACAGAAACAAGTTACAGCTGTCACAGAGATAACGATGGCATTTCTCTCTACATGACAACACAGAGTACAGGATGATGCATCTTTTAGTCAGTGTAAAGGTGTATGATAAAACTTCATATCAACGTACTGTCCTCTAAACAAAGTTTCACTCTATTGTTTTATATTCACACTCCCACCGAGCAGTTCCCTCATAGTCATCACCTTATAGATTATATAGATGATGTAGAGAAGGATCCCAAAGCCGTATATTGGAATCACCTGAGCTATCAGGTTGTATTTTTTGCCTTGACCGATGCCCTTTGCTTTGGCCATGGCCTCTGCACTGTGTTTTATGGAGTAGGAGGGGTCCACCCCCCACAGCTCCGGGTCGCTTGGCAGAGACAGCCGATGCATCACACGAGGGTAAAATCCAGGCCCAACTGGAAGAGACAAAAATCAACCAGTCAATCAATCATGATCAATAGGTCGAGCAAAAAAAAAGTCCAATAATGTTTCACATTGACTTCTTAATCAATCAGTGGTTTCTCTTTTTAGAAATCCAAAATGTAAATAGTGGGAGTATATACAGTAAGAATGTATATCCTTGATTGTTAAGGAATTGAATAGTTTGTCGTGCCAGCACAGCACGTTTCCCAAAATTTATGTGGGAAATTTGTTTGTTTTGTTTTTATCACAGACAAAAATGGCAAAAGAAAAGTGAGATCTGATAAAATTCTGTATTTTTGTACAATAACAATAACTGTTTCTGTAAGTCTACATATATATTAATTTTCTGCATTGCACTTTTTAAAACATGGTAGTCAGTGGTGGAAAGTAACAACTTGGATTTACACACATACATTCACTTGTACTTTATAATAATATGTCAGTCAAGGGTCCTTTTACAGCAAAACTAGTACTTTTACTTTGGATACTTTCGGTACATTTTGCTGATGATACTTTGTACTTTAATATAAGTATGATTTTTAATGCAGGGTTTATAATGCTTAAATCATCATGATGAATCGTGCATGCTGCAGTTCTTCATGTTAAATATTAAAATTTTCACTTTAGTGGGTTATTGCCTAATTTCACTTACTTTCCTGCATAGATTTAAATTAATGTCGGTGGTTGTGATGTTGTCTAAAAGCTTTTGAAGAGTTCACAATTTAATTCAGACTCAACTTGGTCCTTTAAAGTGAAAATTGAAGGAAATCCTAAAACGGAAACAGACAGTTCTCCTTCAAAATAAAAGTTTGGTTGTGAGGCACGTTAGGCTGCGGCTGTTTAATTTAAGATAAACTAGATAAATCCAACAAATAGACGTTAACAGCGTTTAGACAACATCGAACAATCGAACAATAACATCAACATTCATGAAACCAGTCAATACTCGGCTAAAAAAATCATTTTTTAATTGAATCCTACAACGTGAATTAACTCGATGCACGGACCTGCCTGCGCTGTTTAACTCACTGAATGGAGAAAACAATGTCATTCAGAAAACTTTTATCCAACAATGACAGTGGACAAGGAAACAGAGACTGCTCACCTGTGGAGAGAGAGGTGAGTTCAAAGCTTCTTACTGAACACAACAAACATGGCTGACCACATCTGTTTGGGCTCTGTAGAAATATACTGGTGGCTAATGTTTGCTCAGCTGTTTGTTTTATTTGTTTGTTTTCTTTATCGCAGACAAAAACAACAAGAGGAAACTGAGCTGATTAATGTCTCAATTTCTGTACAAGAAATTGTTGCACTTTTTTGTACTTTATGATAATCTGATAAATTAATTTGCTGCATGCAAATAATTTGTTGATTATTTGCATGCAGCCTTTTTCGATCTATACTTTCTCTATATGATTAGTACAAACTAATGAATTTTCAATGTCTACTATCTTCACTTCAGACTTATCAATAAACAAAGCAGCTTTGTCAGTGTCAGTCCATTGTGGACTTGATCAAACATAACAATGACACACAACTCTAAAGTAATATTCATTTAATTAAGTGTTTAATTCATAGAGAACCATAAATGTAGTGTGGATATCTATTAAAAATAGAAATAAATAGGCCCCAAGATATTTGAACATGTGCATGTATAAATGTCGTGGTAAAAATACACAACTTTATTTCTGTATTCTTCTTATCCATTGTGTAACATCATGATGAACATGTGTGCACTACTCACTGGGCCTAACGCACGGCACAGAGAGTAACAGCTGGAAACAACAACATCACGTACAAAAAAAGGAGATGGAGCAGGATGGAGATGGCTGAGATGGATGATGATCTGATAAGCCGCCTTACCCTCCGGCTGCTCCATCTCCTTCCTCCCTCTGGGTAAAAGCATTCTGGGCAGGAAAAGAGAAACACAGAGAACGGAGCATGATATGAGAGTAACCTTCTGGCAAGTTGTTATAGACATGTTGTCTCAGAGAGTGATTTCACTTGAACAGTAAAGCTAGTGTCCACAGATGTCATCTCTCATCTGGTGACGTTCCTGCCCAGATTAGAGCAGATTACAGCTGCTGCGTTCAAGTGCTGTTTGAAATATTAACTACAAATCCCCAGCGAGGCGACCAGCGTGCACATTTAGCATCATTATTCCCTAAAAGTGAGTGGATTGGGGTTTATTTTTACACAACAATCAGACTCCCTGATGCATCTTCTTTACAAATGCCATTACAAAAACAGTTGTACATCATCCTTCAATTTAGTTCGAGACACAAATTAAAACCACAGGCTTTAATTTTTGAGTAACTGCACAAGGTACAAATTTTGTTCACAAAGACAGATCTAGCAAAAATAATTGGTGTTAACACCCAGGAGGGATCAGTATATCAAAATGTTTAGCCCTCAAATAGGATTGACCTGTTTTTAATGTTTTGTTTTTCGTGATCTCCATGATTTAAGGTCGATGCAGCGAGAATCTGAAGCTGGAGAATGAGTCAGCCGTGGATGCTCTGGCTCAGACTGTGGTGTAAGGTAAGGCAGCTCCCTGTGTTACTCTGTGTTATGTCACGATGATTGAATGAGACGTGATTGTCAGGATAATCGGTGCTTTGCTGATTGACATGTGAGGCACTGTGGAACCTCAGTGTGCATCTTCGTGACAGCTCCCAGTCAGTTAATTATAATAGGATTGATAGAAATGGCAGATAGATGACTTGACTGCATCACGTTGGGATTGGTTCAAGGAGAAAAAAATGACAAAAGCAGCAAATGTGGTAGTGATTCTCAGATATACCTGCTCATGTGATATGAATCTGTCAAACTTTTAAAAATGTGGACAATATATTCAATTTTCCGTGTTCCCTACGAGAGAGAAATTATTTCTTCAACAGACCAAACCCAGGAACCATTAAATATTCTGCATCAAAGCCTTTGAATACACAACCTGCATTTCTAGGTTTAGTATTTACGATGAGCACTTGAATACAACACGCGACCTATTGACTCACAAAGTCTGTGGGATCTCTGGTGTGTGTTTCACACCAACCAGCAGCAGGTGGCAGTACAGGCTCAGTCACAGAGGAGTGGCACTCGGAAGACAGGAAATGATCTGTTCAGTCCAATGGTCAAGTAACTTGTGGTGTGAAGTAGATGTGTCTCATAATTTCAGAATCTAGTAATGAAAGATAGTTTCTTGATTGTTTATATTCTTATTTAATCACTAGAGAGAGATTATCACTTCGTGCTGCCTGTGTTGGCCTTAATATTAGGGACTTCATACTTTTATTATGAGTTAGTTGGTGACATTATAAATAAACTAGTTTCTAATGTTATGTTCTCCATTGAGGAAAATAGAAAAGTGTAAATGATTTATACAAATTAACAACAAATCACTGAGCACAAACATTGAATCAGAACATTAATGCATCACGTGACAAACATGAAGAAAAATAAGTATTTATGATGGAGAGGTTGTTATTTTCTAATTATGTATTGTGATATATCTCTTACTTCCTCTTGTGATATTATTGTCCGATATTGTTTACGTTGATGGTTGTGTGTGAGTCTCATGCTGAGATCAGTCTTTGATGTAAGAACGGATGGAAACTCAATGAGCTGCAGTGAGTTATAAGATGTTTATTTCCAACATTCATTTGAAGGTAGGTTAACTCTCCAGTTTAGCTCATTAGCTCAAACCAAAACCCACAAAGGTCACGTATAGGTGGGACATTGGGGACTTATTAGCAAAGACCATACGAGGGACGGCAACTAGCACATGTATCTTTCACAGAATTGTCAGGAGACTTGAGTTTTTTTTTTTTAAAAGGGGATCAATGTGTTAAAGCCTACAGGGGTCAGATGAGTAATTGATGCTATACTTGTGATCAAAGGTTGTTTAGGTGTCATGGTTGTTGTCGTTAAAAGAGAAGCTTATTCAGCTCCAATGTCCATCTGTGGGCATTTGCATAGATAGTCACTCCCTGTGATATCTGCCATTGTGCATTCACATGTGAATTACTTTAAAAATAGTTTACGGTTAGGCAAGGCATGCAAATGTTGTGAAGAGGTCTGTACAGTTTCCCAGGACTCATATTTACATCCAATTCTGTTCTTTCTGTATATTTCATCTTTAGCCCGGCCTTTTATTGCGTAGACAAACCATCAGTGTTCTGTATCGTGGTAATAGTATGCTGCTTCACCCATTATGCACTTCTGAAAAGCCACAGGGATTTTTCTGTCATCATAACCATCTCTGAAACACCCAAAAGTGGTCGATTAAATATTTTCTGCAGCTAGTTTGTAAATTCCTCACATCTTTACATCTCGACTAACTCGCACATGTAATCAAATCCTGCACAAACCTTCTTTTTTTTTTTTTTTACAGTAGCCCCCATATAGACAAACATCCTCACACCTTTGCTTGAACGCAGAACCTTTTATCATATTTCGTACCATAAAGCTTTGCACTCTAAAATTGGCACCCAAAAAAAAAAAGAAAATCCATTATTGCCACTTGCGTGTTCAGATGCATCAGCTTAACATTTATTTGGTACGAAGGGAACACTCATATTCTCGCATCCCTTCACGAGCTACCTTTGGAATTGATTTTAAGCTCTTAGTGCATTAGAGAGTCCATATAGCCAGCACACCTCTCGAGGAAGTGCTTTAGAAAGGGTGAGTTGCCCTATGTTAGATGTATTTGTGGCAGCATTTGCAGCCGACCACAAAGCCCATGAACACACAGTGAGGAGCCATGTGCTAATTAAATGGTTATTAAGTGCTGCTTCGGCGGCTGAGGCCTGCTGTCTAGTGCTCGGTGTCCCTGTGGAATTGTTACCTCTGAACCTCTGGAGTGAGCTGCCCTGGATAACCTGTGTGAATAGGACTTTTTGTGAAGTCATATCTAACGACTTTTGTTTTCCCAGTAGTTGGCCTGTAGCTTCAGTTTTGTACTGCGAGGTCAGAGAGGGGCTAACTCGGCCACCTCTGACGATTTTTATTTTAAGATGTTGTGGGTTGTAAAATCCTGTTGGCCGGTCCTCTACTGCTAAATATAATTTTCACTCGTGAACTTGGGCTGGGATTTGTGGTTGCATTGTGAGGCTCCGTTTTACAGTATACTTTCCTAACAGCCTTTGGTCTGCACCCATATAAAACAGTGTTACTCTGAGCTGCAGCCCTCTAATGTACCCAACTGCTCTGTTCTCCTCAACTCTACAAGTCAAGTGCAGCTCTTATGTGGGTCAACCCACTATAACTGAGTGGGTGGTGGGCACAACAAGTTAATTCATTACAGATCAAATCCACCGGTGTGTTTACTACCACTCCAGTGTTTGTACTATTCTAGTGTGCAGCTCACACAACAACACTTCACACAATCGCTGTGATTGACTGTACAAAGCAACAATCCAACAGGGTCTAATCATCTTTAAAGAGTATTGTTTTTCTCATAGAGGAAAACAAACTGCTTATAAAAACCTTTTAATGTGGGATGTGTTGGTGTGATGAGGCGGTCACTTCAGGATTACTGGGTTTCTTGAATGTAAGGAACGACAGAAGAAAATGGGTTTCTCACAATATGTAAGGACCAGTCCACTGAAAGAAGTACTAGATATTATAAAGTACATAATACTACTTCTACTAATAATAACAAACTTTATTTATACGGTGCAAAGTTACAAATTGCTTTAAAACAAGATAAAATATGACAGGCAACTGAAATCAGTCAATAAAATATCAAAAAAGACCAGCAACAATAATTTATGATCGACAGAAAAGGGAAATAGATGGGACATATTAAAAGAACAACGGTGAACAGGAATTGATAAAAAGCTTTCCTAAAAACCTGAATCCTGTATCACTGACTCTGCAAGCTTCAAATCCTCAGGCACCACCGAGGCCTTCCCAGCAGTGACCTGTAGGACAGCACATGGACAAGTCCCATTATATCCCTCTTAATATGGAAAATCTCATTCTTGTGGACACCATGGTGATGGAGGCTAAGTGAAGAATCTCAAGGCAAACAAGTCGTCATTCCAATGATTCTTTGAATGAAATACTTTTTTTTTTTTTTTTACCTCCCCAAAGGTTGGTATGTTTTCACCCCTGTTCATTTGTTTGTTGATTTGTAAGAAAGATTACTCTAAAAGTACTGAACAGGTTTCAGTGAAACTAGGTGGGTGGGTGTAATCTGGGTCAGGGAAGAATCCACACCATTTTTGGGCAGATCTGGATCTTTCACTTTCTATAACATTGTGAGATTTCATTTCGATTTTTCCAATCAAAAACTATCCGAATATTTAAGTCTTTGCTCGGGACACTGCCTCGTGACTTAAATAAAAAAAAACCTGCATCCACAATGCAGCTGAATATTCTGTCATAGCTGGCATGGATGAACATTATTGGCCATGCCATACTCCCGCTATAAGCTTTTAATCCTGGGAAACAAATATGCATTTGTGTACCTTCTCTGGATGAATGGATTATAGATTATCACTGCCAGGCAGCATATGATGCCAACACAGATTATGGCTGCTGTATGTCGAATAAAGCTGATACCACTATTTGGGAAATTCTGGCACCATGAACTGTTTCAAAGTAATATGGATGTGCTGCAGCGTTTGACACATAGAGGGTATTAGACATTTAGTTGTAAGGATTCTTTTCACAATAGGCTGCTATTTTAAAGACAGTTGAGTTTTGAAACGGCCACTTTCCGCCGTTTTTCTCCCTGTTTCTGTTTTCTATTCCTATTATTCCAGTCAACTCAACTGTGAACTGGCTCAAAATGTATTTCCATATTCCCCCATAATTGCAGCATTGTTGAAATAAGACTTTCATCGTTCTCATGGAAACCCCTGAGTACACATCAAGCTGTGCAATTACTCAAAAAATAAAACCCGCTAATGTCAGAGTGTTGAAAATATCAGAGTGCACTCCCCATTCCCAAAATCCAGCTGGGAAGTATTACATTTTAAATCTGACCACGTGCATATTCACAGCCACAAGCTCTTTTAAGAAATGACATTCAGACTGATGGCCCATTTTGACTGGTGCTTTTGATGCTTTGTCTTCTTTCTAGTGAAGCCGTAGTGCAGGTATATGTCCCGTTCCCTCTGCACCATACTGTTAATACCAGCTCTTGTCTTTTATCTGTTTACTGTGCCTCGCTCTTATCAAGCCTTTAATTACTTAATTATTCTTCAATTAAAACACAATGGACTCTGCTGCTGCAAAAGTCAACTCTTTCTGCTCCTGCACAGCCGTATACAAGGCAGGGGAGAGATAGGCTGTCGCAGTTGGCCTTCTATTATGTACTTGGAATAAATGAGATTCTGTTATTCTTTGGATGAAAGTCTGGCCTCTCTGATTATTATGCTAACAGCAAAATATAACATTGACTTTCATAAAAATGTTCATGCTCCTCGAGTCGAGTGAGGAATAGATTCACATACATGGCAATCAAAGCACCTTCCCCAAACAAAATTACTTTTTAGAAATAGAAATCGTTTTCTTTCTCTATTCATGCAAGTGATTTGTTGCGCAATGTCACCTTACTCAATAGTAGCGGACCAGGTTTACGTCAGGTTCCTTTTTTTTTTCTTCACTCCTCCCCATGCCTCTAAATCAGTCAATTTATTTCCAAATTGCATGTCGAGTGTAGGAGCAAGGGCTTATGGCAGTATATTAAATCAATGCACCGCTACAGTATATGTTTTGAGAAGGTTTAATTTTTTTCCTCTTTTTGCTGATATTGATGGGGGATGCAGCTGGCTTCGAGTGTCATGAAGGACACACTGTCACAAATTGCAATCCTATATTCATGGAAGACAGACAGTTGTGAAAAGTGAATGAGGTGGATTAATGGAGTTGAAACAGGCTTTATAATATAGGCTAGACCTTGACAGTGTTTTAGTTGTATGGCTGCCAGTCTGCACACTTTAGTTTATTAGTGTCAGAAGGACAGACACTATCACCAGGGATGCTATTTAAATCTGTGTTGCCTATCACAAACAAAAAGCCGCACACTTTACGCTGTGGAGAGCTAGAATACGATCTCTTCCTCACGTATGAACAGTTTTTTGTGTGTGTACAGACGGAGCTACGATATTATTTTCAAAAGTATGCAGTGTGCTGAAGGCCACTCGAGATCCTATACATTTAGAAAGTAGCAGGTATCCACATTTCGGCTGTGGCAAACTTCTCCAGTAGATGGCACTAGATCCTACACTCTGGTCCTTTAACTTCAGCAGTATACATGTTTGACAGCAAATGCATAAAAGGTAATGTTTTATTTTATTTTTTATTAAAAAAGGAAGTATGAATTCTTTCTGAATTTGCTAATCAATTGGCCAAATTATTTGTTATCCCTGTTTGAATAATTTATAATAATGGCTAGTTTCTGGTGTGATCATTTGGGCGACATATCGTACAAATTAGCTCGTTCCAAGCATGAATGTTATATAAGCTGTACTAAAACCTCTTTTTCCAGTTTTCTGGTTGTATTTTACTAAGTGGGTGCATGCATATATTTATTTACATAATTTTTTTTGCAATTTGGCATTTTTTGCACATCAGCATCTCTGCTCTGTTGGTAGGTTGCAACATGTCCAGGAAGTTTAGTGTTGGGAGTTTTCTGCTGAAGCAAACAAAGTTCATTGTGCTGCATGATGTGTGTGCTTCATTTTAAGTATTAAACAGAGGCATGTGTCCCCTGTGTGTCTGAGGCACCTTGAATGCCCTTAACCAGCACTAATAGGAGATAATGATTGGTGCTCAACAAAAAGAGAGATTCATTTTGAATTATTAACAAGTTAACTTTGTAGTGGAGGCACTTTATCCCCGGCGACAAACAGCCCAAATGTTTGCAAAATATAATTAAGCCGAGGCATCTTTAAATGTCATTGCTGCCTGTGCCATGTTTCAAATTGTTCTGCATCAACAGAATTTAACGAGATGGCTAAGGAATCCATTTCCTGCAAGCATGTGATAAGCCACACATACAGTGGAGCACTTTCATTGATTGCCAAAATAAAGCATTTTGTATGCAAATGTGGGAATGGAGTGGCTAAGCTGATTCAGCCTCATGGACACCAAATAATGGTCTTTACAATTAATACTTTTACATGCTATCCATTGAAAATTTCATCTTCCATTTAATGGCTCTAAAACATTTACACATGCCCGAAAAAGAGGGGGGGGGCACTGTTTTCCAATGGATTAATATGAAAGCCAACAAACAAATAAAGCCATGCATCCCTCCCTCCCCCCAGAGTATTGGTCCCTTTCCTGTCGTCTCATGCTCCTGCACATTTTGGATTAACAGATAATCTTTGAACATGAAGGAAGGTCTGCTAACCCCAAGGGGGTGGGATGTAGTGAGTGAAAGGGAGCACGGGATTGGAGGCAGTGCAGCATTGTCTGAAGGTAATGTGCTTGTCCTGTTCTTGTAAACACGCAGCTCTTTTTGTAGTGGTGATATGGCCTTAAATACCCCTCGTTCACTCCTGCAGGTTGTGCTACAGGAGACCCACAGGTCTGCATCGATAAAAAGGGGCAACATGGGTGCAAGCTAAAAAAAAACTAAAAAAAAGCAAGTCCAATGTACACCTTTAAAGTGTAGATTGAAATCACTTGTCGTCACTTAGTGTTTACATCCACAGAGCCTGCTGTTGACCCGCCTGGTCTCATCTTTTTAACAGGTTTGTTACAAACATGTGTACATGTGGATAGACTCTTACCGCAGCTCGGTCTGGAGGTTTTTAGACCAATTTGTGTCCTGTCCTGTTCTTTGTCCTGGGCATTTCAGTGTCTTATCCCGTATAAAGGAGGTTTAGTATTGAATGCCTGCTGTGTCCTTTCCTGCCCTCTGTTCTTTGTGTCTTGTCCTGTTCAATATCATGTTCCGTGAGCGGCCCCATCTGTTATTTATTTTTCCTTTAGAGTCTTTAAATTCATCCATTCTTTTACGCTGTCATTGTTTACACATTGAGAAAACGGAATAAATCTCCTCAGATTTGTAACAACTGACAAAGCTATAGACTTTATTTGTAATACATTGATGCTGTATTGGTACATTGATGTGAGGAGACGGAACATCTGGTCAATCTTGGTTTAATATTGATTTAGGATTATACATTAAATGGAGTTAATTTGAATCTCATGATTACTTCTGCAGAGGTTAGTTTTCATTGGCGTTTGTTTGTTTGTCTGTTAGTTGGCAGCATTACACAAAACCTACCGGACGGAAGGATGTGATGGTCAGAGAAAAACTCATTACATTTTTGATTATATTAAATTATTAAACCATAAAATCACTTTCTTGAACACTGAGGCAGGATGTTTTTCATCATTTTCACCATTTTCCCAGGGAAGAATTCATGGATCTTGATAAAAGGACGTCAGACACATTTAGAGAAATGATACTTATGACTGTGTACACTTTGGTGCACTCTCCACTCTTCTTGTTTCTTTTTCCTGTGCTGCCTTTGTTATGTTTGCTGTCATCTTTGTCCTGCAAAAAGCTACATCTCCATGCTGCAAACTACTATGCAAACGTAAACATGTAAATTATTGTGTCAGTGAAATTGATTTTCTGTGTTGGGTGTTAATGCAGACAAAGGTTTTGCATGAGAATGGCACAAAGCACACACATCGCACAGGGATGATGGCTTGTATCTGATGATGAAAAACACAAAAACAAACAAGATAATTCCTATAAGGGGGTTTCTCAGTGTTGCATGTATGTTTTACCAGAACATACATCTAGAATGTATAGCAGTATTTAGTTTTATCATATTTGAGGTATTCTAATGGGAATATCCTACTATAGCCTCTATTAATTAATGCTTTGTGTTATGGTAAAAGATCAAAGTGATTTCAAAACATGTAGCCTACTTCCCTTCAGCATGGCATAGCATAGCATAGCATAGCATAATATCCTGAACAATGATAAGAACAATTGCTGGGAGAAGTTTACAATAAATGATCTACAATCATAGATTTTCATTGTCGTAATTAACAGCAGTTAATATACAGTAGAAATAATTTCCTTGTTCAGTATCTGTGATATTGTTGAGCATATATTTGAGTGCAAGCATATTACCTTTACAGTCAAAGAGTGGTGGTTTAAGGACGTGTTTTACTTTTCTGTCATTTCAGTGCTTTATGGTTTTTGAATTGTTTTATTCTTTGTATACATTTTTTTGTGTCTTGCCCATCAAAATGTATTCCTTGTTCAACTGTACGACCTCATCCGCTGCCCTCCTTCGTCCCGTTTGCACTTTTGCCCTTCACCCCCTGCAGTGTGCCGTTCTCAAAAAGGTGAACCCTGTGTGGTTTTAGAGCAAAGGACAGCAACAGAAACTGTTGACAGCACTGTTTGAAGAATATGAGAAAGCTGAGCTCTTCCAGATCTTCTGAAAAAGCGGTGAGAGTGCAAGACGGGCAAGAAGGACGCTGATGATGGGACTGACCTTCTGATCAGGGGAGCGCGAGGAGGCCTGAGGACAGAATCCCCTCTCTGCTGCCCAGGCTGGAATTTTGTGCTTGAGAAGTGTTTAACTTTCTCAAATCCCGATTGCACTCAGTGGGGAGTGTCCTCTCTCTCTCTCCCTTTGCCCACAGGTTTAGTGACGGCCCCCTTAGCGCCTGGGCCTGGGGAGCGGGGGTGGGATCAATAGGATGGCAGCTCGCCTGTATGACAGAGGTGAAGTTAAGCTAGGAGAGAGAGAATGGGGTGAGATAGTGAGGGCTATAGATATCTGAGTAGGAATTATCCATGACACCTGGGCTCTCAAGCTGCAACCTTTAAGCACATGATTTAGGATCACCTCTATTTGTGGGATAGCCTGAGCACATTCAGCACATTCAGCCGCAGCCATTGTGCTCTGTTTGCTCTCACTGCTCCAAATCATTGTCAGTTATTTGTTTAGAAATGCTTTCATTGTTGAGTCCTCCTACCCACGCCGATGCAGCCAGGCAAATTCAATCTTTATTTTGCACCTTCTTTAGTCTCACTTAGTTGTCACGAAGATGTGGGGAAATCGTCTCTAAGTCATTCAGTCCATTCCTGTATTTTTCTGCACCACTGAATTGATCCGAAAATGTTCTTCTTTCAAGTGATAATATATCATTTCTAATAATCTCCCTTTGCTTGGAGAACGGAGTCAATACACTGACATGTTAAGAACAAATGGAACAGCCTTTATCTCTGGGAAAAATCCACAGCATCTGCTTTAGATGGAGACGAAAACAAACTCTGTTTTTTACTTTTTAAACTGGGATAAACGTGGATGTGACTAAAAACGTTGGCTTTCAGGAGGTTGACATTTAGCTATTGTAGATGTAACGATGGATACAAGAGATGGAGCATGTTAATGGAAAACGACGATGTCACGGTTCATCTTCCGAATTGAGGCGCATTAATCCACAGTGTAATGGAAAACGCTGATAAAAAAAAATGAATGCGCCGAATATTTGTAACAAGTGGCATCAATTTCCCCTTTGACTGTCAGTGAGTGAAGATTTCTGAGAAGATTACATTATTTACTCTGCTCAGAAAATCACAGAACTGTAAAATCCTTTGCTAGTGTTTATATTTCTTGGTCTTCTTGATTTTCGGGAGAGATTCCAAACAAAAGCAATGTAAATGTCACAGGTTTAAAATTCCCCAATAGTGACAAATTAGCTTTTTTTTTAATCATGCCTGCAATAATTAAATTTGGCTTGAACACAGACTTTGACACAGTAATTTCCCGGCCAATGGGGCTGATGGCGAACGCCGGTGAAAAATAGCTTGAAGTAATCTGAACGTTTGGAGAGAAGCGCCCAGGAGCAAGTTACAGATCGTCTGTGGCACCGCACATGGTGTGATGATGAAGGAGCATCCGATTGAATGGATTTAAGATGCACTGATACAACTGACTGATGAATGCATAAGGAACAATCATACAGACAATTTATTAGGATTTATATACTCATAGCACTTTTTTTTTTTGTGGTTGATACCAGTATTAGTAATTTAAAATAACAATATAATGTGTTGACTTTTTAAACTAAATACATGTTTTCGGTAATTATCCCTTTAATTTGTTGACATTGTACAGTTGGGAAATTCTTATTTATTTCTATGTTCAACGCTGAGACACGACCTACCCTAACATTGAGGCTTTGCTCGGACATCTCTCCATCCCATGTACTTGTTGAATAAAACATACGTGTCGTGCACAAGGTAACGATGACGAGAGGGCTTGTGTTTGCAGAGATGAAATCCCCCCCCTCCCTCCCCTCTATCCTCCACTGTGTTTGGGAGAGTTTAGCCTTGATGCATTTTACACCAGCCCAAAAAACCTGCGTTGACAAGTTATCTGTGACCTGCGTTGAGAGCGGGAATGGCTGCGGTGAAAATCAATCTTCGCCTCTCCTCTCGCCTTAAATACCAGCAGAGCAAACAAACAGGCCTAAACAATACGATATATACCACATATCAATTACACTAAATGCCTCAGTATCTATACTTCACTGTCCCAGGCACACACCAGTTACAAGGCACACATGCTGCTGTAAGACGATAATGGTGCTGCATTGTTCCTCACCATCTGGAGGACTGATAAGGCCTGCCTGTGCATAGTTGATAATGAGAACAGGCAGAGGAAAAACTGAGTGTTAAACATTTCCTTGGCCCATGAAAAAGGTTCCATTAAGTCCACTGACCCCAATTGAATATTAATGAGCTAATTAACGGATTTATTGTTATGCGCAATTTCTGGAGGGGCGATTTTTTTTCAAGTGCTATTATTTTTTCTAATTATTTTCTGTACTTTTTATAATTGAATCTTTGTAGCTGCCAGCATCCTGTTTGTGCCTTGGCAACAAGAAAAAAAAAGGAGAAAAAACCCGTCTGGCATCTGATTTTCCTTCTTTTAGCTCGCTGCGACTACAACAAAAACAAAACAATGTTTCCTCTACGATCCCGGTGTATTTGTCATCAGGACTGTTCCCTTCTCCCACGTCAACGCTACTCCAGCCCTAAAATGTTACTCTTTAAATGCAGCATCCTGCTTATCTGTTTCAGAAATGTACAGGGCAAGTGATGTTCAGGTGTTGGATTACAAAAGTGCAATTACTTGGTTTACTGCAGGCTGCATGGCATGGAGGACTTGACAAAGGTTTAAATGGGCAGTGGCAGCTGGGCTTGATAGATAGCATAATCAGCTGATTTAGAGGATGCACTGAAGCAGTCCTCAGTGGACAGCTGGAGAGTACAGCCAGCTGAAATGGTAACCTTGGGAGGAATGACTATACTTTGTTTAATGGATAAATAACATATGGACATCAGCAGCGTCGGAATCCACTCAAAAGTAGATTGTGCTCTTAATTGTGTGATTTTTGTTTACAAATTGTCCCCATGGTGTATTATATAGAATTGTATTAATATTTTCTGAAAAATTAACTTCAAAGCTTTGAATATGAAATAATCCCAGTTTGTAAGATCCTCCCAGTGGATGTGACCAGGAAACGATCAGGCAGGATAATGTCCCCAGAGAATAAGAGACCCTGGATGCCCTGGAGGGACTGTGCCTCCAAGCTTTCCCTGCACAGGGTTCATCTCGTTGGGGTAGGAACAAGCTGTGGGGGGGGAAATAGACGTGAGGTGCTCTGGTTCCAGACATGCACTGAACTCCGGGTAATCTCCTGATATTATGTGGAAGGGCTGTATGTGAGAACACAAATACCCAAGTGAGAGGCTCTGGACATTCCCCTAAGTTGTTCCTGCCATCTCCTCAAAAACCACAGATAATATGTGAGTAAGCCCATGTGAGAACACGGCAGATGATTCTCAAGAGGATTCATCGCTCACGAGTGTGCATGTCAATGACATTTCTGACACGTGATAGATGCAAAACTGAAAAAACAAAAAGAACAGAAATATCTCTGTGCCGTACAAGACACAAACGAAAATGCCAAGAGAGCTTTTGGTGATACAGGCCGACACTGGTGTGGATGTGCTGCAAGCAAAAAAAAATGTGAATCTCTGCATTGGAATTATTACGTTGCCTGAATCCTCCAGAGATTGTTGTGTTGTTGTGAACATGTCGAGAGTGAAAGGCAAAATCAGGAGAAAGTCCGGACCCCATTCTGTGAACATTCTATACTGATGGGCCACACCTCTCTTGTTAAAGCTTAAAACAAAAGACTGAAATTCAACCAGCTCTGAGTGTGAGATTCACCTGGGTTTTTATAGCAGTGTTAAGGCAACCGCACAATTTTTCAGTCCAGACATTAGAGCTATCCCAGGGCTGAAAACAGTACCTCTGTTTGAAAGCGATGAATAAGAAGCAGCAGGGGCCACTGTGATAACCTTTAAGATAACACCGACGCAATTATTATTACATTTCGCTGTCTGCATGTTTGCCTAATTCTGTTTATGACTGAAATTCAATTCCAGCTTAATAAAACCATCAATTTCTTTTGGTTACTTCACCAATATAACTTAGAGTAATGAACTCATTTTGCTGTTGTATGGAAATTTTGTCTCATTACAATAATTTTTGCCTGATCCACTCGGCGGCTGATATTAAGAGAAAGGCCCTACAGACATGGTCCGGATTATTATGCTATACATCACAAAGTGCATTAGGCTCATAAAACCTGTCAACAATAGGGTTGGAAAGTTTGTGCACGTGGCCCAGCAGGTTAATATATTTCCTCCAAACACTGACTTGAAGCGTCCAAGCTTATATTGCATCTGTACAGAGATTCAACCCCCCATGTCTTTGTGAAGTCGAAAAAATCTGCATTCAGATTCCCTCTGCAATTCGAGGTGATACAGCCCCCTGTAACTGGAGGCTTGTTTTCATAAACATACAGAGAAATTAAATCGGCTTGAGACGCAGCAATGTTTTGTTGTCGTAAGATGAAGCCTTCGTTTCGCTCAGACTCCCAAACTCGTTGTATCTTGCAGCCGGATGCTACATATGCAGCGACAACTTTCCGACCTTCATTATTGTTTTAACTATATAATTTTAGTTTCGATAGAAGCTTTAATTGAAACCATGATTGTCCATGTGGTTGGCAAGTGAGTTGCACTCGCACCAAAGAAGCAAGAGCGGGGACAAAGATCAAACGGCGGTGCGCAGTAATTGTTTTGCGAAGCGCCTGTCAGCGTGGATGCGTGGGGCCGAAGGAGCCCTCTTTGCACGGCCCTTTAAGGCGTCAAATGCGGTTCTGAAAGAGCCTGATGCTTTTTGAGAGGGTAATCTTTTGTAACAATCAATTACAATACATTTCCTCCCTCTGTCTAGGCAGTAATAGCTTCTGTCTGCGCACATGGTGATGCATGTCTAGTAAATATACACTGTTTTCCTTTTAAATGTCTTATAATATGCATGGGGAACACAGAAACACACTATGATAGAAGGGTTGAGCATCAAAGCTGGAGAAGCAATTCAGCTGAGTTTCTCAGTCAAAGAAATGAGAATGGAGCCGTTTGTGGCTTTCCTCCCATTAGCCAGATTGAATTACTGTGTTTTACTTTTAAGGGCCATCTGTTCTGGTTTAAGTCATATTTCTAAATCTGTCATGTTGTGTGTGTGTATATGTGTGTTGAGGCCGCTTCTTTGAAGGGTGGGAACACTTTTAAAATTTTTTGCTGAAAATAAAATGACATGTAAAGCCTGTTGTGACATCTGTGACTTGCATGGAAATGCTGTCACGGTTTGCAAACTTTTCAGGACAGAGGTGACTTGCATTAGCTGCTTTGTAATATGTCTGTATTGACAACCACGTGTAGTCAACATATGAATCTTCTGAAGGGAGTTGACTACAGAACACATTAAATGAATTTACCCATGTAAGATTCAGAAGGATAAAGACGCATACAGACTGCATAAAGACAGACAGAAAGAGACTGCTGCGTGATAAAAAGAGATGTGGTGCTGACTGATGTGGTTCACTTAAAGGCCGTCCTGTTAGAAGCCTCATATTGAATTGCAATATGAAAAGATTATTCAAATGCCAGGCAGTGTCAGAACGAGCTGAGAGATCTGCATCGTAGTCAATGACTAATTTTCTCAATTCATAAGGATTGCTTTGTATGTTTAAATAAGCCTCTCAGGGTTTTCACTGTCAACATGCTAGGGCACTACTGACTGTTAGATCGACCAATCACAGCGAAGCAGCTCGACATGTTGAAGAGGTAGATTCTGGTTAGGAAGATACTGTGGATTCTGGACCAGGGTCATTGTCATTGTTACATTGTTAACATTTGATCCACATTGTAATTCAGGGAGCAGACTTTTCTATGACATATATACGACCTTGCTTTTGTTGACATATCTTTGGAATCAAGGTTCCACTGTTTCAAAAATTGCCAAGAAATTGCAGTGGTAAACATGCCACCACTCACCGTCACTGGAAACTGCATCTGTGTGGCTATGGAAAGATTGACAGGTGTAGCAATAGCAAAGGGTAGTTTTTGTAGTGAATGGTCAAGTGCTTTTACAAGCAAATCCAAATGCCACAGAGCTCTGGTTGAAATAGTTTTTGTTCCCTCAAATATTTCCAGATACAAACACATTCATCAAAGCTCCTACAAGGAACTTTTCATTTTTGTTGATTTTGCCGCCTCTGTGGACAAAAGCGGTAGTGTTGCCACTGTCACCTGCCATAAAAACCTCGGTCCAGACAGAATGTGCACTTATTTTGGAGGTAGTGAAAAAAAGACACATAGTAGTGAGTTCAGGACACACACCAAGAAAACACTGCGACACCGCATCTCTCTTTAGATTGTTTTTACTGTCATGATATAACATGATACAAGGACTGCATCAGTTTACATCCATCCTGAGAGCGTAGGACACATAGCGATTGAGGTAATGTATCGTAATTCTTATTCCGATCTCATCCATCATGTTTGTAAGAGATGTGGAGTCGGCGAGGAACAGACTAGGAAGTGCTGGTCTGTAAGGGTTAGCCTTTAGCCTATCCTTTAGCCTAGCCTTTAGCCTAGCGCGTACCCTATCTCGCTTCCCCCGTTTCTGTTTCCTCTCCCTCTGCCTAAACATCGCCTTTTTTCAAGCCTGACTGTTGTAAATCGTTGCTCTGACCTTGTGGGTATCCGCCCCAACCACAGACATTGAGAATAGTTTATAGAAAAAGCAATTTTTTTCCCTGATAAAAAAACTCCTTGTAGGGGCTTTAATGCTGCTCTTTACGTCAGATGCATTTTACTATATGGAGTGGATAGGCGCTAAATTTAGGCTACCAAAAAAGCCTTTAATTTAATTTGTGCTCTGGGGCATACATTTCTGTCTTGTCATGTTCTTTCTTCTTTCGGGGATGAAACGCTGACAGGATCTTATACAATTTAGGCCTGGAAGAGCCTCTGAAATGTCAGTGATCCACTGTGCCGTTGCAAATGTGGAGGTGCATGGCTTTAGGGGACAAACCATTTCCCTGCCAGGAGAAAGACTCTCCAGAACAACCTCTTCTCAGCCCAGCAGGCCTTGCACTGTCACTGAGTCCCACGATTGAATTGAATGGTCCACAGATTACTCAATTATTTCTATATACCAGCCGTCCATGGCAGACTAAAGGCCTATTATTGGAGGGACTGAGACCATAGGAACTTATTACATGTGTGACCTTTTAAAGCCTTTCACCGTGATGGATCTCAGGTGAGAATTTACTGGAATCAATTTTTATCTGGAAGCTCTACGCTTGCTCACCGGCCCTGCCCTGTGTGAAACATTCACTTTATAAAAAAACAAAAGAGAGGGAGAGAGAAAGAGAGAGAGACCCTTGACTACTGGAAATGGGCAACATTTTAAAGCACCTCAAATGCCTTTGTGTCCTTTCCTCCCAAATTAAAGAGACTTTGAAATTGAGGGCTGGAGGAAGTGCCGGAGTATTGTGCTTAATCAAGGTAGAAATACAAAGACAGAGCCGGTTCCCCAAAGGTTCACATCAAAAGGTGCATCCCACTTTGTGAGCTATTTAATCAGTTAAAACACAGATGGCAGGCTGCCGCAATTAATTAATCATATATGAGGCATCCTGTACCTGCCTGCAGAAAGTATGTCAGTGCTACAGAGATCTCATTTGGATTTCATTGTAACTACGTGTCACCAGAATAATTGCTGAATATGAATAGGTTTAGCTTTGGAAGTAATGCTGGACATAATGTACTGAATTTTAACGACTGTCCTCCCTTTTCATATTTCACCATTGCTTCTTTGTAGGACAGTAAAGGTCAGTAATTCATGTCAGAGATTTTAGGAGCACTTCCTGTTTCCTGTGATGCTGCTTTATCTTATTTGACATTAATATAACACTCGACTGATATTATTGAGATAGGCTTTATTTCAAGTTACCGAAACTATTGAGCAATCAGATCTTTGTGGGCAGAAGTTATTGAGCTACATAGCTAACGAGCTACCTTGATAAATTCATGAAATTTTTTTTAAACAAGCCTGGAAGAGATTAATGAAATTGCAAAACACTACAAAATAGTCCCAAACAGGAAACCCGCGGCCATGAACTGAACCTGATATCATGAAGCCAGATGGTTTGTTACACAGAACCATCTGGGAGGGCTTTGTTTCAAAAGGGCTGGCCTTTTGTAAAAATACTTGGCAGATGATTGGATGAACCATCTGTCTATCACTGTCTATCACAGTTGCGCAATCAGGCGAAGAGTGGAAATATCTTTCCCATTGTTGCCTTTCTTTGCTTTTCTTTTGGTCAAAAATACTCTTCAGTCCTGATGTAACTGATGCTATAGCAGCATCTACGCTAACCTCCTCAGGCCGCCATTGTTGTTAACGAGCAGTAGCTTCTCACCAGTCGTCACACCTAAGATTCAAGATTCAAGACACTCACTGTTGCTGCCAGTAGTTCTTTCCACGTAGGGCGATGATTGGTGCATCCACTGTGGTTCGGCCACAAGCAAGTAACTTAGAACCTGGCAAGATGGATTCTCACTCACAAAGAAATCCAGCTGCCTCCCAATGATTACACAATGTCAGGCCAAATGAATGGAGTGGAACAAAATGTCTCTCGGTCGGCTATTCTCATTCATTCTTCATTCTTTCCAGTGTCTTCTTTCAGATTGCACTACATTAGAGTGAAAATATGTTGTAACCAATCAATTGTGGTTGAAATTGGCTAAAACACTTGATGCCAATCTGAAGGTATGAGTAATGTTAAACCATAATTGATAATAAATAATAAAATAACAATGCATCAACTAATCAATTATAGGCCCAGAATGTAGCATTGAGGTAGATAGCTTATAACAAGACATTATGGTCAACTGTATAAAATACAAGAGCCAAGATAATTAAATGTTAACAATGAAAGCCTTAATTTGACTGGAAATAAAAAATATTTTATAATCTTAGATGATGTCAATTTACATTTATTTAAAAAATGTAAACACACATATCTTGAAGGTCATGGTTGAGATGATTGTGTGTGGGGAAGAAAAATTGAAAACGTTCTTTTAAAATGTTATCTTTTGTGCGAATACTGTGAGGATTGGGAAGATTTGCAAGCTCTCGTGAAATATGCAATGGATGGTTGAATTTGAAATTGCTGTGATTTCTATCATTGCATAGTTGGATCTTCACAAATCTATGATAAGTGTGTGAAGTGAAAACTTCAACAAGGGGCTGAGTGTTTAAGGACATGAAAGAACCAGTGGTGAGGACAGATGTCTACCATTCTCCAAACCTAGCATGCAGTTTGTGAATTATGAAGTAAAGCTGAAGATAAATGAATAAATGATTTATATTTCTTCTGAGTAGTGAGTGAGTAGTTACTTTGTTCACTTGCAAACACCATTCAAAAAAATACAAACTACTCCCCACTTGGATTTTCCTCTGCCACTCATTCACGCTCTCGTACATCCAGATATATACACCAGAGTAGCTGGTGGACTTTTTGATTTCTCATCTTCTTTTTAAATTTTATACATGAAATGTTTCCACCCAACGCCATGGTGTGTATACTTAGAAGCATAAGGAGACTGCATCAAAACAAAGAGATCGTCAAAAATAATATACAGTATACATCCTCGCTGGATCATCCATACTCAACAAGGTGATGCGCTTTTGCTTTTCGCTCTCGCTCGCTGTCTCCCCATTCTTTACGAGAGAAGAAAATTGCACATGTAATAAAATCCAATTTTATATTTCATTCTGAGAACTACAATAAACACAAAACAAGCAGTAAATAAGCTTTTCAAAAAGCTGATTACCAAAGCAATTTATTGCCAACTCCAGGACTGTGTTAAGGCAGTGCTGGAAAGTGAAGGGGCCCACATTCCAAATCTTCTCTCCCTCAAGCTCTGTGCTCGCCATGTTATTAGCTGAGCTGCTTGGTGAGGAGCCAATCTGATCAACTTATTTTACTATATAACCGTCCAGCTCCCACTGAAAGCAGTTAAAAAGGATTGTGATTGAGGTCATCCTTGCATCCATCATGGTGGTAAACGCTGCAGCGTATGTTACCGAGGAGGGACTTATCTCATTGGTCAGATCTGGGGTCATGTGGTCTTTGGTCAAACTGTGGTTCGTCAGCTAGGTTTAGATGTTTAGATGTCACTGAACAGGGCTCGACAGAGTATTTCACTCATATTTGCCACTGAAAGTATTTGTTTGCAAACTGGATTTTTAGGAGCACATGTGCAAATAACATGATTACAACAGTCTAAATCAATTTAAGGTTGAGACTCTGCTCTACCACTGATGGATGTTTCTGAATCAGGGTCCACAATTTGCCCAGAGGGGCCAATTATATGTCCAACATCTATGTGCAATTGTTCCTTGTCTAAATAAATTGTGTAAAAAATGTAATAAAAATTGTTAACAAATTGTCTTTTCTTGTTAGTAAGTGACTAGTTTTTTTCAGATTACAGGGGAACTTCAGGGGCCAATCAGATTTCAGATGGGGCCACTGCCCCCTTGGCCCCTTCCCTGAATCCGCCCCTGCACCGTACCACTGTAGTCACTGTACCAAAAAAGTCCCATGATTTCACATGGACCACGGAGCTCGAAGCAGACGACCTGCTTACAAACGCTGCAGGAGCAGAAAACATTGTTTGTGCCTAAACAGACTGAGCAGACTATTTTGTCATTTAGAACTAAGACAAACTGCTGCATCATAGAGGTGTTTTAGAGAGGTCATCTTGTTTATTCTCTTCTGTGCAGCTTCCAGCTGCTTGAGCCAGTGGAAATTACAACGTGTGAATGTGAAATATTATTTTGCCACTGCGGTTCAGACATAGAGATAAACAGATTCACTAAGTTCCAAGGTTAAATGTGCTTTCTCAACACCACTGTCGGTATGATATTATAGTTAGAGTAGTTTGTCAGAAGAACCACCGCCTCTCTTTAACACCATTGTTCAACCACTTCCTACAAATCCACCAGAGTAAGACATCTGTTTTCTAGTGGATTGCGTCTCCTCTCTGTCAGAGGTGGATTTTTCCAAACTGAACTTTCTTTCATATCATATCGGCAGTTTATCAAGTTTATATTTTTGAACCATGACCTTTTGCAGTTGGATCAAGGAGCTCACCAAAAAACGAGGTGTTTGAGATTAAGTCGTCTACCTCTGTGATATTTCAGTGTGTCAGGTACACAGGCTATTTAATTAACCTCTAAATAATGTTAACATAAGTAATGGATATCAGCATAGGGCAAAAGCAGAAATAATTATTAACATAGTGTTTTTTCTGTTCAAATAAAATACCCTTATGCTTTAAATGCCTCCTTGTATCAACTTGGGTGATCAAGCCATGCTGAGGTGGATCTCTATGTATAAGTGAAGGTCTGCACTTTGTCTTCACCTGCAGAGAAATGGGCTAATGATAAATTATCCCTGTCATCAGGAATCAAGATACGTTACACTATTAAATAAAAGTACTTTGGTTACAGTTACTATGTTGTTTTTGTTTGCAAACTAATAAAACACAGCAATAATGAGAAAAATACAAGTTTTTGTTTGCAGCATTGTGTCGTAGGTATCTTAAATTAGCTCCGAAATTAGGTGGGGATTGAGGCAAAAAGTTAAAAGTCTGCATGATGTTTTTGAATATAAATTGAGGCAGTGATGGCACAGGAAAAAATGTTATGATGTGGGGGGGGGATTATTCACAGTTATATAATGTTAGGAAGAAAACCAGGCGCTTCTCATTTTGGTCACTTATCCCTCATTGTAAAGGTCTGTATATTTCATTGCTGGTGCAGCAGCTTAGGGGATACATTTCAAAGCAGCAAATAAAAACTGGCTAAACTTCCAAAATTAGCACTTCAAAGTCAAACATGATTTGCAGCGAGGGAAGGGGTGGAAGCAGTGTGACTGTGAAAGTGCGTTTGTGAAAGCCATTGCGTGTGTGTGTGTGTGTGTGTGTGTGTGTGTGTGTGTGTGTGTGTGTGTGTGTGTGTGTGTGTGTGTGTGTGTGTGTGTGTGTGTGTGTGTGTGTGTGTGTGTGTGTGTGTGTGTGTGTGCGATTGCTTGCCTGCCTATGTGTGTGTGTCTGTGTGGTGGAGCTGATGTTCAGAGTTCAGCATTAGGCCTTAGAACCAATTTCTAGGCAAATTGGTTTCATTTAAGAATGAGATCACAGAGTAAGCAAACCTCTTTCAGGGCAAGTTCATGCATCTGTAGCCATTTATTTCAGTTTTATATGCATTGCTCGGCACAGGCTGTTTGTAGGTAGAATATGCATAATCTTAGCCATGGGCACCATGCTATAGTTAACGCGTTCACATTTACCTGTTATTACCATGAAGTTAAATAGTTTCTTCCATTTTTATTGCATTCTGTCAAAAAAGAGCCTCAACGGTAACTTAGTGTCGTATTCTCTATACAGTTTCTCCTTCCAGCGCTGTTGTGGCTTCGGTGCTAATCAAAGCCACATGCGGCTAATTGCCCTCACCAGTCTCCTGCACACAGCACAAGCAGGCCTATTAGGCATCAATGGAACATATGTTGGAGCTTTTGATTGAGTGTGAAAATCTGTTTATTTTTAAGGCGGAATAATAGTCGCTTCGCCACAGCTAGCGTCCCTGCTCTTATTCTCCTTTGTTCAAGGTATTCACCACGTTTTCACACATGAGCTTTAGCTTTATCTCCGAGGCTGTGAGGTCGCAGGTTGCTGTCTGTTTGAAGGCCATGGTTAATAAGTGGAGGATGTAGATAATCCAGTCAAATTGTCTTATAATAAACATTACACATGCAGACACAAAAATATCTCATTGGCATCAATGTCACTTAATTGGGAACATATGAATTGGACCTTTACCACTTCAATGTTCATAAAGGCACCACACAGCTATGACTTGACATCCTTCGCCTTTTTTCTGTGGCAAGTTGATTCCTCTCTCACTCTCATGCCTCTCGCATAATTATTTTCTCTGACAGTTAACATTTTTCACACTTGAGTCTTTTTGAGCTCATCATCTGTGACAGATGTAATTCTTGGCCCTTTGACAGATTTTCTCCCTGGTTTATTTCTGCAGTAAAGACGTCGCGAGACGCTGAGGACTTGTTTTCGCCCGTCGTGAGTTTATTTCCTCTGTGGCAGCAGAACATGTCGCAGCAGCCGTCAGAGACTCAGGTTAAAGCAGACTCACCAAAGGCTGAATAACTGAGATGACTCACTGTCGACGGACTCAAACGCTTGTTAGCCTAGCACTACAATAACATTATATGGAACCCACAATGCAACTCTCTTGACACTGATTTGCTCAAAAAGATCAATTAAAATGTCTAGTCCTGAAAGATCTATTTTTTTTAAACTGACAATTGAAGAAATTGTGTATTACATGAGGTCTAATTAGGTTTCCTTTCTAGAAATAGCTCACTGCTCACTGAGAACTCTCAGTGTCGATTTTTTGGACATTTTCTTTTTTTCATTTAAATACTTGACTGTCTGATGATAGGTTTGTGTCATGGCAGTAAAAACGTACATCTCTAAATAAAGGTCCCAAAGAGACCAGGGGTGCCTTCATTATTGCAATACTGCAGTGTGATTGCTTTCCTGTCTCGACAGAATATGAACCTTCGGGATGAAGAGGCGTCTCCATTCTAGTCCTGTCAAGGAAGTAGCGTATTGAGGGATGGAGGTGATTGTCCAGAACTGTTATGCAGATAACATTTACAATTTCCCACATGGCAATAATGAGGTTGATTCCTCGCCAAGAGTTGGACACCACACTGATTCAGAAAATACACTGGCAGGAGGTTACTTTACCTGTAGCAATCAAAATGCCGGAACCTACTCTCAGCCCCTTCTCCCAAAAAAACTCTCATCCATAAAATTAAATTATAATTAGAGCTGTTGCAGTGTGGATGGATGCAGAGAGAAACACAGAATCACCAGTTTCACCTAGGAACTTGGCAGCCTTTCCTTAAATCTGCCCTCCTTGTGGTTTTTTATTCCACGTGCGCCCTTTATGACCACGCTCTGCTGACAGCTGTCCCTATGTCAATATGAATGTCTGTCAAGAGAGATTATACATCACATGAATCGAGGCAGATAATGAGCAATAGGGAAGGGCACTTTTTAACACCCCCTCGTGTGCAACATATGACACAAGCCAAGCTAATTACGCAGATGCCATAATGCAGTAATCAGGAACACAGAGGAGGTTGGAGAATTCACAAACTTGAGTCATAACGGCGCAACATTTGGTGCTTAAGAACTTCCCCACCAACACAAGCAGATGGGAGTGCCAAGCTGCAGTGAATGTATGTGTGTGTGTGTGAGTGTGTGAGTATGCCTGTGTGTGTCATGTGCTATAATTCATGGTGAGCATGTATCTGTGAGCGAGCCTTGTCTGTTTCATGTGCACATGTTTTATTATATGATCAGTATTAAGATGTGCTTTGTGGGCATGTGCTCTTGTATATGTATACATATAAAAGCCGGGATGTATCTCTGCACACAAGTCTGAATATGTGTGTGTGTGTGTGTGTGTGTGTGTGTGTGTGTGTGTGTATGTGTATGTACATTTACAGCTGGGGACAGTGTTACCTGGAGAGGTGTTTTCCTCATTATTTTTCCGGAAAATGAGCAATCAGCCATATTGCACGGCGCCTGATTGTTTCCCTCTGTAAATCAATCCAGGAATTGCAATTAAAATGTTCTCTTATGTGGTATAATTGATGTCTACCTAATCCTTTATTTGCACACCTGCCGGTGAGTCTGAATTTTTAATGAATTTCTAATTAATGCTCTTTGCACACTTGATTTATGTGTTAGCAAATTATATTGCTGTTCCGTGTCCTGCTGGTAGGAAAGTGCCTACGGAATGTCACACCTGGGTTGAAATCTGAAGTTCGCCTGCTGCCTCCAAAAATGAAGGAGGGCAATGTGTGAAATAATAATGTTGTAATGCAGCAGTGGAGCTTAGACAAACAAAATGCTAATAAGGATTCTGCAATTCTTGTTGGCCCTTTTGGTTTCCCTGAAACCAAAAGGGCCCTGTGTGTGTGTATAAAATGACTGGAACATTTTAAGCAGTGCTTTTGTCTTTGCATTACATGCCGCACTGTGCACCATGAGGGTGAGAGGGCATCATGCTCTTTTCCAGGGACATTAAAACATCCCACTAAATCAAAGCCTGTGACGTAATATGACGGACTGCATGTCTTTTTGGTTTTCAGGTTCCAACATGTCACGTATGAGGTCTGGCAACATGTGATGTCATTGTACTAGAGTGGAATTAGATATAGTGATATATGGGATATTACCCTGAACTTCAACTTGAATTAAATGGATGATATGATCTAAGTGCACTTACATTTTACGAGCTGTGGCCATTTGTATTCCGCTGATGTTCTTGTAGGAAAACACATTTTGTGATGATGATGTTTGTACTCTCTAATTAGCTGCCATTGTTTCACCATGTAAAAAGCGGCTGGTGAAAGTTGTGCTGATATAAATGGCAGCAGTGTCGAGGTTTTAATATTTTTGAATTAATTTAAATCGACCCAAAGTGGCCTGAAAATGCTAATTTAGAGCTTAAATGATAAATTGATTAGTCTGCCCTTATTTTTGCATAATTGTTATGAGAATATCTTTTATTTTTGGATCGCTGGTCAGACAAGAAAATCAATATGAAAATGTCATCTTGGGTGCTGTAAAATTCGACATATTCTACAGGGTCAATCGATTAATTGAGAATATTATCAGCAGATTAATCTGTAATTAAAATTAATTTCCTGTTCTGTTTAAATCTAAACCGAGCAATAGTTTAATATTTCAGGAAGAAATCAATATGGAGCTGTTCATTCCTTCCATGTTTGCGTGCACATATGTATGTACTGTATATATCTGTACACAGACACACAAATATATGTATATTTGTATATATGTGTGTGTATTAATAGATATGTATGTGTATATAGACTCACTACTTACCAGCATATTAGCAGTATAGTTTGTGTAATAAAGTCATTAACACTCGTTATCACTTAAGGAATTTGATGAATATTTGACAGCTCCAACAGACCTAGTATATTGTTTGTTTGTGTGTGTCTGTGTGTGTGTGTGTGTGTGTATATCAAACATGACCTCATCAGAAAAACAGACTGTATCACACAGCTACATTAACAGTCAGCCTCCTCTTCAGGATGAATTTAAATGACCTCAAACTCAAAGAGCCTTTATTTTGTCTCTAACTTATTTGCTGTTGAATTTCATTTCGAGGCCAATACACTGTCTCAGTCCCTCATAATCAGATGATAATTAGTGAAGCATGAATCACCGAGGGCAGGTCGGCTCGACTCTCCTTCATGACACCTGTACGCTCACAACAACACAGTTTGGAGAAGCATTCTTTTATTCCAAATAAAATCTTATTTAGTCCATTTTAAACAGCATTTCTAATACCATCAGAACTCTGCAAAATGTCACAAAACTGGTTTTGTTGCATCATGTTTTAAAGAAGGACGTCAAATATATTTTTTTTCTCCTGCAAGGTGTCTTGTACCGCTGCAAGTTTTGGAGACATAATTACATATCAATACATGGACCAACCTCCTCCAACAACTTTGGTTTTGGTACAAGAGAAAAAACCCACTATGCACATTTAAGAATCTTTAATTCACACTAGTAATAAAATTGCATTACATTTCATAAAATAAATGTTCCAGTTTATATATACAGAGAAAACAGACTGTACATACCCTCCAATGAACCATTTCTAAAAGGAGAAGAAAACAAAAACCTGAAATAAATTTCACAAAACATACAAGCAATACAGTGCTCAGCTAAGCAGGCACAACTGTACATCAACATTTGTAACTGCTCAGTGTTGGGGTGTGGGAGGGGCAAAAAGTTGAACATTTACAATAGAGTCCTTAGGGACTGATAAAGGGGTCTTAAAAAGTATTGCAGGCAAGCAGACAGACGCTTGTCTTTTTCCAAGTGCAGCAGAACATCCATCTCGTGTGTAAAGTGTGGAGCCGGTCGTTGCTGCCACCAGGTTCCAACTATTGGACCTGTGTCTCGAAGCTGCCGTTCAGCTGGCCCTCCTCATAGTCCATTTGACACAAAATCATGTTGTTCTTTAGGAAAAACTTGTCCCCCACGCAAAACCTGTGGGCAGAGAGAAACACACACAGGCAAAGCTGTTGTTAGAAACACACAAGCGCTGTTTTGCATCATTCATCACTCATGTTGTGGGGACTAATTTTGTTTACATAGTCATTTTATGCAGAGTTGTCGTCCTCATGGGGACAAAAAGCAAGTCCCCATCAGGTAAATCATTACATTTTAAGGTGAAGACGTGTTTTAAGCTACAGTTTAGGTTTAGAGGAAGGTTAAAGTCAGGTTAAGGTTAGGGTTAAGGTTTAGGGTTAGGCAAGTAGTAGCTATGGATAATGTTAGAATAGGTCTGCACGACTGTCTGCAGGTAATGATGATTAATCATTTGCACACATTTGGCTCAGGACGTTTCAGCTAACGCACGCCGTCAATGGGCCTCGTCAGATTCAAAGCTCGTTTTAATGCTCATCATAAATGTGTCTGCTCAAAGCGAGCAGACACCAGCTCTGGCACCCAGTGAAAGACGGGTCAACTCTCCTCGTCCTGGCAAACAGGCGCTGGCACCACAAGAGTTGCCAGTGGACCCTCTTTGCCACGGGGGTCAGCTTTCACACACCAGTCAGTGCTGGGGAATATTTTCCCTCTAAAATCGCGGGGAGCCGGTTGAAGAGGGGAAATGACACACGGCAGCCTGCCCTGCTGATGTTCTTCGTCTACACGCTGCTGTTTGCTAATGTGACTGAAGGGAAGGGGAGATAAGAATAGAGTGGAGCCGAGCCCGGGCTTCATTAATGTGCCAGGGTGGTAAAACAGTCAGAGCCGTGGCAGAGCTGTGCCAGATGAGGCCTGGCTTCATGTCTGCCAGCTGAGAAGAGCGACTGCGGTCATAATTCCCTTACAGCAGGTGTTCACTATGGTAACTGAATCTGGCCCGCAGAAGGTTAATGGGCTTGTGGTGTGTGGAAGAATAGGGTCACAGCACCCCTGACAAGCATGCAAAGGACGTTCTGCTCCCGGAGTGCCGCCATTACTGACAGTATAATAATGTGGAAAAGCAATATTTGGGCACGTCACATTATATGTACATCATACCATAGGCTTTGTGCTCGCCTCAATTTCATAATAGTTTCTATCACTGCGGCAACGCCTGTCTAGGTCCGTTCTCCTCTGCGCAGCAACAGACCTCTGGAGGACTTCATACCTCATAAGAGCTGATTCTACATCCCTCCTGCTTAAAATTTACATATGTACGTTGAGATTTAAAATTTGCCCGCACAAGGACAAACTGCCGGGAGTATGTAACAATAGGATATGATTAGCAGGGCGTTAACCTTTATTTTAAATAGACAGGAAGACGTGCACAATTTTACAGATAGAAAGTATTATATAAAAAAATTATCTAATATTTAAAACTATTGGCAATTTTAAAACTCTATTCATTTTTCTTTTCTTTTTTTTGACAAAATGCAATTTTGTTGTGCAGCTATGATCCCCATCCTTACCTCTGGTTACAAAGCTGACAGGCAAAACAGTCCAAATGGTAAACATTATCTCTGGCTCTCATCACCATTTCAAAGGCTGGGATCAGTTTACTGCAGGCTGCACAGTTCCCCGTTGTACCAAAGAGCCTGAAAGACAGAGAGCACAGGCAGAGATTAACCCACCTTCCCTTTACCTTGATGCAATAAAAGAGCAAACAAAAACGTACTGACAGCAGGAACAATGAGGAGGAAAAAATGCCGCAGCGGAAGGGGGAAGCAGAAACAACGGCAAACGCAATGCACAAATCTTTCTCTGGCACCCACTTGGTATTTTTGTTAATGAGAGTTACAAACATAGATCTTAATTCTCGACTAATGATCTAATTAAAATGATCACATGGTTTTAATCTCCTTCTTCAAAGAATTCCCCCCCTGCACATTGCGAAAGCAGTGAAAACAGGTCTGAGGCGAAGCATTTCAGCTGCTGAGAGTTTTCAGAAAAAAATAACAAAAAATAAACACCTAATGAGTCGACTTTATCTCCAACCGAAGTCGGCTGGATTTTGACACAAGAGGTTGTGTTCTGTGACATCGTCACAGGTTCAAAACGATTTCTGTTACAGGGATTCAGCCTCAATCTCTCCTTCTCCATCCTCCATTCAGAGAGGAGACAATGGCGTGAGATGTAACCTTGAAGAGTTAACTAAATGTTTGACGCTGAGCAGAATCCACCGCTCAAACCTCACCGCTGCTTGTTTAGGCTTATTAGATGAGAGCCGAATGATAAAGGTCACACACAGAGCAAAGAGGCGCTGGTGTAGATCTCCTCAAAGCAAAGCAACCTCAAATTCTTTTTTTCCCGCTCAGATTTACATTTTCATTTTCCAAGCGCCTGCGCCTATGTTTAATTTGAAGATTCCGGAGCACAGATAGATTTATATATTCCACGGCAGGAGAGGGAGCGTTTCACAGCTTCGCAAGAGGGGATAAGGCAACAGCAGAAGCTCCCATTCCAACAGTGTGTTAAACATCCTTCCCCAAACTTGTAGGGCTCAGACAGGGGAGTCACCGTGTTGATATTCTGCCTCGTTTAAGCTGGTCCCATTCAGTTGCTTTCACCTTGTTAAAGAAAACGTCTATCCAGCAGCCCTGCTTCTAATTAGAGGCCACTGCCCCAGAGGAGAGGCAGAGACAGAAACAGGGGGAGAAAGGCTGTTATGTTCCATGAGAGGGATTCACAGGGTGTTAAACACAGACATTGTTATAACTGGTTACTGTTTCAGGCAAAAAAACAACTGGGTTTTCTCACACAGTCGACATCTGCCACCCACAGAGTACACTGTAACACGAGGAAGTTATTTTTTTTCCATAGAGAGACACTTAAAAAGAAAGCTTTCCTCATCAAAAAATTCTCACGCAGTCAGTATTGATCCAAAAATGGACCAAATATCAGCGCTACAGAAACTGACCTTTTTATTCAAATCCCACATTTATATCATATTAAGTATGATATGACTTCCAATCAATATCACGATTATTCCAAACTTGTACGATTAATGAATGAATATTTTATGCTTCCCCCACCTGATCGTGATATGACACACACACACACACACACACACACACACACACACACACACACTCGCATGCATGAGGCACATTACTCAGTGCCAAGTATTTCTGCCCTTCTGCTCTTTTCTAATCACTCACACATAGAACTGAACTTTATAAAAAAATTATATTTATGTATTCATTGATAAAGGGGGTGTCGCTTTTTTTGCAACAATGAAATGAAAACACTGCTTTAAGTCAATCTGTGGGAAGAACTTCTCTCCTGTCTGCAGGAGTGTGTGTGTGTGTGTGTGTGTGTGTGTGTGTGTGTGTGTGTGTGTGTGTGTGTGTGTGTGTGTGTGTGTGTGTGTATATGTGTGTGTTCGTTCCCGTCGCTTTTCACACATTTATTTAGTTATTAATCAATAATGTTGGATCATGAATCGGGATCGTTTTGGTCACTTTAACCTTGATTTCCTGGCTGTGCGCGTCATGTTAGGTCTCATGTTGTTTGTAGCAGGTGAAATACGTGTGCACAAAATGTTGGAATTTTTTTTCCAATGTGTTTAAATACGTGTTTTATAAACTCTTGAGCGAATCAAACAGGCTCAAGTAAACTTCAAGTCCTGTACGTGTCCTAATGTTGTTTATTGTTAAAGTGTAAAGTGAGTGCAGCTCGGTGGGGGAGGGAGGACACGTGGAACCCGGCAGTTGGTGAACGCACGCATTTGGGAAAGTATTACAGAATCAACCGACATGATCAATATTAGGTTGTTTGGATAAATAGTTGGTTGGTTTCAATACATTTTCTGTTTGTGCACAAAACATGTTTTTTGCAGGAAGCATGTCCTAATTTCTTGTAAATACAACATATGAAATAAAGGTTAATTTCGTTCCGGCCATTTACTGTTGCCTCCTGTTAGATATAACAGCCTCACACCTCCTGTGTCATCATGACAGTGGAGTGGCAGGGACGGCTCCGGGTTTCAACACACCTGAGCTCCAGTGTTCTAAGGGTCACAGAGAGATGACTGTTTCTCTTCCTCCGGGAGCCGAGGCTTTAAATCAGCCCGTAGAGCCCTGGTCACTCTCAGCAGAGACTGACATGCACAAACCTATAACAGCTTGTCGGAGTATTCTAACCCATCTCCATTACACCCCGCCGGGCTGCGGACATGGTGCTTGACTTGATACAGGTTGTGAAAACGCCTGGTGAGGGAGCCCAGCTTGCTACCGACACTAAGTTGCACGTTTGTTCAAGGAGGTGTGACATCTTTTTATTTCTTTTTCTCTCTCAGTTATGTCCAGGTTCTCTACAAACCATAAATCCAAATAATGTTGGTTTTAACATCCCAGTGCTTTATTATGATACAAAGATTTCTTTTTTAAAAACCTGCAAATAAAGCAATACATTTCCTACATTCAATTTCCAGATTGCTTTTTGAAACAAATAGATATGTTGAAGGAGCGTGATACAAATTTTACTATTAAGTAAAACTAGAAATTGCACTCATACAAAATGATATACCTCTGCAAAGGCAAACAGTCTGTTTATGAAACCATATTTAAAAGATCCAGATTTTTTATTTGGATCTGCACCAAATTGCACACACTGATAAATATCAGTCCCGGGAACATGCCAGAATTTTTAGCATCATTAATATCCATGAATTATTCTCTGAAAATCAAAGGAAATTGTTGAAAAACGCCCTGTGTCGCAATGTTAAAGAAAGTGAAAGAAATTCCTGGACCCGTCCCCTGACCTGGATCCACACCAGAGAAACATTTCCTGGAAAATGGTTGAGTAGTTTTTGTGTGATCCTGCCAACTAACAAACCGATACACAGATAAAAATATAACCTCCTCGTTGGAAGTAATTTAGATAAAAACAGGTTCTAACTTCATCACAACATAAAGAATGGAAATATAAGTAAGCACATTGGATGTGGCTCTGTTACAGTCACACAGTTCTGCAGCCATCCCTTGATGGGTCTGGGCTATAACGTGGCATCAACACACAGCTTAATTGAGCTCCTTGTGCTAAGAGGAGATTAGAGTTTGAGAGAACTGTTAAAACACATTAGCATCTTCTCTTCCCGCTCCTGTGAAGCTATAAAGCAACCAGAGTTGCGCCGCTGTACTGCAGCAGCCTCACGAGCAACAGCTGAGCGGGCGTCGCATTTAGTAAACAAGGACAGTTTCACATGGGAAACATGATCGAGCGTCGAAGGGAATAGACGTCGGCTGAGAGACGTGTTCGCACGGGAATAGATTCATTTATGATTGTTTAAGGTTTTGAAAGTGGAACAGGAGTCAGCACATATGATGACGATAAATAGAGCAACTACTACTGTATAATAATAATAATAATAATAATATAAAACTTTATTTATTACTATATAAATCTGAACAACTGCTGAAGAATCACAACGATTCTATAAGAAACTATACACGGTATCTACAGTAATGCGCTATGTACATTATTATACGCACAAGAGAACTAGACGTTAATGGAGTTTCTTGAGTTCGTTTTTCTTGCCTTTAAACTCGACAGGCTTCACAGCTCTGAAACAGTGCCTGTGACGAACATAAGTCGTGGATTACCTTTGAGCACATTCATTCATTTCACTTACAATGGATTTTCTTTTAGAGTGAATAGACTCGTTTCTGCAGAATTCCCACGTATTGTTCTGACACATGTCCAGCATTGTGGATGTGCGGTGGCTCATGCACTTCAATTTCCCTGGTCATTTGGATTAAATAAATCAATATTCTCAAGAGGAAAGTGGAGAAAAAAAACTCAGCACTAACAGTTTTTTTTCTCTTCAGCATTTCTCTTTAAGTGGAGTGTGAACGGCGAGTCCGTGGAAAATATGAGAGTATTCTTCAGAGCTGCAGCCCATCGGGTTTTTGTCAATCAGTCGTCAGCATTGTGGCGAGATTTGAATCACAGAAAGTCTTATTTTAGAAAAGATTAAAGTTGAATTTGGTGTTGATAGAATTACTGATGAATTGAGTTGAACCTTTTCAGCATTAAGAGTTGGCAATAGTCTCCCTCCATTAATGGGCCTGTTCTGCTTTACCCTGAGAGGGTGGGGGACATTGGGCGAGAGGTGGGGTTCACCCTCGGCTACCAATGGTCTGCTGCTTTAAATGTTTATGGATTGCATTTTTAATTTAAATTCATGAACTTGCTGACCTCCGGTGATCAATCTTTCATACCTGTGTCTCAAATTATTGGCTTAAGCAAATTAATCAATATTTGTCGTAATTGTATTTTAGTTTATCTAATTAACTGCATATTATTTTTGCTGTCAGGTCAGTTTATTTCCATTCCAAGTATACATCATGAGGTTTTTTCACTGGGTCAGTGCCAATGTGAAAATGTTCAAACCGGTCTGATATGAGGCCAAACACCGGACTGGAACTACAAGTTACAGTCGTTGTCTGGTTTGACTCAACAGACGCTCCTGAGTGGAACATAATGACAGTGAGAGCTCATGAGTGGCTGTCATTTACCTCTAAGCTGGTGTACCGACCACCAATAATCACTAAAGAAGAAGAAAAGCGATGCAGTGCCACGATCGCCAGGGCAACGCAGTGAGTTGTATCTTACAAAAACAACTTTGTCGGGTTTCAAATCCAAAATGTTGCCATAAGGTTTTTTCCCTGTGAGTCAGCCATGTCTCCTCTCTTCGTCAATTTAGAAAAAACCATAAGATTTTATTTTAAAGACTCAATGTGCATCGTGTGCATCATCCCTCCCTTCCTCTACTGAAATTTGATCCGTCATGATGTTGCCGGCCTCGGCTCGACAGTAAACTGTGCTCGGCTCGTCGATTAGGAACTAATGGCTTAGTGACTCAATTTATAAACAAACATATTATTGCATTAACCACATTGTCATGTTCTTTATTACTGATGCAGTGCAAGTTAGATTTAGCCCAGTGACGTTGTGGGTTTCCCAGAACCTCATAAAGTCAAATGTCACTTCAGCCAGTTCACATAAGAACCAGTTTGGGCTCCCACACTGGACCAAATAGGCAAAACCAAAATTCTCAAAAAATGTTAGTAGCTCATTATAAATTCTATAAATAATATTCATGCCATCATGTGTCCCCGCCTAATCCCTGCTTCATGCAGTCTGCAACACATTGCCCAGTGCTTCTTAAAAGAGCTCTTATTTAGATGCTATTTAACTTTGTAGCAACACCAGTGAACTTTGTGTGCTGATGTGGGTTTCTGAGAGAAGCTCAGCTCTCCTTCCTCCGTCTGTGAGTTATTACAATGGGTCTTTAGAGAAAAGAGGGCCTTCTTTAGTTCTTTCAACTGGCTGCTTTGCTAACTTCAAACCCTTAAATCTCCTTCAGTGCATCATCTGCCGCTCTGTGTTGCTTCCCTCAGATTGCGTCGTTGCGCTCTTGAAGTTTTCTACCTGTTCTCTGAGCTCTTTGAGACGTCCCCGCCTGCACTGGGTTTGTCAGATTTCATAAAATGGAAAACTGTTAATGCATGCATCGCGTGTTATGACCTTCTCCAACGGTTGTGTCTTTTTGAAAGTGTAAACCTCTCCGTTTAGATCTATCTTGCCCAGAGAACTGTTACGGGAGGACAGATTTGAAAAACGGTCACATCCAGATGGAGCTATCATCTTCCCCCTGTTATTCCACTCATTTGTGGATAACTTATAATCTTCATTATCTTTAAGACAGTTTCCTCTTACAGTTAATTATACCCCATTTTGATAAGTAGACGACTATTATGTCCGCTCTATGAAATAGAAGATTAAATGATTTCAGCCTTCAAGTCCTGATGATCACACCATGACGAGATTGTCAACCCTCTGGTGTCGTATGATCCTGGGCCTTTGACATAAAGGAAATGCGTAATTAATCTATTATTCTACTTTGTAATGAAAGAGTGTGGCCAAGTTACAAAAAAAAAAAAAAGGTCTCTTGATATAGTGAACTGAACGTCGGAGAAATCAGACACTGAACTCTTTGTCGGTGCAATGCTTTAAAGGGCAGGGGAGGACACTGGCTGGGGTGTGTGCGCATTTTAGTGCTTGTGTGTGTTGAAGTGTAGGATTCAGGAAAGCGTGAGTGCATTCAATAAGTTGCTAATGCCACTGAAGGACAATCACAGATGGGGCTGCTATAATAATTAATATGAGCATGGCAGGGTTCCAAACCCTGGGAAATAACCAAAGTGTGTTTGATCCGCCCGCTTTTCTTTAATGAAGTGCACGAGGCTAATTCAGTGCACAGATTTAACTTCATTACTGCAGGTGAGTGGAGCCTTCTTCTTGCTCCACAGAAAATAAAGGAAGGAATGAAAAGGGAAGTGGCACTGGACGGAGACTGCATCGCCTGTACTACCAAACACTCTCTCTCTTTCAAACTGCCTCTTCTCTATTCGCACGGCAAGCTTTTTTTAATTTGTTCCATAATAGAATTCATCTCAAGCATCTTTCGCCATTAAGTGTTCTGCATTTGTCGCAGGCTGAAGAGCAGGCGAGGGGGATGGATTTCATTAGGAGATCGACATAGGGGCACAGAAAGCTCTCTCCCCCTCTACCCTTTTTAATTCTTATTTTAGTTTTCCTAACTTTATGATTTCTTATGTCATTCTACTTTTTTCCATCCCTTCTCTGACCTCTATATCTTACTGGTCTAATAATGTGCGAGAAAGTTTTCCCTCCTCCCTTGGCTGTGCTATGACTTGGGGTTCGGGGGTTGCTGTCCTTTCAGCAAATTTATTTTACCAAGTGAAAGTCTGAGCTTCATCATTTTTGCCTTCGCTCGGTCAATTGCCCGTTTATTATTACCTCATCCGCACCATCTGCCCCTTCTGAGGGCAACATCAGGTCTGAGTGGACCTCTCACTGCATCTTAAAAGCATTAACGGTGGGTGGGAGCTGATGAATGGTAATGGCCTATCTCATGGTAACATCCCTAAGCACCTCTCAAGTGGGCTGTGGGCTTCTTCCAGGTCACAGGAAGAGCAGCTGTGAGAGTGAAATGTCATGGAGATCCACGAGCGAGGAAGAATGAAATGTAGTAGATCATGGCTACAACTGTACTTTTACAATTTCGTTCAACTGGAGTGATCTCAGTGCACAAAGAGCGTATCCGTATCAGTTTTAATCCCATATCTATTCTAACACTACTGAAAAGGCATATCGCGTGACTACTTGCATTCACTGGGCATGCACGTGTACTCAGATTGCTTGAATAACAGCTTGTCTCCTATGTATGTTAGCAGTTGTAGCTTTGCACAATGTAGAATGTAACTGCACAACAGCTGTTAGCGGAGACAACAGTGTCTACAAGGCTTGTTAATTATTATCTGTGTTGCCTTCTACACTGGCCGCCGGTGTTTATGCTGGTTGTTTCCTGAAGGGGGTCATGTGATAAGAGCCTGACCAATCAGCCAAGGCTTCATCTTGCCTGAAAATACTTTTTGGTTGTCCAGACTAAAACGCTGTCCCGGAGTTTTTAAACTTAAACAGGACCAGCAGCCTTTCAAAATGCCAGGTGTATGTATCTGTATAGTAGTTTGGAAATATAGCATGAAGTCCTCTTTCCTTTGGATTTTTATCGTGGTTTGAAAGTATGCTGCTCCTCAATTTCTTCTCTCGAATTAGAATACTTTGATCCAAACCTAGGTGGATATCAGTGAGGGAGCTGAGAGACAAGAAGACAGGAGGGGAATGGAGAAAGGGAAAGGGGGAGGACAGAGCAGGACAGGGAGTATTGGCAGGGAGGGGCTTATAGGGCACCGGCATCCCTAAGTCGACCCCTGGGGGATTCCCTCTCAGATAAATGGTAAGACCTCAATGGGAATGTGACTTAAAGCCCAGGAAATGGTCATGTTTAATTTAACAAGCAGATGGCAGGGGCATCTGACAGGGTGGGGGGCAGAGACACTGGTGAAGCAACAAGCCTGCCTGGAGGTGTCTCCCAGCAAACAGCTCTGGAACGACGGAGAGCCTGTCTCCTCTGTGACTCAAGCCCCCTGTCCTCATGTAAACACATACACAGATGAAAATATGAACAAAGACTGAAAACAAACATGTGGTTTGAACGGTCACACATGCTGCCAGTATATATATCCCTGTAATATATCCCTATAAAGTAAAACAAATGTACCGACCACGAAAAAGAAAAGATATAACAGTGTAGAAATACTCCACTGACATAGTGGTGCATGTAACATCCAGAGAGCTTTTAATAAGATGAATCAATTATGGTGTTGGGAGCAGTGAGACTGTGTTTCTAATACATTGCACAACACTTATTACATTTGAATACTATTACATTTTATGCCAATTTTTTTGTAAAATGCTGTTGAGGAGGTAAATTGATAATTACCTCCACCGAGGAAGTCGTGTTTTTATCAGTGTTGATTTGTCTGTTAGTTGGATTGTGAAAAAACTACAGAACCGATTTCCATGAAACTTAAGGAGGTTGTATGGGTCAGAGAAGAGCCACAATCATTTTGGTGCAGGTACGGATCAGGGGGCGGATACAGGATTTAGTTTTTATCACTTTCTTTAACATAGTGACATTGGGCATTTTTTACCATAAAAATAATTCTTAAATCTCATAATGGCAACATGTGTCATTTAATACAGTAAAACTTATATGGACGATTGGTAGAAAACAATCAAAAGCAACAGTTTTTTGCATCTGGACATTAAAACCCAGATCTGGATTATGTATATTATTAAAATAAAGGATTATAAAGGACAACTACATGTTTGTACTGTGGATGCAGTGATCAAAAAATGTCATGGCAGCATAACTGATGATTTGATAGCTGAACTGGATTTTAAAAAATGGAAATTATACAGTATTTGTAATTAAAAAAGAAGATGTTTTGTTTTTTTTCGTCTGTGCAAAATGAGTCAAATCCTCCTAAAACAACATTACCTTCTGCTATACGCATGCTATAGAAGAACATAAAAGCAATACACGGTAGGTTTTACATTGACAACACGGAGGATTATTTGCATAATTCGAACTGACGTAGATTTCTGTCTTTGGGAGTCACAGGAAACAAACACAGAAAAAACCCCAAAGCAAACACCACTAGGAAGATAAAACAAACACCAAATACTTTGATGTCACAGCTCTTGGATTGGCATGGCTCTTGTGTTTGTTGTGAGTGGAGAAAGGTGATTGTGTGTGTGTGTGTGTCTTTCTTGCCTCAGGTAGTCCCTGCGACAGAGGATGAGGTTGGCTTTCGTATAGAGGGTGGAGCCCACCTCCCCCAGGCGGCAGTCACAGCAGGCACATTTGAGACAGTCCTCGTGCCAGTATTTGTCCAGGGCCTTGAGCAGGTAGCGGTCTTTAATCTTGCGATTGCAGCCAGCACACCCCTTCTGTTTCCCTTTGGGCTGGACGGAGAGCATCGGCACACCTGTAGTGATAAGGAGACAAACAGCCATGCGTGATTTACGGCCCGGGAACACGAGTGACTTTTCATGTTCTCTTTTTGATAAGCCGGCTGCTTCTCGAGGCGTCTAAGCCTGGCCTTGCGCGTGGCCACAGCACACTGCCTACCTGCTTCATATGCATTAAAGAAAACATTCTTCCATGTAGATAGGCACACAGGTCACATTGGTCTACAAAGCCCTGACTTCCTTGTTCCACTTAGAACATGGTGTTATACAAAAGTTACATGATCGCTTACAGCAGGCGGCGGAGGACGGGGCATGAAAGACACAATGCGCATTTTGCTTCCTGTGGTATTTACAGTGAGCTGTGTTGTACGTTAGTTACCTACCATTTCATCAGAGCCCATTTCACTCAACTGTCCACAGCTGTAAAAGCTCCTCATGGGCTTTGTTTGGTATAGATTAACATTAACCTTTTAAAAAGCCTCTGACCACAAAAACGTTGCTACCAGACCCCAGTGAGATATGTTATGGCCTAAGTGCCTTTTAGCATACACTCGCTCGCTGTGTTTCATACACACACACACACACACAGGGACACACACAGACTCACTCACACACACACACACACATGTGCGGACACAAACCACAAACGCACACACAAAGTGTTCCCTGCTCAGAGCATTACAGCCTTTCCTCCTTTTACACTTATCTGTACTCATGTGTCTGCAACGAGCGAGCCTAAGTTACCAAACTCGCAAATTGCCCTGCTGTCACGCAGGTCCCCTTTAAGTGTGCCTTTTAGCCTCCTAAAGGACAAATAAAGTCCATTTAATAACTGCACTAAACACTAATAGTCTATGTGTGGTTGACATTTGTGTTTGGACTAAAAGCCCCCCTCAGGCCACTGCTGGTACAGAGGCAGGGGTGCGCAGCTCCCCTCTGTAGCACTAACAGGTCTGCCACAGCTGAAAGCACAAGACAACAGCTCTTAAGACACTCTCTCACACACTGAGCTATTGATCCGTCTAAAAGAACACACAGTGGACGCCACTTGCCACTCTACTTTCAAAACACATTTCTGTTTCTAAAAAAAAAAGAGACTGGACACTGCATCATAGGGGGTTAGGCCATGGTTTTGTATGTGCGGTGGAGAAATAAAGGCCCATTTGAAACATGCCTTACACTGAGTTAAACACGAAATGTCACTGTTTGACTGTTGCACTTCAGAGATGTGCACGGGAACATTTTGTCCAGAACCAGAGCGAGTTTTTATTTTCATTTCTTCGGCGGTATTTGCGACAGCGTGACGATAAGTGTGAATGGGCTCATTCTGCAGTTAGATCTGCTGTTTGACTGTAACTTCTGTGGTTTGCTCGGTGATAAACACAACCTCAGCTGATAACAAGGGACCGCTTCACTCCGTGCACTGTTTTTCTCGGCTTAGCCTGTCAAGTTTGTTCTCTTTCACAAAAAACCTTACACCACTTTTCAAAAGACTTCCTTGGAATAGAATCGCATATGTTCTGTCCCTCTCTCTCTCGCATGAGCACACACACACACACACGCAAATGGACTCACAAAGTACCTTATTGGATCCAGATTTGCTCTGCAATTTTTGGCCATCCGCACATCAATAATGCTCTGAATGTAATATAATTAGCATTTCCCCTTTAACAAAAAAAAGAGGTGAAAGAAATAGGAGAGCTTGTTAGTCAAATTTATGGCTTTGGTTTATATGTCAGTAAGTGCTCCGGTGGTGTTGAGCTGTCTTATTTCTTTATCAGAAGTGGAAAGGAGAGGCTAATTGGTCCGGTGCCGGTGATGGGAGCCATCAATTAGTGTTCTGCCTGCCCTCCAGCTCCCTCACCTCCCTCCCCCTTCAAAACAGGCCCCTTGAAGCTGGCGCATTAGGATCACAAAACCTGCTATAAATACCAATGTTCAGTGTAAATGAAGCTAAAAAGCTTCAAATTCAAGCCACACTGGATAAGGGCGGACTCCTCTACCTGCATTTCATGGCTTGTTAGGGGAGCTCTCTGCAGGTATGCCAACAGTGCTCGCCTGACAGGTTTCTACAGAACTAAAAACAGTCTTAATGAGGAGAGGGAAAATGCCTGCGTGTGTGTGTGTACACGTGTGTGTGTGTACACGTGTGTGTGCGCCGCTGTACTTGCGCAAAGAAGAAGAAAGGAGTTGCTGCAAATTCCCTTGGGGATCACAAAAATCTTTAATTTGCCTTTTATGACACCTAATTAGTTATTCTACTCAAAATCTTTGCTTTAAATAAGAGAACTAATTATACAAAAAGGTCGTTCCTCCACCTCCTGAGAACTACTCCTAATTGGTTGAGACCACCACATGCCACACACTCCTTAAACATATCACGTGTGTGTGTTTTACATCACGTTCGAGAAGGCCAAAGCCTAACCCTATATCCTGGGATTACTTTCCGCTGCCCACCCCCTCTGTTGGATGCACACTTGGGTTAAAAACCATGTTCAGCATCATCAAAGTGACTCCTGCGTATCTCAGTATATATTAGTCTTCATGCACATAGGTCCTGGTCCTTCAGGCCAGAATGTAAGAGAGATGTCTTGATGAAGGAATGCTGAATGTCTGCCTGGGAACCAGTGCACACACTCAAATGCTGCCTCTCTCTTGAAGCCATCGCAGGGAACAAACATGGTTTTGATGTCTTCTACCAAAGCAGCCTGTGGAAAACAGCTTTAATAGTAGTGTAGCAAGCAGCAGCTCAAGTCCTACTAAACAAAGAGCAGTGACAGAAAGGAATGAGTGTGTAAACTAAATGTCTTTTCAATTCCCTTAATGCCACAAGACATTTTCTTGCACCTGTCACCACTCTCCCGGCGCTCTGGGAAACCGCGGTGTAGAACAGAACCTCCCGTGCTCGCCGCCTCCCCAAAAAGAGAAGCTGCATTATGAAAGGAAGCCGCAGCCTCCACTTAATCCAATCCATTTAACAGATACAAGTGCCACTGACCTTCCAGTGTCATTTGATGTCATCAAAAGTATGCCTCTCCACATCACGAATCATTCTCCAACAAGGGATGCATTTTACCCCTCAAAGTGGAGAGACAGCACTTGCCCTGCCAAATATCCTTCCTGAGAGGGAATTTAATTTGCCATTAGTACTGTGTGTAAAGGCCTGTCATCTCTCTCTTCTCCCGTCCATCTACTTTCTTTAAGATTGTATCTTTCAAGAATATGTACAGTTAGTTTTTCTCAGCCCAAGCAGTCTGTCAGAGCATGTATTTTCCATTATAAAGATAGCATCCGAATTCCATGTTACTCCATTTAGACTTCCGTTTTACAGCTATCAAAGGAATCACACCAGTCTGCTAACCTTTTTTGATATATTTGAGGTTTTAAAAGAAAATACACTGTTGGTAGAAGTCAAGGCGATGTTTGCAAGTAGGAAAATACAATTATCACATTTGCTCAGACCAGGCATGAGCGCGTGAAAAGAAAGATTTGGCCCCAAACCCCATTTTCAATCATTATCACTAAAATCTTTGATTAACAAAAAGGTGCTTGAGTATAATACAGCATTACAGCAAAGTTTACAGGTTTCATATGAATCCTGACGCCATCATAAACCACGTTGAGTCATTTCGTGCAGACTAAAAATAAATGTGTTGTTGCAATCAACTACTGCAAGTGCAAAACCAGGGAACATTAATAATCAGATGACTTTCTCATCTCGACACTATTTACATTTCTATTTCTGCTCTCTCTCTTCTCATACATCATTTTATTTAGGGACTTATTTTCATTATCGATTAATCTGATAATTAGTTTTTTTCATCTCTCTATTATTCTTTTTTCTCTAAATGCCTCCTGTATATTCCCCACAGGGTTAGTTCATCTATTAAGATTATTTGTTTTATCCAACTAACATTGCAAAATGCAAACATATTCAGTTTGATGTTATATATAACAAAGAAAAGCTTCAAATACTGATTTATTGAGAAGCTGGAACCAGCGAATCTTTGATATTTTGGTGAAAGTGACAAAATGATCGATACAGTTTCCAATTCTTTTCTATGGATAGACAAATTAATCGTTTACTGTTTTTGAACTACTTTCTAACCCAGAGTTATTTTTAAAAGTGTAAAGTTTAATGTTGATCGATAATGTTGATTAATCGACTCATCAGTTCAGTTCAAGCTTCATGTTCCAACAACAGAGTAAATGTACATTAAAGATTTCTGTCCTTCGCCTCCTGAAGACACACATGGTCTCAATGGAGCAGCTGCTCTCACAGGCACTCAGCCTTAATTGCAGAAGTGACAGTTACATCTGATTCTGTGTTCTGTTAAATGTCTTTTGATCAATTAAAAGCACTGGTGCCATGGGGTGTGAGGCAGTCTTTGCTGGTTCATGGGGAGGTAAAGGATCTGGATGAGAGTCACTTGTGTCTTCCTGACATATGGGGGGGAGGGAGGTGGGCTTCACTAGGAGGTGGAAGCTGGCCATGGGTGGGCCTCCTCTCGGGGGCCCCTATAATTCCAGCTCCCAGCTGCTACGAATAAGAGAGTGTCAGCACACACAGAGATACTACATCACCAAATGATTGTGTTTAGCTGGAACAAGTGCATATCATCATGACCATCATCAGCACCATCATTATCTCTAGTCAAAGCACCCTTACACATGACATTAATGACCTACGAGCAATCTACAAACTGAATCCACAAACCATATATTATATTATGTTATATTATACTATATATTCCGTAAAATAAACAGGAAATGTAGTATAAAATGATATAAAATCTAAAATGACTGTGTTGGTAGTGATAAATACAAACTCTCAGTGATTCTCCAGTTTAAGCAGGAGATGATTTTGACGTCATGTTCCTTTTATGTTTCAGCCACCACTGTAAATGCTGAGGCCATGGCGATCCCCAAATAAAGTTTGTCCCAGGTCCAGGGTGTCTGCCACCACGGTTAATGGGGATCTCATGCAGATGTCTTGCCATTGTGTGCATGAATCAGTCCCTTTCATTCAGCTTCCGTCACTGCTGTAATTGAGCCCATAGACACATTTTGCTTTTGCCAAGACAAAATACAAGACATCTGGTAATAATATCAGCTGGAATACACATGCCAGTTGAAAGACGGCTGATGAGCGTGTTCTGAACGATAAGCAAAATAGAGACCGCAGTCTCATTCATGTTCCTGTCCGTAGCTGGAGCATGTACAGGGAGTAAGAGCAAGAAAAACACAGACTCGCTCGCAAATTATGTTCTAAACAAGGCCCAAGTCAATATTACATTTCATACTGGCTGTTTTTTTCCCCTTTTAATTCGCTGAAAGAGGCTTCTACTGTTACTGTATGGCATGCTACATTTCCAGATGGTTGTGTATGAATGCCGGGGTCTGTGAGGTGATTTCTGGAACTGCATGCATGCTATGATTATGACATAATTAACACCCACAGTATTTGGGAGAGAAAGCAGACAGGGGCTGGTGCGTACGAGGAGGGGACTGTTCATTAACAAGATGCACTCTCTCAAACTTTGCAGCTTGCTGCGGCTAATAAGCCCCGGTGAAACGGAGCTCAGCCGTCCCTTGCATTGACCCTGGCACTGCCCGGGATAAGGGAGGGTTTTGTCTCCTGGAATAATTGCTCTTTTCACATGTTACAAGTGTCCTGACCCCCACGGTCGGCAGCCACTTTCCCTACCATAATTACTCCTGATCCGCTCCAAATGAGTCAGCCGCATTAGGGCTGCACTAACACTGGCCCGGCTTCAAGCGCGGCATGGGGAGTCTCAGCAGAGCAGCCTGGAACAGGACTGCCTTTTCTCTCAGCCCACGGTCATTTCCATCACGTCAGAGGTGCATTTCTTACACTTGAAGTCAGCACGAAGGCCCTGGGCCCTTTTCTGAGGCTTACAGAAGGCATTGTTAACTCCTGGTGCTTGCTGCTCACTGTGGTTTGGCTGCAGACTCCATCCCAATTAACGGAAAACTTCATTAGGGTGTTTTTTCCACACTTTTCAGCCCCCTATTATTTTTAATTTATTCACATGGGGTTAATTAAAAGAAATGTATCACAGCGATATGCAACAGCTTTCTAATTAAATTCATTGCTGCTTTTTTTTTTTCAAGACATGAAACTGGCAGAGTTTTCAAATTATTACAGAAGGCGACTTGTTCCGACACTTGGTTGCTCAGTACAAGGGTGAGATTAGAGCTCTGTAAGGTAAACTGTCAACAGCAGAAACGGAGTGAGAGATGGGAGCACGAGAAGGAGTTAGAATGAGGAGGAGGAGAAAAGACTCAAACGCTCATGGTTTTATCATGCAGGGTAACCCCAAATAAACCCTGAGAGCTCTTTAAGAGCGAGGACTCGCTGCCAGAGTGTCGACAGAGCATGGAGAGGATGTGGTGTTGCAACTAGCCAATCAGTGTTGGGCTTTGTTTGCTGTTAGTCTGAGGTTTCCAGTTCCTGAAACACGTCATTATATATTTTTTTTCACTTCGCTTGCAATGACATAGAGTCAACTTCATACATCTTCATACAGTAGTTGTGAGATCGACATCTGCAATTGAGATTGAATAAAGGAAATATCCGTCTATTCTCGTGCTCTGTACTTTTAGACTTTGATAAAAGAGAAAATCTTATCTGCCACTTCAGGATTCCTGGCAGGAAGGGAAAAAAAATATCAAACCATTAGACCTGTCGCGGACACTTTCCGCCATCCGGAACATAATAATGCACAAACACTTTTTAGTCCACATTAAAAATGCATTTGGAGAGGAATAACTGTAGCCTTCTAAAGTTTGTGTCACTCACGAGGTCAGGACGTGATGTTCAAAATCCTCCCCACTCCCCAGCAATTACCGCGCACTTATTATTTCAGGATATGCCAGGAGACAGGTGTGCCATTCAGGGTCCTCAGTGTGTCGAAAATGGAGGGGAAGAAGGAACACCATACTGCGGTGCACTGTGTGAGGCTCTTTAATCTTGAATAATGCAAATTCCCCACAGGGTGCAGTTATTTGGCAGCACGGGCCTCTAATGTCATTCAAGCACCTACTCCCGCACCTGATGGGGTAAATAATGAGGGAGGCTGGTCGGGTGCACACTCAGGGAAGAGGTCTTCATGAAGATTTGGGTGTGACGCCACGTGGGATGGTAAACTACGCAGTCTCATTGAGTGCAGCGTATCTCAAAGCGCGCAGGAGAGGAACAGTGGAGATAACGCCGGCTGATGTTTGATTAGAAGGATGGCTTTCTTTTAATGAAATCCTTTTAACACTTTTTATTACCTCATAATATTAACAGCGACCCTATTTCCTCAAGGAGTAATTCTTGCTTGGCTAAAATCAAATGGCAATTCAGCCGGAAACGATGGGTCAAATGAAATGAAATGTAAAGAGATGTGATTGGATTGGGGGGGTGGTGGTCTGAGAAACAAGGTTGAGTCAATGCTGCGTTTAGTGGGAGCGTGCGCGTGGTCGGAGGCGATCGTTTGCTTCTGAAGTTGTATTGCAAACGTCGTAGTTAAGCATTGATTTAATCAATAACTTCAATATCCAAAACTCAATTTACGAGCTTTAAGAGGCAAAGAACCCCCCCCCCAAAAAAACACCACCCTCTAAATCACAGACTTTAAATAGCTATTTAAGATTTGATTTGGTGAAGGTCATCCAATAAGAGATTAGTTCTCAGCCAGTTGGATCTTATTAAAGCGAGGGCACCCCAGGCTTTTTCTATTTACCAACAAGATAGCTGTAATATCTTAGGAAAGTGTGAAGCCTCCATCCTTGCACTAGAATGCAGCCATGAAGAGGCTTTTCTTTTTGTTCACGTGACATTTCGTTTTTGCCCAAAATAGCCAGGTAAAGGTCACATTAAGTTGGATTAGAAACTGTTGTTTAGTGCAGATGTGTTATTACTGTGATGGCAGAGAAGGTAAATTGGTCAATCATGAGAAAAAAACACAACATATCTGAAAGAAGACTTTGTGTTGGATTCAACAACAATAAGTAAGTTTCACTAAAGTACTTTTTAGACTAAATCTGCAGAAAACTGAGCACAACAATGGAAACACTAGAGAAGCCTCACTAGCAGCCCCTAGAGGCTGCCCTCCCCCCTACACTTCACAAGAACTAAGTGCTTCTCACTGTCCAACCAGAAAAACAAGTGAAAATACACCAAGAAGAATCAGGAATTTGGTCAATAGGAAATGTGGCATCAACAAGAATCCCTGTTGGTACCGTGATGTGTACACTACACAGAAAACACAACAGGCCAGTTCATGAGCTCCTGAAACTATATTATTACAATAACAACAGTGTTGTATTTCTGCAGGTGTTACTCAAACCAACCACCTGCTCTATAACTTAACAGCACATGTGAAAATTGTCACCTGCTGTTCCTTATGTGTGTTTCCACTTGGAGCAGTAACATCAGTCCACATGTTTCCACCAGGAGATGATCAAATGCTATAACTGTTATCTAACACACACACACACACACACACACACACACACACACACACACACACACACACACACACACACACACACACACACACTACATCATGCAGACATACACTCTGGAGCTACACCTATAAATTATACTGCATTGAATTGTATTTTAAAACCTTAAATATCAATATTGGTTCTGGCTTTTGCAAATCTAGCTAAATCACCATGCAAACATACTGTATGTAGAGCTTTGCATTGTATTTAAACAAATATGCATCAAGAGACTAAACAAGAACTGTTTAATACTAAAACCAAAATAGTGTATGTGTTTGTTTTGATTTGAGATATTTAGCTTACATAACAGTGAACTCTAGTCATCAGATAGACATAGGAACTAATGTTTATTCTGCGTCTGAAATACTTTTAAAATCTGTTTTGCCACTTTTATATTGCGATATAGAAACACAAGGGTTTTGTGTAGCATAGTATATGACTACATTTGTGACACAATTTCCTCCTCAAGTCATTATGTGCACACCGTGATGTATTTAGATTTTGAACACCTTAAGCACGACATGAGCTGTGCCGATGTTAAGTTTTGATTTCCACTGAGAATTAAATGGCTCATGTTGTCTTTACAGTTTAACAGGTGGCATGTTGTTTTATTGCTGCAGGCTCGATACTAAGGGTTTTCAGTAAAATGGGCGTTTGTGCATCTTGGCATTTCCTCTCAGCTGCTAGTCTGACTCACTGGATGTAGACTGGGTGTTAGCCTGCCATTGGCTGCACGTCTCAAGTGGCAATATCCTCCCCTTCTGTTCTCGGCCTGTTACCATCTTTTAAATCCCCTGAACTATGGGAAACGACAACAACGGGAGCTAGCAAGCTACACGCTGAAAATGGCAGGTTTTGACAAAGACTTGGATCGTCAACATACCTTTTTTTTACTGTTGGTTTTTGAGTTTCCTTTGCAGGGGAATTACCAATTTGAATGACAGGGATCGCCGCCCCACATGTAAACGTTACAAAACAAAATATTTTAGGGCACCGTTGCTGCATTCCAGGTTTAGCCCCTCTCATTGTGATTGGTTGAAAGAAATACAAACAAGCCAGAGTCCCCCCCCCTGGCAGAATGATGATGAGTGCAGCCAGGCCATTTTCCAGCGCTGCGGAGGTCTGACTGTGCAAGACTACTCAGCTGCTAATGAACCATAATTGGTGACATTGTAGTTTGGACATCTGCTCATCTCAAGAACTTTACCACATGTCATCCCACTTTCTTTTCCCTCCTGTATTTCCTTACTCGGCCTGTGATGACAGATTACAGGAAGCAGTGAAAGAATCAACTTTAAAGAGAGTGAACAAACATGTCATGCAAGTCAGAACAGGGTTCACAGTAGGTAAACATAATAGAATAAAAGTAGAATAAAAAAAACATCTTTTCCCATGAGCGTAGTCAACAGCAGCTACCCAGAGACGGTGACTAGTTGCAGTGGCAAATGACAGTGAGAGCTGCTTCCAACAGGTTCAAACATATAACTAATAATCTATGTGTTCCGTGCTGTATATGATTGAAGTGTAATTACACTGTTGAAGAATTCAGTCTTATTTTTACACCAACACAGCTCTGGATGAGGTTACCGTGGTTTATTTTTATGCAGTTTTGTGTCTGTGTGCAACATTAACATTTGTTGTGTACATGTCTACATTTGTCTCAGCGATCGCGATAAGACGTTCGGTTTCTCCAAGGTGCTTTGAGGTAACAATTCATCTCAACTTGTGAGCGTATTTTTGTGGGTTTTGTCTAAAGGTTTTTTTATTGTGAAGTTTGATCGGGTGTTTTTTTGCCCTTGTAGCTTTGAGTTTCTTGTTTGTTTGTAGAATTCTTGTTTTGTTCGTGCGGCACCTGCAGCAACCCTCACTCCTCCTGCACGCATCTCTGCAACGTACCATAAATTCTTCTTGATGATGAAAATTATTTGGAGTGAATAAAAAGACAGTGTAGATAACAGAGGAGGGGCCGTCCGTTCGCTGTGATGCAGGTGGGAGCCAGATCTTGTTGTGAAATATTCCTATGATAACATTGCTAGCATGTGGCCTCTGGCAATAATAAAAAGGGACGCTCGCGCAGCTCAAGAGTGCATAATTGAGTTTGTGTGTCACACTGATGAGTGCAGTCATCTACATTGAAGGCAGGTGGGTGCGCTTGCTAACACGTATCTCCCAAGTCTCAGTTCAGTCCCTTTGAATTCCGCTAAGATTATGGAAAACGATACACATCTCCCGCACTCATAGATCTGAAACGATCGGGACTGATACTGATCTCCAGGTTTAGTGGTGACAGATGAAAATTGCCTCCAATGAGAATTCTGCATTTGTAAGATCAGAAAGAGATTAGATGGAATTAATCACTCAGCTGAAAATGACATAAATATGATTTTTTTTTCCTTCCTCAGCTAAGCTAAAATGAAAAATCAGCTCTGGGATAATATGGATGGACAAAACACTGTGTGGTTATGTGTCAATGGAATAGATGTGGGTATCACACCTATATCAGGCAGATGTGAGCTCCTTGTTTTGATTCCATGAAAAATCACCTGTTTATGCATTAATTGTCCTCAGGTTACGAGTGTCTTCTAATAATGGTTTGAGACAAAATTGGAAATGTGCAGCCCAGGTAATGCAGGTGCCTGAAATAAAGCTTTATTAAAAAAAAAAAAGATTAGTGACTTAACAAATATCAAACGAGGCAATGTGTTTGTAATATTGTTCAGGGCCCAGAGCACAAGAAGCAGACGTAATTTCAATATTTGAAATAGGCAAGTTTAATTTTGAAGTAAGAGCAAACCAATAAGCTGAGAAAATAGCAAATACGGGGGCGCAAATTGCATTCCTTTGTGAAAGTGAAAAGACTTAAGGAACATATAAAAGTAATCTCCAACTGGAAATTAGAAATCAACCCTCAGAAACCAAATAACAGAAAAGAAATATTACTGTCCACTTTCTAAATCAATATAACATTGCTACAAGACAGTATTACCATGGTAACACCGGTAGAGAATGAAGCAATTCTTATTATTTCAAAATAAAAATCAGAGCCTGAAGCCCAAGTTTTATTACAGCAGCCGACAGATCACCAGTCTGTTTTCATCTGAAGCCTTGCTTTTCAATCACATGCTTTATGAATGTACAAATTTCACTGGACAGGACGATAACAGGGTCATAAATTAACAAGCAAAGGTAACCAGGAATTTATCAGGAGCTGGGGGATTTCTCTTCTGCTCAGGTCTGTAAAGAATATACACTGTTAATGTTCAGCAGAAATATTCCTTCAGTGTGGACCCACTTTCTTCTCCTGCACTTGCTGCGAAGAAGCAGAGAAAAAAATGGCTGAGTTGCTCTTTCCTCTCAAATTAGACGCAAATTGGAACCTACATATCGCGGATGAAATAAAATGTTGACACGGAATATTTTGGTACATGTGTTGCTGTTCATTACTGACTATGACCTGCGTATTAGGTCATTTGGCAGAGCAGTGCCTGTATTCTTATTACAGTCCTCCTCCGTGCTCTCAGACTCGGTGCCTTAACAGCACATTACGAGTAAATACAAGTGCTGCATCATCTGGTGATTAGTTTACAACGTGTATGTGACATCTGACGGACAAGGTAGCTAAAAAAACATTAAATACTTTAGGTTTATCTTCGTATGCTAAGATGAAATGTAAACTTTCTGACTCTTGATTGACTGATGTGGTGAGAGAAGATTGGTAACAGGCAGATTTTCTCAATGGAGCCAAGATAAGAAGGCACATAGTCTCATTTCTCGTTATTGCTTATGCAGCGCAAACTGTTTCAGGCTTTTCTAAAAGGAAGTCAGAGTTCAAAAACAGTCAAACAAGCAGCAGCTTCACTTTGTTGCCAACCAGGATCGCAGCCTTTGAACACGAGACGACTCGCATTGATGATCATGGGCCACAGAGGCACAGAAATATGGACACTTAAGCAGCACGCACAGGCACACACAGGCAGAGAATTAGTCGAGAGAAACCGACAAATAGGTGCACTCGTGTGGCCCCCCAAAACACCAACTCACACCTCCCTCTCCTCATGGGCACACGCATATTTTGTGCAGGCGCTAAGTAGCCACATTAGACAAGGAGGTATAGAATGGACAAGCCTATAACTTTAGAGCCAAAAAACACGAAGAATGCACCACAGCGAGAGACACCACATTCAAAGCATCTCTGTTGACAACCCGGCCAAAACTGCTGGAGCTGCTGGTCGGGCCCAGCAAATAAAGGGTGAAGCTTTTAGGCAATGAGCAGCAGGTGATCTCAGCTTTTCTGCAAGTCCTAATGTTCCTAAAAGCCACTCTCCCTGGTTCTGTAATTGGGCATCAGTAGTTAATGTAGTATTGACTGCATTACATGCTCCTGTGCATCCTCTCCCACTAATGCCATTTGCATCACCTTGTACATTTACCATATTGCTAAGCCAATAACTGTTAAAAGCAATCTGAATCATGAATCATATGGGAGGGGAACTTTTAGCTATAGACAGACATCCAAAGGAGACAATTTACAGTTGAGTTAATTTGGGTACATTAGCAGCACAACATGGATTCAGCCAGACAGACCAATTTATGTCTCCGTCCGCAATCCTTTTATTGGTTTTTAGACGTGTAAGTGAAAGGATGCTCCGCTAAGAGATATGAAATATCCATTTTCGAGCATAAATAATGGGTTACAAATGCATCCATCACTTTTAGAGGAGGAGGAGGAGCCCTGGATGAACTCAAAGGTGCAAAAAAAATTATAAATAACAAAAAAAAAACGTGTTTAATGGTTGTCAGCAGGTGGTCTGAACAATGTAGAAGACACATCAGAGAGTGATTTGTTTTCGGATAAAGCCTTTACAGTCTCCATTTGAATATTATGATCCTGTTGTATAAATGTATTTAAATGCATTTAGTCTGAGAGCCGAGTGTGATGAATGCACGGCACATCTCCACATCAGTTTAATCCAAAATGGGACTTCATTAGAGGCGAGTTTGATTCAAATTAAAATTAATTAGACTGCCTCACCCATTAACCCAAATACATTGAAATAGATAAGTAATGCAAGTAGGCCTGTTTGGATGGAGAAGTGGGTGAGTGAGCGTTGCGCGGCTGCTGCTGCTGCTATCCATAATTTGCAATCAACTTAAAAGCACTCTGCTGTCATCTCCCATCCCGTGGTGATGTCAAAGGCTGCCTCGCTAACTTCACAGGCGCAAAAAGCACTTAAGAGCTGGAGGAACGAGGAGAGAGAGAGGAGCCACATGCACTGCAGCGTCAGTGCGTGGAGGAGACTCCTCCAACTCCGGGATGCACATCCAAAACGCTGTGAGAAAAACAAAATACACATGCAACTCCTCCAGAACACCGAGCTGCATCCCTCTTTGGATATACGCGTGAGAGCATGTCAACTTCACGGCACAGAAAGTGCAGGAAACCTGGAGTCTGTTGTGACTGAATTGGGGTTAAAAACAAAAAAAAGCCAATACAAAGCGGAGGCTGCGGGTGCGCATGCAGGGTTCCTGGAAACACTTAACGCGTAAAATGAAGTCAATACTTCCTCCTTGTTCCTCCGCAGGTTGTTATTCTAGCATCCATGTGCCGGGGGGATGTTACTCACCCTCTTCCTTGTCCAACACCATCGTCCTGAGGAACGGGGAGTCCTTCCCCGGGCGATCCGTCCTCGGCTCCGGCAGCAGGCTGCACCGCTCGGTCTGCTTCTCCTGGAGGTGGCTCTGCTCAAACGCGCGGCTGGCCGGAGACTACACTAACCCCCCCCCAAAAAAATGTAACCAAAAAAAAAAAACAACAACCCTGGAAAGATGATTTACCGTGTGCACGTTTCCCCCACTGCTCCTATCAATAGGCTAATAATTCACACGCGCGGATTCGGTGCTGTACGCGGCGAGATCCCCCCCTCTCCGGAGCGAACTGTAATGCAAACAAATAGCGTCAAACAGCGGCGATCCCATGCGTAAAAACAACAGCGGGCAAAACAATGAAAAGCCTTAATAAATCTAGTGTCGCCTGCGTGTGTGTGTGAGTGCGCACACGGACGGATGAGGCGCGCAGACTGAACGGCTCAGCTCCCCTCGCTGGTTAATATCCTCTCTGTCCTCGCTCTCATTTGCTCCCGAGCAGCAACTATATTCAAACAAATCCAAATGCAAATCTGACAACTGCTAAGAGCAAACTCACACGCCGCCTCGCTCCCAGTGTATGCGCCGCGCTCCGTCTCTGCCCCTGATGCTGCTGCTGCTGCTGCTGCTGCCGCCGCTGCTACTGAATAAATGCGCGCAGTTTCCAGAGACCCTCGGATTCCCCTGTTAATTAAATCAATTCATTATGCTCAGATCTGATTAGCAGCCCTTCCCCCCTCTTTGAATCAATTATTCAATACACAAACATAATTGCTTGTGCCAGAGGTGTCTAAGTATTAGCTTATTTAACTCCAAGGACACTAATTACCCCTAGGGCAAGGGAACTTTTCTCATTAATTCTGACAAAACACAAAAGCACAGCTAAGGGAAAGTGTGTGCGTGCGTGCGTGCGTGCCTGCGTGCGTGCGTGTGACTGGTCCGCCTGCCAGTCTGAAGGTGCGCGATAGAGAGAGAGAGAGAGAGAGAGAGAGAGAGAGAGAGAGAGAGAGAGAGAGCGCATGCACGTACGGGTTGTATTGATGCACGTGCGCACGCATGCAGGAGAGAGTATAAGAGAGAGAGAGGGAGAGAGGGAGGGAGAGATAGAGTGAGAGTGATGCAGCTCCATTTGTGCCTGGTACAGTTGGAGTAAACATAAAAACGTATTCTATTGTGTTTCTTGAATGTAGAAATAACACGCACTTGTCCCCGTGCAGCAGTTAATTAGTGTCCAGACACAGTTATCATACAGGCTGCACTTTCAAAAGAGAGACTGCACAACAGATGGGCTGCGTTTTCTGATTAGTGGGCGAGATAGAGGGTTCAGTTTTGAATTAATATAATTGTTGCCTGTTATTGCCAAGATGAAAGTGTTGCTGTTTCATGGTGGAGCCTTAAATAGCACCACTTTCACTTGCCCTGCGGAGACTGTTAACCAATTAAGGGTGAGATCCAACAAAGATTAGCCATTTAGGAGAGAGTGTTGGGGTATAGCTGCAGTGATGCTGGCCCATCTGCAGGCCGGCAGGCTGTCTGTGGTGTGAGCCGGCTCAGTCTGTCCTTGCCTTCTGTTTAACATTTTGCACCCGAGATTACAAACCTACTCTATAAGCCCTTAATCATCAGCCTATAATTAAGTAATAATAATTAATAATTGCACTGATACTCAAACTTCTTCAGATCAAGGGCCTCTGTGTGATCTGCATTGGACCATGTTTTAGTAGGGAGCTCATCTTTGAAATTGTGTGGACGCGATTAAAATATGCAAGTTCAATTAAGTAAAAAAGGACTAAATCCACACAAAAGTGCATTTATTTTTAGTTGAAGCACATTTTTTTTACAGGCTGCTGCTAATGTGATCACGCACCAGCAATGTAAGGTGTAAAACTCACTGTACATAGCCCATAGGGGTAATTTCAGTTCTCAGGGCAGCGGGCTGTGGTGAGATTGGGTTGGCCCTGAAATCAATGGGCTGATCCCTCTCTGTCCAGCTTCCTGGCTGACATGCTTGACTTTTCATCTCCACGGTCACATAGATTGATGACTTATGACCGAGAATGTATGTTTGCTGACCTCTAGCGAAGTGAGTGACACATAATTAATCCAATCACACAGAAAACTGGAACAGAAAAGGGGGACAGAATGGTTCAGTATCATCAGGGCTCGCCTTCAAACAGCCATTTGACATTTGAATGTAGAAAGAAAGGGGAAAAAAAGCAATATAAAGACCATTCAGTGAGGGAATAAAAAATGGTGTGTGTGTGGGTGTGTGTGGGTGTGTGACTGGTGGGTAATAATGGAATGAATGTACAGCAATTACCTCATGACCATTCTAGGTCTACATGTTCAAGAAGTTGCATGTATATTAAAGTTTAGGATCTAATGATGTCAGAGCAGATGAAGTCGAGACCCCGAGTCTCCTGATTTAACAGTGATCCTGATGTTAATACATGGGCCGGTTGCACAGCGCCTCTCAATCAAGGCAGTTCTCATCAATATAAATTACCCACGATACCTCTGTGTAAAGACGCAACTTCCTGCGAATACGCGGCTCCTGTGGCGTGCTCTTCAGCCCCCGGCCACGGTGTCTTGGGTGCGGACCCTTCCCCACTCCACATCAACAGCGGGGTCAGCACACACTAGAAACAAGCCCCTGAGTGGGCCTCTCTGATACACAGTTAATTAAAATTCATTTCTGAGCATGCATTACCCATGCCCATCTATTTATGGGCAGCTCTCAAATGCAGCCACTACAAAACAGTGCTCTGTAATTAACCCCACCTAATCAGATAGCTCACTAGTGTTGTGTTCCTATTCGTCCTCAGGCACACAGCCATTGGACAGGGGTTTCAGAGAGAGGATGAGCCCATTCTATAGTTCAGAATGGCTAAGCAGATTAAAACCTCATATCGAACATGATATTTACAGGCGAGGCTCAGTGGAGAGTGCTCCTTTTATGTGGGATGGGGAGAGGCTTCAGGGCTGGGCTTTTAAAGCCATGTCCCTTAATTGTATTCTGGCTAAGTGGGATGAATGGTGCTTTTTAATCAGACCACTGACAGAGCTCAGTGTTGTAAACGTATAGAGATGGTGCCTGATAGATAAAAAGCTGAATGATATGCTTTTAGTCCAAGTTTCCCCGCTTCTAGCGATATTTAGATTCATTCCAGCATCAAGCTGACAACCTGTGAACATCAGTGTGATTTCCCCTGCTGTTTGTGCCACTGTAGCAAACACTGGCTATCGGTAAGTAATTGTACAAGATAATTCATAGTACTATCACCATCTTTGCATTGAGCTTAGGCCTGTAACTCACAGGCAGACATTTCAATGAATGTGTTTAATGTTTCATTCAATGTTGTAAGAGAGAAGTGTTGTCTACAGGAGTGAAGTTTGATCACCAGTGAGACCTACTTTACTTTGTTACTCTGAGATTCAACGCTCTGCTCCTCCTAGTGGCAGGTCTCGGCCATGTTTTTTTCCATAAGGCTTGTACACAAATGGGCTTGATAGCAGTGGATTAAACACATCACAGAATAAATTGTGTCCTGTTTTTTCTTCTCATCTTCGTGGAGCTTCTGGGTCAGAGGGGGGGGAAGCTAGGAATTATTGTTATCTCTTTGTTGTGACCTGACAGACTCGTCATATAGAAAGTAATAAGACGGGTTGAGGCCCTGCTGTTCACATAGTCAATTTGAAGTTCATGACCAATCAAATGCAGACAAGGTGTCATTTGGTGGGTAGGGAAGAGGGGAGAGTGAATCCCTTTCCCAAACAGTTAATCCAACTTTAATCCTAGTCATTAGGAATTAGACATGCAGAGCTGTCCGGCCGTGCCTCTAAATTACAATCAAACGGTTACCAATTACACAAATTATTGATGGTAGATTCTCTTTTCAACTGCAAATTAAGGCTATTAAGGAAGGCTCCTTTTTAATGCAAAAGTGACTAATTAACCAGGGGATGGGAAATCTGCTGCCCAGATATCAAAAAAGTTCTCAGCACACATTGCAGAAACACAAGGGAACCAATTAGTTTAATTATCAAAACAGCTAATTAAAATTGCACAGTTCCTAATTAGTTCTTTGCTTTCGCCTCTAATTGACAGCATGGAGATAAATGGGCTGCCGATGAAAATGGGGAGAGGAGAAAAACAGGAGAAACTTCGGCGGAATATTTATGCTGACTTTATCTCCGTCTGTGTGGCAGCCCTTGAAAGTGGAAAATTAATGACCTTAATTCCCAAACTGTTTTTCCTCTAACGGTGCTCCCCTCTGCGCTCCTGGTGCACGCTCCTTTGTATGGGCCTGCCACACTGCCAACTGCTGGAATGGGGGAAAAAAAGGGTACTTGGGGGTGGGAAGGAGCCACGATTCTCCTCCTAATGTGACAGCTCCCACCTAACAATGGAGAAAGATGAAAGAATGGAGCAGATGTAACCACTGGGAGCGTTGCATCATGGGACTGTGCACTTTTTTTATAGCACTTCTGTCATCTATGGGGCCACTAATTTGTCCCATGAAAAAGAAGCAACTCTGCCGGGGCAGAGATAAAAGACATTTGATGTCCTAGAAATACTTTTAATAGGTTTCTTAATTTGCATTTTAGATTGATTAATACGATGCCTGGCGAGTCAACTGCTACGAAAACTTTGCACTAACACACAAGTGTTGATGTTTCTAAGTGGTGTAAAGACTGCAAACACAACTGAGGTCCTTTTGTTACATCCTCCAGATTTATAGTAACAGGTCTTTGTCCTTATTGGTATGATGTGTTTAAAGGTCCTTGAAAATAAAAAAGAAAGATGGATCCTCTTAGACAGAATTGCCACACAAGCAAACCTGAACGACAACCATTTACCTCACAATTGTTGGCGTGTGTGTGTGTGTGTGTGTGTGTGTGTGTGTGTGTGTGTGTGTGTGTGTGTGTGTGTGTGTGTGTGTGTGTGTGTGTGTGTGTGTTTGTGTGTGTGTGTTTGGTACCTCTCTGGTGTCTATCCTTCTGGCAGACATTGTCTCTTTGTCTGTGTTCCTGCAAGGCCAACCTTGTTATGTGTAATCCTGTCCCCCTGCCTGCATGCAAGTGACATGTGGGTCCTCTTGGCACATTAGAAGATAACTATCAACTAATCAGTTTACTTTTGGGACTGTGTTAAAATGTAAATTGCATTAATGCTCAAATTATGCATCAAACTACGCAGATAGGCCAGGCCAGAGGCCGCATAATGCTTGGATCATTCAGTTAGTGCCTTCTACATGCAGTGTTAATGCACTCTGATTTCCCCAGCTCTGGTTCGAATCAAGTGTGATACGTCAGCCAGTTGGTGTCTGGGAAACTGGAGGAGCTGTGTATGAAGTGGAGGAGAAAGCCTTTTTGTAAAGCTCCATTAAAAGGCAGTGGGGTGATAGCTGCCTGTTGGATTTCTTTTGTCTAATTCAGTGGAAAGGACTTTCTGCTCCATGTGCATTTTCACATTTCACTCATTTCGGTGGAAACTGTGCCCGATATTAATTTACTTATAATCTGTATGAGCAGAAATAGACTGCCCGAAGAGCATTCTGTAACATTCAAAATGTGATCTATCTAAACTCACCCCATCCTGTTTGAAATTGCACCCTGAAGAGCCCGGAGGAACCTGCTGCCCATGACGAAAAACACACGTCTCACGCTAATTGATTGTCTTGTGTTTTATTTACGGTGCAGCCGTAATTAGTGGACAGCATAATGTAAGCCATTCATTAGCACCTGGCTACTACTATGGATTTCACTGCTGTGTCTCAGATGCACATATCATTAGGGAGAAACAAAGACTAGAATTTATTAGCGTGGCTTCTTATAAATATGCTTAAAGTCAGTGTGCCTTTAAGGTAGAACAGAGGCCTGTAAAACTTTTGTCAGCATTTGCTCACTGATTCCATTTGCTGCAGAATATGTTAAGGAAGAGCAGTATAAATTTAATTTTAATTGTTTTGTACACACGCCAGTGAAAAGGAACTGATTGGATACAGTTCAGAGACAGTATATTAATACGTTATTTTCATATGTTAATTGGTTTGCATAATCTCTCCCTTTGCTTGGTTTGGAAGTACCTGGCATTGAGATGGGGACTGAAGAGAATAGACGACTCCAATTTACATAAAACCAGCTCCTCTGAACATTAAATAATAATGCATCTGCAAGCTGAAGGTGTGTTCAGTTAGCAGAAAGCACATTTTTATAATTTATAGTCCAGCTGTTTCAGTGCTTTCTAGTCCATTTTCCTCCCTGCCCGCTTTTAATGAAATCTTGTTACCGGAGAATTGACTGGAGTGAATTGAGATTTTAATCCCATTGACGTTCCACCATGGAAATGCACACTGGTGGGAACTTTTAATGGTGGGCCCTGTAATCAGGAGACACTTGTATTCAGCCGCCTACAATAATGAATCTCATCAAATGTTAAAGCCTGGGCCGTGTGCGAGGGGCTCAAATTTCAAGGTTTTTGACCATCCCCATTTCAGAAATTCCTCAGGGAGTGTGTGATTACTCAAGTTTAGCAGTTTATTGCCTCATCTTTCAATGGCCACTGAAGCACAAAATTCTCATCTAGGTTGCTCTTTTTTTTCTCCACTTGAAGAACAGGCCAATATAGACTGCAGAACAGCTGCTCAGATCCCGAGGAACTGCTGTTGGCACTGCAATGTTATTAGCTGCCACCATCATTGTCCACTCACTGTGTCATTTAAAGAATGGAAACTAAATTCCATGACAAAGATCACTGGTGTGGTTTTAATTGTGTTTTTATACAGTGGTGTTTGTGTTTTTCACTGCAGCAGCACTCTGGAGAATATACACCTACCTTAATATGTGCATACGTATAACATGTTATGAAGAATAGACCATATGAAACAATATATTGTGCAATGTATAGAATGCAAAGGGGGAAAAATAAATAAATAAAAAGATATTTATACCTGTGTGATTGCAAGATATCATCTCCTTACCTCACTTCACCCCCAGTGGTGGAAATAGGATTTTTATAAATCAGGGGCCATAAAGGGGCCACAATTTACCCAGAGGGGCCAATTATATATCCACACATTTCATCCAATAAACCCACTCTGATTCAGGAAGCTGCACTAAGTAATTCCTTGTTTACTATTAGCTCTCTAGCTTTGAGCAAAGTCACACATCATCAAATGTATTTAAAAAATGGGTCCTTGTTCAAAAAAAGCTTAGAAAATAAACATTATTAATAAATGGTCATATTTATTGTTACTATTGTTAGTAAGTGACTAGGTTATATATATGATTAAAACAACTACTGACAGGACAGGGGCTATTCAGGGACCAATCAGAGTTCAGCTTGGGCCAGTGACCCCCTGGCCCCGCCCCTGAATCCACCACTGTTGACCCCTGACATTGGAGCTCTGTAGAATCAGCGTTTACTCAACATTTAGTTGCCACCAAGTGTTTGCACAATTCCGGGCCATTGTTTTCTGTAATTATGACACTATGCAAGGACAAAGCCGCATACGGGTGTGTTGATGGGGGGTATTATTTGTGTGGTTTGAGGCCTCAGGTTGTGAGTGTCGATTAAAAATCAACATGATCATCACCATCTTTTCGGGCACATTTGAGGCCAATTAATATCTTTTTTTATCCTACATATACACTAAGTTTCACATTCTTTTTGTCGGTTTCCTCTGAACCTTCGCTCTGCAGACGACTCCCGCAGGTCACATGGGTGCGTGGGTGAGGGATGCTGTTTTATATTTGAATGACTAAATGTGACCTTTGAGATAAGAGGAGGAGTTGGCTTCTCAGGGGGCTGAAGAGAGTTCCCGCTGCTATGAAGCTCATGTCCCCTTTGATCCCTCTGTAATGAGACTAACACCAGGCGTTGTGGTCACTGAACACATTGACACACCGCTGGAGAGCCGACAGCTCCTCACTCTGCTACTAGAAGTGGTTGTGTGTGTGCCTTTGTGTGTCCTCAGGTACAATAGTGCCTGGGGACATGCTGGGATTTGCTATTTGGCTATAATACGCCGCTTCATACGGCATTTTGCAGTTAACCTACTGTATGAATGATATATGCTAATACCCACAATTTGTCATGCCAATTAAAATGCCTCACAGGGCAATACCACAATGATCATACACCTAGAGACATTCAATATTCTCCCACAATGACTGTATAAAATAGATGTACAACATGTCAGCTCCCCTAAAATGAAGCCAAAACATCTTGATCACCCTCTGGTGGCTGGCTGCTGTATAGGTTATTGAATCTGTCCCCTCCATGTTAGTATTTGGGCCAAACTATTTAATAAAAGAACAACAAATGCCTTTTACACAAAGATGCTTTTTTTTTGCAGAGCTAAACAAAATATATCTATAACGGCCCCCAAAGATTGGCAATAAATCGTAAGATGTAGTTATCAAAATCTTGTGACAAAGAAATTCCATTTTTATTTGTAATGAATTAAATATAAAAATAAAAGAGAAAACTGATTTATAAGTTTAAATAAATTACTAAAAAGAAAACTAAAATACTACCATATATATAGAACTTCAAATAAGAAAATTTACTTTTACATTTATTTCTCCATTGTTTATCTTGTAAAATAAAAGCTTTGGTATCTGCAAACAAAAACAAATTTTGTGATGTCTGTGAAAAACTGTTATCAGACAATATTATCGGCCAACTGATAAATCTGTTTGGCTGTAGATATTTAATAGAATAAAAACAGGATGAAACCTCATGATTGAGACTGACTGGAATTTTGTCGGTCACTTATATCGACTGGAGCTCGACAGATACCTCAGCCCCACTTCCTGATCAACTGCGCTGACTCCAAATGACAACATTAGGGCAAAATGCAAACACATGTATTTAGAATATTTTTTGGCTTTTTAATACAGTGGGAGGAAGTTTAAACACATCGTCCATCTTTATTTTCCGTCTTTGTTCTCAGTCTGAGGTGAATAAAGTTTTTTTTTAAGGTCTCAGCTTTTTTTGTGTTGAGCTAAACTAAAGTTTTCAGTCGAGGCGATACCACACATTCAAGTTTAAGGGCACTCTCTCTGACCTGAACACAGCTCTGGTAAAACCCACTTCTCTGAGACATCTTCAGAGATCCACTGAAGATCAATCATGACCGACCACGTCCCCACGAGACCCTTAGTAACAGCCACTGATTGCTTTCTGCTGTGCAGGCCGTTAAGTGGAGGCTGGCAATGGGCTCCTGGACAACACTTAACAATCAATCAGAGGGCACAACCGCTTCTCATTGCGTGCTGGTTCTTCCCCTGCATTACACACAAACAATAATTCAGGTGGACACAAGTGACACTTAAGAATCACAGCCAGAGTATGCCCCATGATTTAGCTGGAGAGGGATCCGCTGGACTGTAGACAGAAACTTGAGATGTAGGATTTACATAAAACCAGTGATTGAAGACTGGTGAGTTTTCGCCCTTTGTCATCTGGACACTACTGTAAGGATATGACAGCAGGCATATGATGCTTGACATCAAAGAAAGATTACCCATTGTGTGACTTTGACACAACGAAACAACAAATTATCGGTCACCAATATTTCCCCATTATTACTGTCTCAAATGCTCATCACAGCACCAAGGTTATGAAGGAGATTAGTAAAATCATTTTTTCACCATTCCAAGTATCTCGTGACAAATAACATTTAGTCATATTGCTATTTTCTAAATACACAAAAGGTAGAAAATACAATATAAACATCATGAAATAAGCCTAAGGCTGTTTAGTGGTTTTTGTCTTACCAGTGCAACTGGAGATGCAGTAGATATTCTGCCATAAAAGCCTGGACTTAAAGTTTGCCTATTGATTAAGGATTCCATTGACTTAATGAACCTTCAACCCTCCATCAGATGACTAGCCAATATATGCTCTAATCTCTAAAACGCATGTCTGGCTGTGGTTCCTTTTAAATGAATTGATCTACTCAGCTCTCCCCAAATGGGGAAATGGGCAAGTATTGATATGATTCTTGACTCAGTGATGGATGTGTGTGATGGTAAAACACGAGCTACATGCGCCTGTGTGCTTTAGGGTAAGCAGAAATTCAGAGAACAGCTTTACCGGTGCTCTTCAAAGACAAAGCAATATCATTTGTGTCGCTGCCAATACTCAGCCCACCTGTTTGTTGCCTTGTTTTTGAAAGGAAATTAAGCTCCAACATACAAAGTAGAAAAAAAATCCTCTCCAAGTTTTTTGAATATTTTAATGTCAGGAAAAAGTATCTACATTTGTTCATCTATCCTGAGTATGAGAAATTATTCAAGATGGCTTGCCTTTATTTTTCATTGATTTTTAAATTGATTTTCATTCCACTTTCGGCCGCATATCATGCCTGGTTGTAGATATTTTAGCAAAGGAGGGCCATTTTAAGTGAAAGTCACTTGAAGGCTAAAATCCATCTTGGCGGTGGAGTAAAGCAATCACAGCAAGCTTCGCAGGAGCACCACAATGGTCTTGTGTGATGTTCAGACTGCACGGCAAATATTTGTCTTAGTCAGATTACACCCAAGGGAGACGGAGATGTCTGCATCCCCGCGGGCCGCCGTTGTCTCACTGCTCAGAGAAATGCGCAGGACGATTGTTTTGGCAGAGGTTAGAAGTTCTAACTGTTCACTTCCTGCAACAGAAATCCATTGCTGTGTCTCTCTAGGATAATAAGCATGAATGCCATGAATAATCACCAGTGTGTCAACCAGCTGTATTGTGATCCTCAGCACTGGTAGGCCTCAGATGACATCAAATAATTTTGTCTGTCTTGCGTCTGAAAGCTTTGCATCCACGAATGTTTGATGTCCCTGCAGTTCATTTCAAAATGCGCATTTCCCCCTCTGATCTTCTTCTACTGTACATGGTTGTCAGAAACGTTCAGCTTCTTTTGACACACAATTATGACTCATCTGTCCAGGTCAAAGGCCCTGATAATTTGAGCTCTTATTTTATAAGCTAATTTCTCGTCACTAACGTCTGTGATGAAGGCAGAAATAATAAATCAGAAGCACATTTCCAAAGATCTGAAGATTGCATTGTAAATGTCAGCCGAGAAGGAAATTGTAATTAGGGAGAGGAAATTATTTCAGTGAAGCACTTGAATTTTAATACGATTCAAAATGAACCATGATATTATGTAAACATTTAATTATAGACCAATTTTCCTCATCTGTCTCCTTTGCTGACCCTTGTTCGTCTCGTCACCGGAGCTGTTGAATGGTTCAGGTAGAAAACATGCAACAATTCTTTTGGTCACGACCGGGATAATTATCTAAAGCATCTCACTCCACCGTTGACTTGATGTGCACTTGACTGATCACTGAAAAGCATTACTTCACGCTATTATGCTGTTATTTTTATGAAGCCATCCATGAATACATTTTGAAGTTAATGCACCAGCACACAGCTAATTAGCTATCACCATTCAAGGTTATGTTCTGTTGATGATTGGTTCCTTGGTCACTTTCTCTTCCACATGTCAAGAACTCACAGAGTGCAAATGTATCCACACGTTAAAGGGAAGGTTGGCAATTTGTTTTTGAAATGCTGCTTATTTGTTTAAATCCTCTTCACATCCCAAAGCCATCAATAAATAAAGAAAAAAAGAAAACTCTCACTGCGCATGACCGGTGTCTTCACAAACCACAGAGGCACAGAGACATACACGGCTGAAGCAGAGACGATAGCTAGAAGTTAGCGAATGAGTCACGGAAATGTTGGCTGCTAGCAGTGCGTGGTCGTATGATTTGGGGGCATAGCTCTGAAAAGAGGGCCGATGGGAGGGGGGTGGGATGTATTGGTTGCATTTTCAAATTGTAGCCTGCTCTTGCTAGCTTTCCCAGGATTACTAACCCTAACTTTAACTGTCGTGGACACAGTGCACAGAGACACAGAAGAGAGGACCATGCTGAACAGGACCTTTTCTTTGTGGAACCTTGCCTTTAGTATGTATGCTAAATCGTGCTAGCTAAATCGAGACAAGCATAGCTTTTTCTCAGGCAATCTGTTATTGACCCTGTATAAGGGGTGGAGGGATCCCACTTGAAATGCTTCAAATCAACGATTTGTGCTGACAAGTCAAACATCCTGCCTGTCATCATTGAACTACAGTTGCAATGAGCAGGCTCTCTGTAGGCTTAAGGGGGTAAAACATGACCTTCTTGAACTGCTGTGACACCAGCATGACATAAAATCAAGATGCTGGTTACAGAGGAGCAGGGGCCTTTGTAGGCCCATGTTGTTGGACAGGAAAGCAAAGTATTAGTAGTACTATGCTCTTAGCTTAATTGAATCTAAACGTGTCAACAGAGGGAACAAAAATTAGAACGGTACAATCACGTAGGGACAGGCTAACGCCCCTAACGCCTGACTTCCAGAGTGTAAAGCTTAGCATGTTAAAGGGACGTGTCTAATGAGGGGTCACACTGATGACATTGATCTCATGCAACTGTCTCTCAACTCCACCACTCCTCACGCTGCCCACCGACTGAAGCCATCTTAATGTCACTGAGCAGAAAGGCATACATGCTTAGCAAACATTAATTGGATGCAAATTCAGATTGGATTGGCCCTTTGTTCATGGAAACCAGACTTCACACCCCTCTCCTCGTTTTTCACTGGAACTGCTGAAATAACTTTCTTGAGCAGCAGCACCTACTGTAAATTTCAGCGACAGGAGCATTAACTTCATGAGGAACTCCCTTTTAACACTGAAATGATGTGGAACTCACTGAAACAGAAGTGATTAGCCATGACAGCTCCGTTCATCGATCATGTTAGCGTGTAGCATTCCACCACTCCTGACAAAGACAGTTGTGGAACAGAGGAGTAATCAGATGTTCATTCAAAAGAAAAACCTATGAGTTTTTAAATTTGTTATCAATTTATGCATGTAAAAAATATCCAATTCTTGGTAAGGCAAAGTCTTAGAGGTATGGTTACTATTGGTCGTTAACAATTATCAGTAATACCAGTAATTGCTGGGAAACAACAACACTTAGACCTTCACCTAAAGGTCTATTTCCTCATTTCATTGATGTTTGCTGCCCTGTGCAGTGATGTCTACAGAAAATATGCTAGAAAAACTACCCCTGTTAGAATGATGCTGATGTGCTTGATGTTTATTTTGATGCGTGAAAACAAAATTAAAGCTTCCAGTTCTCCAACTCTGCTCTCTACTAATGTTATTGACACCTTAAACCAAGAATTGGCCTATTGCCTCTGAACAGAAGTATAGAGAGCGTCTCCAATCATGGCTAATGTCTTACAATACTCCATCATATCTATTATCTATTGTGTTTTAGTGAGCGCATTTCCAGAAACCATCCTTTAATAAATCAAATAATAATTATATTTATAAATGAAAATGTGCCATTAGAAGAAAGCAGTAGTAATAAGCTATACATGCATTATGGGATGTTGCAAGCAGTGTGTGTGTGTGTGTGTGTGTGTGTGTGTGTGTGTGTGTGTGTGTGTGTGTGTGTGTGTGTGTGTGTGTGTGTGTGTGTGTGTGTGTGTGTGTGTTTTCCAGTGAGGGCATGGGGAGTTACAAACCCTGTTCACAGTGATGTCACGCAGCCTCTCCGCAGACTGGCTGAGTAAGAGGAACAACAGAATTTCTACTGGAGAGATCAATTATAGATAGAAGAAAATGAATGGGAAAAGTAATTTAATAAATTATTGACTTGATGTCTTATATCATGTACAAAAGCAAATGAAAAATTAGATTGTGCATTTGGATGAAGTTGGGTTTAAAGAGCTTCAAAATTATATTTAATTAGACAAAAAAGAAATGTGTCATGGGTATATGAAGTTTTACTGGGGAGGCTGAATTAATGATCACATTTGCAGCAATAGCAAATGATGTGCCAACCAAGAGTGAGACTGTCTGGAAAGGATTGGGTGGGGGTTGTCTTTGAAAGAGTCAACACCACAGTGGTCTTCTGTCTTTCCATTTTCCTATTAGATAGACAGATTGGAGGGAGTGTTTCTCTTCTCTGTGTGCTCGCCACTGTTAGCACCTTACTATAGCTGCTAATGCATCAATACAACCACTGTAAAGGTTGCTAGCTTAGCATAGCACAAACCCACAGATTGGTGACAAATAAAGGACAAACCAACATAATCCATTGATGGACATGAACTCCGGAAAAATGGGTTCGTACGTAGAGTCTGAAGCAGATTGTTCTGATCAGACACATTCACACAACAGGAAAATGTCAGAACATCAACACTGGTGTTGGCTCTTATTACCAAAAGCTCTCACATCTCATTGTCTTTCCAAGTTGACATCTTTGTTGGTGTCTTCCATGTGTATGCCACATAGAAGACAAGATATTTGTATGATTTTTTTTTTCAGTTTTGCGTCTGTCGCGTGTTTGAAACATCATCAAAACACCCTTGCTGTAAATTTTAGAGTTGCAAAGATCACATGCATCTACAAATAGTCATGTATTCAACTAGCTAGGAAAACAGTAGAGTTATTCCGATCCCATTTTTCCCTTCCCGATACCGATTCCAATTCGACAATTTCGGTTATCTTTCCTGCTTTAGGAGCCGTCTATATTGAATTGATTGCGTCGTTCGAATGCGGTTTCCCAAGTTTGCTGCTGCAGTACATAATTTTCTCCCTTCGCCTTGGTGAAATCCTTGTGCTGTTTCTTGTGATGGTTTTTGAAACGCGGTTTGGGATTGCTAGCGTTGTAATTGGCAACACTAGTCCCATCACTCAAAACTTAAGTCCTCTTTATGGTACATGTCACTGTTTTGTTTGCCAAATTGCAGACATTTTAACTCGCTCTGACTCCCACTAGATAGACAGACAGATAGATAGATAGATAGATAGATAGATAGATAGATAGATAGATAGATAGATAGATAGATAGACATTGTCCGCAAATGGAAATTCCTACAGATGATGGCTAAATAAAATAAAAATCACTTCTCCTCTGTGAAACTAACTTTAAAGAAGTGCTATTGGTTATATTGAAAGTGCAATGAAAAACATTTGAAGGATAATTCACATCGTGCCATGTTCACATTTGAAACTCATATTTACTCATATCAAGAGGAAAATGGAAATTAACAGGATATGTGTGCTTGTTTTAAGTATATGCCTCACCAACATGTGATGCAAGAAGTTTAATTTGTGATACGTTTTTAAAGCTATAAACCTGATACATTTCAAGTATGGGATTCACTTTTGTGGGTTTGGATTTGGCATGAACTTTGTTTTACAGTACACTTTTGTTTTATTATTCCAAAGGTCATGTTCAATGTTGAATTAAACATTGGTTTGGAGACTTGAAAAGCCGATATGCTGGCCCACACAGCAGCCACAGGAAAGTAAACACAGATTGTAATTAGATGGAGAAAGTTTAATCGTTGGATTTCACTCTCTCCTTTGCGTGAACCGTGATGTGATGAAGCCATGGGACAAATGCGAGGGAGAGAAGAGGCGCAGCGATGGGAGAAGAGAGGGAGGAGAGGTGGAGGAAAAAAGACTAATTTATGTGAGAGTTTCCAATGCCGTCCCCGGGACACTGTATCCCCTCAGACTATGTTGCCTGGTGTCTGGAGAGGCAGAATGCAAATGGAGCAGGTTTCTAGATGAGGCTGGGCACAGTCACAGGCCCATGTTGGGACCCGGCTATGCAGTTGCTAAACAAGTGTTCTTTGTCATGCTGGGCCCCTGGGGTTGAGCCAAACGAATCCTATCATCTGCAGTGTTGTGTTGCTTAAGCAAAATACTCAAGTTTGCAGCCACTATTTATAAGATAAAAGACCCTCTTCGGGGAATGTCAGAATTAGTTTTTTTCTTCAATTAATTTGTGTTGTGAGTGTAGTTTCATGGTCTCTGCATGGGCTCCCCGAGGCATCGGTTTGGTGTGCTGCGTATTTGCTCGATAGTCAATATGTCAAAACTCAAGCAATAAGGGACTGTTTACCAGCGTTTTTTTGTTGTTAGATATCAAACCCAATTCAAGCAGCAGAGATCATTCGCAAATAACAGAAACACGTCCTCAGTAGAACGCGGATCGTTCACTTACTAATGGATTTGTTTTAAAGGGAAAACATCCATGTCATCTAATGTGTTTCTCCTTCTCTTCCCCTGCCTTTGCTAATCAAATAAATTCTTACACACTGACTAATACTGGGCCCAGAGTCCTTGATGAATTAAGAAACACTGTGTTGAGAAATTGACAAAATCATTGAAAAGTAAAGATAAAATCCTCATTGTAATTGAATGTGAAGCACCATTTATCTATAGATTTGTACCAGACTACTTTATTGGATTGCTTTCCAGCGCCTGAAATATGCTTTAGCAAACTGACCTAAATTCTAATGGGGGGACATGAAAATCAGCTAAACTCATTTTAAATTTACTTCCTTCAAATCTGTGAAGTTTTGCAGCATGTCCTCTCTAATCATGGAAGTACAGGGCCTGAAGTTGTAGTCTTCATTGTGGCGAAGGGGGGAAGCTGTGCGTTGTCATACATTGCCACTGCCCTGGAACAGAATAAGGTGCTAATAAAAAATGTGTGACTCTACTAATGAATCCGATTCTGCAATTCTGCAACTCAAGCACTTAATTATCATAAGACGTTAATGTGCTCATTCAAATGGGGAACACTTTGCTTGGAATAAACTGTATGGCTTAATGACTTGAGAAAAGAGCCTGATGACATCCTGCTCGCTTATCAACACTTCCCAAAGACTGGCACCAGAGATTGTGGTTGGATATGATCAAACTGGCCTATAAATGAAGCCGCTAAATATTCATTGGTGTCTAATGTGGTCACGGATGCACTGAGATGCACCATTTGTCAGCCAACCCTTCATATTCTTATACGTTGATCTGGATTGAAGTGCAGACCAAGGAAACTAGGATCTAAATGGAAGTCACTCTTGAGATCTAAGGGTAAGGAAGTGATGCCATTGCTCTTTGTTCTAACATCTGCCCATGAAAAGAGATAAAACGAATGGAAGCATTACAGGATATTTTCAAGCCGCTTTCGCTCAGGGTCTAAATAGGTCTACTTTGACATCCCACATCAAAGTGTGTCATTATGGCAGTATATGATCCTTCCATTAGCTGCACACTCAGCGCTCGTGACATTAATTGCTCTTGATGTGTATATACACATGTACGCTTGTTTCTACACGTACACATGTGCACGTTTGCCACCGTGTATTCGAGTGGTGTGTGCCCACACTCACTCACACAGCCTGTAGAGGTGTAAAATTAAATCCCTCAGTGCAGTTGCATGCAGATGATGTGCTTCAATGGCCTAGCTGCTCTTTGCACCATTGTAATTGAATAACCTACAGAAAAGTCATCACATTCCCACTTTGCTATTCCCTCTCTGTGTAACATGTAAAAAGTCCTCTTGTAACTACCTGGGAGAGCAACCCATCAACAGCTGTTAGAGCTGACTTGAAGGTTAAATATTAGGAAGGAATCCAATTTCTCTTGTCTATTCAGCTCAGCGGTGTGTTAGATTGCAGCTGGACTGTGCTTACGGAGTGTGGGATATGAAGTGGGCTAATCAATCCCCTCTGCTTCATTCTCAAATTCCTCTCATATCAGGTCCCTGCCCCCCGGGCAGGCCTTCTGCTTTCCGAAAGCCAATTCCACACGAAATAAGAACTGTGACCTGCAGCTAGAGGGTGAAGTTGAGTTTTCCCTTCATGATTAATCTCTTCTTGGGTGGTTTTCAGAAAAAAGGAGAGGGGGAGGATAGAGCGAGAGGGTGAAAAAAAATAAGAAAACATGCAAGTCGCTGCCTTGTGACCTGCAAGTTTTTTTTCCTCTGAATGAGCCTGGTGCACTGGAGCCTGCTTATCTCCCGAGAGAAAGACAGAATTCATTTTTTGACAAGGTTTCATGTTGACATTGAGAAAATGAACTACCAGATTCTATGATTAAACCTGGGCTGTCGTAATTGTCATCTGAACTGTGGTGACGATGAAAATTTGAGTATCTCTTCCATAGCTTCTTGTTTGATGGAGCTGCAGTTCATGAAATGGAGTCAAGGATGGAGAAACTGCTCTCAGAGACAGGGTCATATATGTTTGGCTTTGTAGTGAGAAGATAATAACCTTTCACTGTGTATGAAAAATATCATGTAACACAGAGAAAGTCTCTTTGAGCTGGTTAACAGAGCTACGGCATAAAAATATTCCTTAAAATCTCACCTCAAAGTTGAAGTAATATTAAAAAAATGAAAACTTTATGTTAATAAACACTAGTGTTCCTCATGCACCTCTTCCACGTCTCTCTCCCTTTCTCTTTCTCTCTCCTCTCAACCGGCCGAGGCAGATGGTCACCCACCCACAACCTGGTTCTGCTTGAGGTGTCTTCCTGATAAAAGGGAGTTTTTTTCAACAGTAGGCTGCAGTTTGGACCTGCTCTATGTGAAAAGGCTTAATATAACTGGTGTTACGAGTTGGCGACACATTAATAAAGCTGACTTGACATGGTGAAGTAACGGATGTCGAACACATTGCCTATGTGACCTAAAACAAAAAAGAGTGCCCTTACAATTGAGCAGATGGGTTGCCAGAGTTGAAGGGTAAAATGACACAACCTTTAAGTGCCAGTATCACATTTTACAGGTTATAATGGCATCTGTCACTGAGAGCGGACCTGTCAGACATGACTTTCATGCAGCTGAATTGCTCTTAATGGCTGTTTCTCCTGGTTCAGACCCACTTTAAGACGCGAGGTGCTGTCTGTCTAAGGAACATTGACGTTAAAAGCACTGAGCAACAGTGACACGGACTTACGGACCATTTCTGCTCTGCCTTTGTCCTTTGTTCAATGTTTTTGAAGTAGGTTATCCTCTTTGTTAAAGAAAAACTCCCTGGAGGACAGTTATGACTTCACCGTTAAATGGTCAACTTGAAAGCACCAGCGTAGAAGGATTGCGCTCACACCGGGACTCTGAAAGGCCTGGAGAAATGTTTACATTTTTAATGTCATAATGATGATCCCACGTTCAATGTACATGTTTTACTCGCCCTTCTCTTAAATTTTTTATGAGCATGGAAAAACAACCCATTTGCCCGCTACCACCTACCAAACAAATTGGTTGAGAACAACAAAGTTCAATCTGTGTCTGAATATTTCTTTGTTTGTGTGTTTTCCCTCGCCAGCAGGGCACTTATGAAAGTGTTCTCTTGCATCAGGGATAAGGGGTATGATGGCCAACTGGGAGGCAAGTGAGAGTGAGTTTTAGAATATGTGGGAGACCAAATTCCTACAGCTAGAAGTGCCTCTGCGCCAGGCTAAACAGTAGGCACAGGCCTCAACACACACACTAATGGAAGAGTGAAGTAACATACGGTGTTGGAGTGCAGGTTTGGGCTGAGGTAAACAAGGCTGTACTCACTGCTGGTCCACGGGCCTGTAAGTTATTCATTAAAGATATATCAGCACAGGCCTCTGCCTATTCCCACAGTAACAGTCCCATTGTGTTTTCTTTAATTTAAGTTGGTCTGCGTTCCAATCAGACAAATTAAGCTCTGGTTATTATAGATTAGGTTTTTCAAAAGCCACAATCAAGCTTCATCTAATCAGCCTAATCTGCAATTCATCTGCACTTTGCAAATGCTTTGTGGAATGATAAGTGAAAAACAACATTCATAAAAAAAATGTTTTTGTAAAAATGTTGTTCTGTACAGTATGTTTATGCATTTTGGCAAAAGTTGTAGAATGCATGTTGATTCAATGAGAGGTATTGACAGATGATAATCAAGCCTAATATTTCTATCAGATTTTTTCTATTCTTAGATTCATTTAATTCGATGTCCTATGTTGGATGGTGATGTAAGTCCGACATAATCACCAAAATATTAGCAAAAGGCAGGTATTTCTGTATTAAAGAGCCTGTAAGGGTCAATAGTTAATGCAAAATTGAACTGCGAAATAGTTGCATCAAAAGTTAAACATCAATATGATGTTTGAATTGGTTTAAAGTAATTTTTTTAGATATCCCAGTCTTCCAGGCCCATTTAAGTCGAACAGCATGGACAGTCTCTTGAGCTCTGCACTGGAGGAAAGAAATCAAATTTACTTTAAGGGACCACAGGTATTTAAGTGAGGCAAGTTTGTGGTTTTGTAATGTTGTTATTTTAAATTGGATCAGAACCTTTAGGCAAACTCATGCATTGAGAATTTATTCAGAAAAAGATGAATATGATGAATAATTACTTATTTCTCTTCAAATTTCAGTGTTTACTCATTATTCATTTATGAATCATATTTTTTAATAACTATTCATCTCCATTGGTTCAATATGTCAGATGCCCAAAAATCGTAGTCAAGGTTTTGATTCAGTGCCGTATAATATAATTCTATTAACATTAAATAATTAAAAAAAATTCCAGACCTGTACCCAGTAATTACAGAATATCATAACTTATTGCATTGCTCTATGTTATGAACTTTAAAGGATCCCTAACAGCAACTGCTCCCAGTATAGACGAGAGACTCTCAAACATATAAATACACAAAGGAAAGAATGTACGAAATATTGGAAGGTGCATTTTAAAAGAAATCCTCTTCTTCTTAAACACAAAGGGTATATAACAGGAGCTATGGGAAAACGGTAAATACTCACACCTTGTAGCCTTGTTAGCTAAGTATTCTGAATTAGTTTGGCTTGATAATGTTAGCTAAGTATTCTTAATTGGTTTGTTAATGTTGTGATTCCCGTGTGTTTAGGATCCCCTTTTTTGGAAACCTTGTTGACAAAACGAAGAGAGTCTGAAGGTTTGGTTAACAAATTATTTACAATAAAATAACCTTTAAAGGTTGTCATCTCCAATGCTGATGCTAAAACTGCTTTAAATTTAAATAAGGAAATGTGCCCACTTAGTGGAGATGTAGAGCTTTGCACAGATTTATGACCTTTTTGCACATGCAGCATAAAAGTTTAGCTGCAGTCCATAATGATGCGGATGATGATGTGGAAGACTGACAATTTGTCAGATGCTTTTAACCAGGAGGGTGAGGGTGCAGGGCGAGAAATGCTGCCAGGGTCCTCCTCACCTCATTGTCCTCTTGCAGGATGGAGGATGGAGTGCTGATGCCCTCTCTTTGCACCAGCTAAGACTGTCATCTCGGCCTCATTCAGAGCTCCGCAGCACTTAAGCCCCATTTGCTCTTAAGGATGTCTGACAGGACAGCAGCCACGTATGATCAAACTTTACTTTCACTGTGCACTTGTGACAGTTCATTGAGAGAGGCTCTAATGTGCTGACAGCAGCGCTCTCCACTGAGCTGCCTTGATTTACCTTCCCCATCTGTCTCAGTCAAACAGCACTAAGATGAGGATGAAAGGACGAAAGGCGTCCTGTTGATTCCACATCCTGGTATTTAACAATAAACTCACCTCATATGAGCCAAAACCACATTTCTTTTATGGACGCTTGTTGCAGTTACTCCCATTTCCTGTAAAACAGTCCAGTGTAAGGTCCAGCTTAGACCTGCTACTGTTTAATATGTAGGAAACTATGACGACGTCACATAATTTCAGAACACTCCAATGCAGTAGCTTTGATTATACAGAGGTTTTGTAGCTTCAATTGACAAATGTTCATATTCAGCAACAGGCCGGTGAGCATAGTGAAGCAACATTTCCCTTAGGTGTTGGTGGAGACCAAATATAGAGCTAAAAGGAGGTTAAATATTAAACTTGCATTCAGCAGATGACCAGACACACAGTTAAGTGTATTTTTTTTTACATTTTTAAATATACACATGCTCTAAACGCACCTGCATATACACAGGCTGTGGAGAACTTGTTTACAAGGGTCTTATTGCTGAGGCATTCATTTTCTTCATTTGTAATTTATGATGTTAAGACGGTCAGGGAACTCTGCTTACTTCAATTATACTCAAAACTTTCACTCAAAAAAGTTATAACTGTAAATGCATGTAGAGTACGGTTTGATTAAATGTATTTCAGCTCAACAACTGGTAAGTATTTTAGTCCGTATTACAGGATGTGAATAGAGCAAATTGTCGCCCCTTCTGCCATTGTGCTGATTTTAAAAGCCATCCAGTGTAAAACAGGCTAACATTAAATATAACCTCTTTAAAATGTTTCTCACATAATGATTCACTGCCCTTGATGAACTGAACTAAAAGGAAGGGAGCCAGAGATCAGTCAGTGTTTGGAGGCTTCAAGATCCCTCTGTCACATTAGCTCGCTGGAGTGCTCATCAAAAGATGTTAATGTGTCTGTTCATTTCTATCTAAGGTCTCCATTTTGCTTTTTTATGATTTCAGCTGCATTTTCCTTGGAAGTGGCTGCATTTACAAGCTGTAATACACGTTTCTTGAAGGCCTGATAAATATGAAACTGAATGAGATGCCTTTTCTCTCTCAGTTTCTCTTTCTGCTTTGATCATACCATCCCATGACATATCCATCGTCAGCTTTTCAACTCCTCCAGGAGTGGGCCAGGCCTAATTGGTGCTACGAGGAATAAATCAAAGCAGGAAACAGGACTTGTTCCAAAGAGAGCTCATGATGCACTAAAAACGTCTCATGTTTCCAGTGTCTGTCCAGTGAGCGTACGTGTCATCTCATGTAACGTTTTTCCAATTGTGCTTCAGCTGATTTAGGGCTGTTAAAGAGTAACTGTGGTTCGACATTACACAGCCATCCTGTGAGGTACCTGTGCTGCTCTCTTGGTCCTTATTCTAATCTTATTTAACAGTCTCTGCCTGACATGCAATTCAATGCAGGCTCCCAGATTGGAGAGTTTCCAAACAATCCTGAGCTCACCCAAGCTTGGAATTGGTTTTCCGTGGAACATCTCCCTCCTCCCTTTGGGCACTTTACCAATTTGACCAAATTTGTTCCATCACTGGTTCTAAGTACCAGAAGTGTTTTCTGCCCACACTTGGACTTGTTTCTGCAATTTGCACATTCTTTGCAAAACATTAACAGCTTTGTCAGGGGCTGAGCTACTGGCTGCTGTGGTGTGGAGGGGACCATGTTTCAGGGGAAACTTGATGTAAAATAGTCCCAAACATAAACAACATTTCAGATAATTTCCCATCCTGTAAATCCTAATTATACCAGGCAATGCTATATGTTTTACCCTTGTTATTTAGTGTTTATGAGAAGTACTTAATACATCTTTTTAAACACACTATTATGCCGATTTACGCAGATATTTTAATTGTACTTGTAATGTAGCTGACACAATTACTGCTCTTCATGCAGAGAAACGGTTAATACCTATGTGTAAGCTTGAATGATTATGATTGATACTTTGTTTGTTAACACTTTATATGGTAGCAGTAATAACAAATCATTTCTTGCTAAATAAATGATACTCTCAGTGTGAAATCAAGTATTTTAAGTTATTGGCAGATTCAAAGGACACCGTGTCATTAAATATGATTACGACATAGAGTTTTCTTTCTATCTGGTTACAGCCACTTTATAGTGTCTTGTAAACCATGTATTGCATTGTAAGTGTTTGTATACTGATTATATATATATTGAATAATGCAGGGGACAAAGAAAGTGATAACATTATACACTCTGCTGACGCCTTGTAATCTTATATTTTCTCCAATTTTCTATAACCATGCTCATATCATTAGTATCATTTATCTGCTGTTCTTGATGTTGGAATGAAAACATTTTGACATGCTGCTCGGTGTCACTGCAATTGATTTAAAATAAAGAGATTGTGCCACAATAACAATATCTGTGCTATTCCATCTAAAAAGCTTTGTGCCATGTTCGCAAGTGTGGAGGCATAAAGCTCTGCATCCAGCTACAGTTTTGCCTCCATGCCCTCTAATTTGAGATAAATATTATTTGGCAGAGAGGCATCTGTCCGGCTGATGCATATTGGGGAATACAATGAACCACTAAAAGTTGATATACTGTAATGGGCTTAGATAATTAGAGTTATAAAACCCTCCATAAATGCCCCATTGAGATCAAGAGTATTAGATTATTCCCACAGAAATTCACGCCCACTGATTTTTTTAATTTAAGGGATGAGTGTTAGCAGAAATATCATTTAGCAATGTGATCACATTGGAGGTGTACATACAGATAAAGACCGGGATGCTTCATAAAGCACTGTAGAGTTGGATGATAAGTGCTTGCAGTCAGCTAATGTGACCGAGTGACTGTAAACTTTGCAGCAGTTCTGAGGCTCGAGCTGCCGCAGTGAACAGCTTCAGGCTCAGAAAGTAATTAACAAAAACTTAAAATAATTTGAGCTAATTCTTCTTTTGCTATCTGGCAGAAAAAAAAACGACGCATTACTGTACTGTATATGTTGATTATGAGTGGGAAAAGAACGCCTTTATCTGCAAAGTGAATACCTTATGCTGAGCCTGCTTCTCTACAGAGGCAGCTTCAGGGGATATTTGCAATGTGACCACCCCCACACTCATTTTCATTTGTGACTTAACAGCCACACTTCACATGAAAACACTTTACATTACACGCCAGTCTTTACCTGCAGGAAACAGCCGTCTGCACTTATGTTTGCTGGTTGTAACCTATGGGTTTGAATGACAAAAGCCCCTTCACGTGAGGTGAGATGCATGAAAATATAAATGTCAGGTTTTGTTCACGTGTCAACTGTTTTTGTTTTATTTCCAGAAAGTTATTAATCCCTGCTCAGACTTGGTTTATGTTTGATTGAGCACAGTTATATTATACACACAGAAGCATATTTGGATAATTCTGGAGGCCTCGCGTGATCCCGGCCCTGCGTCTACTGTAGCAACCCCACCTCCTGTGCTCTGCTGGCTCCCTGTGAAAGCAGAGAGGACAGAGTGAGAGCTGGCCCCATTTAATGTCCTCTGATGGGCTCGGCCTGTTCTTTATCTCTCTCCGCATCATACCTCTCTGAGTGGCTGTAATAGGATAATAGGCTCATCTGTATTTGTTTTTAGTCCATCGACTTGAAACCTTGTTGATACATTTACTGTATTCCAGCAAATGCAGGTGAAGGGTGTTTCATGCTGACCTTTTATTTCTGACATGGAATACCCGAGATCACATTTTATTCAGAAAGATAAACATATTTTATTTAATACCAAATAATTGTGGGTGTTATAATTGTGAGTACTCACACATGCGTGTTCCAATACAAACACATATAAGAAGCAATTTCAACACATGTTAAACAAATGTTCAAATGCAAACGCCACAATCTGAGTAAATATTAATATTAATACAACCAGTCAAGCACAAAAACCATGTGTTCGAAGTCTGTTCCTCCATCTCTCTGTGGTTTGGATTAGTTTCAGATGGCATCCAGTTTTTCCCTGGACAAGAAGACCAAGTCTACCACCTAACAGTTCTTTATTTAAACCATATACAGGCTCATGTACAGATGTGATGATTGGTGGGGGTGACAAGCTTTTCTGTCTATTTGGAAAAATGTTTTTCTTTGAAACTGCATGCGAATTTACCCAAAGCCCTCATGTCCCAGTTCTCCAGCAGCACTGAAACACAGCATGGACTTTTTGTGTGAAAATAGTGAAAAGAGTTTAATATTTGTGATATTCACAGGAACAAATACAAATATATGGATACCCAAACTTTCCGAAAGCAAAAATTCTCTCTCTCTCTCTCTCTCTCTCTCTCTCTCTCTCTCTCTCTCTCTCTCTGGCTGTCTGTCCATCTGTTGTTTTCAATAAAAGCAAGGGGAAAAGAGACGGGGCCTAAAATACAGCAGCTGCATTCGTCTCATCCTGTGCGTTTGGTTCAATTATTTAGAAATAATGAATTGAGTAATGATGGCATAATTTGCAGCTTTCATTAATCTGGTGACTGGCTGTGTTAATCAGTTAAGCTCCACAGTTGGGACGGTGCATGTCCAATGAGCGAGCGCTGCTACCTGCTGTATCGTGCAGGAGAGCAGAGGTTAGACAGCAGGAAGTGGCAGCAGGAAGTGGCAGCGACTTGCAACTTCCTGCAGAAAGTTACTGCAGTGAATCCAGTCACAGGGTGAATCTACTGTTCAACATTCATGTCCGTGTTGTTTGTAAAGTCTGTGCTTGCCCATCGTGATAGAATAGTAATACATTTGGGAAATGCCGAGGGTTAAATGAGAAGATCGATACCACTCACGTCCCTGTGAGCCAGCTACCACTTATCTGTTCTGCCCACCAACACCTCTAAAACCCCCTAATTTACACTAAGTATTTCATTTGTTACTTCTGCCAAGGCGGTCATGTTTTCATCTGCATTTGTTTGGTTGGTGGCAGTATCACGCGAAAACTACCGGACGGATTACCATGGAACTTGCTGGAAGGATGTGGTATGGGTCAGGAAAGAACCTGTTAAATTTCTGTGCCGATCCGGATCAGGGGGCGGATCAAGGATTTACTTTTCAGTTTCTTTGACATCGCAAGATAGGGCTAATTCTTTGCAGTTTTTGTGAATTTTTAAAGAAATAATACAGAGATCTTGATGAAAAAACGGCCAATATAGTGAACTGATATTTATGAATGTGTGTAATTTGGCTTGATTGTTTTTAAGGGGACATTTCCTTCTTGAGTGCCATTATTTTCTTTTGATGCGAGAGGAGAGGATTGTCAGGTAAACTGTGTCCCATTGTTTACAGTCCTTCTGCTAAGTTAGGCTAACTCTCTGCTAACTTCATATTTACAAGAGCCAATTAAAGTGACACAAGCAATGGCGCCAACTGCTTCTCTATGGTAAGATCTGATGTCAGATGGTAGTGATGATGATGATCACCTTTGCTAACACCATGCCTGGCTTGCATAGACAGCAATTCTTCTCTCTTATCAAACTCAACACTAATCGCTCGCACAAAAATGGCTAGTTTAGTGGTATTTGCTATATTTGTAGGCCAGAGGGAGAAAATGGAAATTTCTCGCAGTGATTTTTCCATTTCCTGTGGCATATTTGTAATCTGCTCTGTTTTCCAAAACAAACCGACAATTTGGAAACATTGTACTTACTCTGGTTGCAGCAGCTCTGCGGCGGCAACAAAGCGCACTTTCAATAATCCCCTTGTGAAGGAGGTTTCAGCTTCTTAGCTATGAGCTCGCCACCACAAAACTTGCCTGCGTAACATCATCTCTGTCAGAATGTGTTCTTGTGAAAGCTCGGCACCAAAACTCTGCTTATCCGAGATCATTTGAAATTCATCCAGTGTTACTGCCTATTTGCAGCTGCAATGTTGCTCAACTTTGTCTTCATTCCCAGGACCGCGTCCACGAACTACACACACTGGCTTGTCTTGTCTAATTGTTTGTCCCTTTCTCTGGGAAAATCTGCATGTACTTTTCTTGCCTTGAGTTGCCATGACGCTTGTCAGAGATGAAATATGAGAGTTGTGTTCAACCTAGTTTTTTTTGTATTTTCAATTTTCTTGTGGGCCAGATGGAATTCTCTTGCATGCCAGAGGTTGCTCACCCCCTACACTATTGCAAGTATAGTTTTTGATTATCGCTTGTTAAAAAGCACATTTTGTAATGTTATTAATTGGTCAAGCTGCAGGTTGACATTGGCTGAATTACTCTCAGGTAAGCAATATCCAAGCTATTTAGCTCAGAAAAAGACACAGTGTTCTTCCATCTAATGCGTAGAGGTGCTGTGTAAACGCAATACATGTGCAGGTAGCAGCTGCAATGCCCGGCCCCGGGTCCCTGCAGCCTTTTAGTGGGGATGTCATGTTTGCTTCCTGGGGATATAGACGCCCAACTCAACACAGCAAACCCTACTTAAAATCTGAGCATATTCAGGCCAGTGAAAGATAACAGGATTGCACATGAGACCTGTGCTAATGTCTTCTGAAGGGCATTGGATAAACAGGCACTTGGCTGTGCAGTGGAGGGAGGGGGATGTTGGATGGAGGAAAAATGGGGACTGGGGATCAGAGATAGCCAGGCTCTTCCAGCCAGACGTCCTCCCCAACTGCAACACAGCTGAATCCTCCCTCCCCCCCTCCCTTCTCTCCAACCAACTTAGGGGCCTCATTCCCTCTCATATTGTTTTGTATGAAGGCCAATGTCCTTATTTATGTTTTTTCTTCTTTTCAGTGTGCGCGCTTAGAGACTCCAGTGGTGGTGAAGTTGCCATGACTTTCATTAAAGCCGAGGCCGAATGAAATATGGATGTGCAGGGAGTGAATTAGAGTGATGGAATGGGCCAAATATTGCCTTCGTGGTGTCTCGGAAATACAGTCTTGAGGGGATAGATACTCAGGCCAGAGCAAAGTAAAACCCCTCTCCAAGTTCAGCGCATTCATCAGCAGGCCAGAGAAGTTTGCCTCCATGCAATGTTGATGACTGTTGTGCTACTGAGTATTTTGGAATATGACGAAAAACCGGAATAGATGGGAATATCTGTGACCTTTAGTTGTGATGAGGGTTTGACCTCAACAATAGGATTCTAACAAGTTTAGTGTTACCTCAACAAACTCCCTGACACTCAACTGCCAGCGATTCTTACGGTTGAATGTGCTCGATGCTGATGCTGAATGACTCAGTGAAATGAGTCAGAACAAGAAAAAGGTTGAGGAAGAGGAAGATGTCAATCTCAAACTACTAAACTACTAAAACTACTGTGCAGCACTATTGAATATATGAAACATTAAATACAAATGGTGTCTTCTTCGGTTCCATTTAAAGATTCAATTGCATCAAAAGTTTAAGCTGCACACTTTAACATCCATATTAAACACAATGCATCCAACCTGAAATAAGAACATGTTGTCTTGCAAATAATATACACAAAGTTTAACCTATCAGACAAACCGTTGACACTACGTTTGACCCACTTGGTCTCAGCCTCTTGTCATACTGCGTAAATGAAATGCAGCAGAATCAGCAATATAATTTCATTCAGCTCAGAAAATTCCCAAACAGGCCTCCGTGTGGAAATCTTCTCAATGTGAAGGGAGTTCACCTCATGAGTTTATTCAACAGCACCGGCACACGGCTGCTTCTTGGAGCGTTGTTACAGTCAAATGGAAACTGTGAACTAATCTCCCTGGGTTGTTTGAGGATAACAAATCATTCTTCTCTTTTTAAGCACTCTACACATACAGATTTGTTAGGGAGGTAAATCAAATTTTGTTGTTACATATAAAAAAGGCCACAGGCACATTCACGTTAGTGTCTACATGAGAAATTTGTTAAAAGCAGAGCAACTTTCCAGTGCCAAAAAGTGTGTTCTTGTTGCGGTGGTGATGTGCGGAGGGAAGTGGGAAAAGAAAGCTTAATTGAACAAACTAATGAGTAGTTCTTATTTCCATTGGGGATGTGCCAGGGAGATTGTTTGACAGTTTATCTGTGATAAATAAATGCTTTAGGAGCTAATTAGCTTCTAGGCCCTCAGGGGAGGGGGGTGTTGAGTGTCCGAGTGTGTGTGTGTGTTCCTGTATATTGCCGTATCTTTAAGTCGACATCAGTCCACTTCCTGTTCTTTCACACTCCACCCTCTCACTCACACACATGCACACACCACAAATCATTCCCATGTTTACCCACACTAAACTAACACCAATGGAGCGACTAAACAAGCTCAAATCAAACCAGCAAAATGCAAATAAAGTATAATTTATGTATTTTCCAAATGTAATTCACTTTTGAACATATGCACAAAGTAATTCTTCACTCACCATAATGAATGTTAATAGACTTAAATCTATAAGAAAGTCAAAGTTCTATTCCAGTGTCAAGGAATCGCAGGTGACAAACTTAACACAACTCTCTTGCTTGTAAAATTAATATTGAGTACGGTGGCCCTGCAGAGAGCTCAACGCAATTTAGGACAACACATGTAGATAGCTACTACACATGTAAATGGAAAAAAAACATGGTCATCAATTTGACAACAGATGCGAGGCAAATAGAAAACACGCAACCAAATACTCACAACACAACAAAATCCCCACAACACATCCAAATATAACACAACCAAATACCCACAACACAAGAAAATACCCACAACTCAACAAAATACCCACAACTCAACCAAATACAACACAACCAAATACTCAAAACCCACTCAACCAACACAATTGCAGTCTTTAGTGTGTTGAGCTCTCGTTGCCACCGTACTTGAGCAATGTTTATCATTGGCCAGTTCAACAACCGGTGATTGCTGACACATCTGTGCAGGTTTGTGTGCGTTTTGAATAAATTTGCCTTCACCTTCTCCTCAGTCATCCACAGTCTATAATGTAAAAATCAAACGATACTTAAAACACTATAGGCTATAGGCAACTCTTCTTCGATTAAACAGAATAAACCACCTCAAGCTCTTTAACAAGCGATGAGCTGTAAAGACAGTCACAGCAGCTGGCCGACACTCTTTGAGAACGAGTCTGATGGCGTCGGATGAAGGACGCCTCCGCCCGCGGCTTCCAAATGAACAAACAGGTGGCACTAACATATGCTATTAAATGATGAGGGTGCACAACCACAAGCACAGTTTTTGGTCGTGTTCTCAAACGTGATTTATGAATAAACGCTGCGTTTCGACACCAACCAATCGGACTGCAAATCTCAAACTACTGCTAAAATGCTACTTCATTCGAATTTGTACATGATCATGGATAATGAGTCAGAAATTCAAGAAGTGATTTGGATCATGTAGCTGTTGTCAATCATTTAATCCTACTAGTTAATATGAAGTGATATGATACAATATGTATAATTATTTTTTCGTAAACGTTGACAATTATTCTTAAGATGTCGTCATCAAACTCTTCTGACAGATAAATGTAACTGAGGTTTTACAGTTTGACCATATACTTTATTATGAACAACTGTAAATAAAAAGAAAACACTAATACAACTTAAAGATCAATTTTGAATCAAGAAAATAAAGATATCTTTCACATAAAATGTAAACAAAAATCTTTTCTGAATTGTTCATTCTGTAAATTACAAGTTTTCATATCTGCACATAACATAAACACTGATCTGTAAGTGATAGACTCATATTGGCCGATTTTTATTTGGCCAACCAATAAATCACATTGTCTTCAACTGTTTGTCTGACTGTACCTCATAGTGGCTCATATACGACAATCGCTTAGGCTAAGAATTTCACCTATCACACACTGTTTTATATCTGTGTTATGTGGCAGTGGGAAGACGTATGCTACAGCCTGTCCTGATAAGAGCATATCTGCCAGTGGGAGCACATTGAAGAGTCAGAGGTTGACGGTATCTCAGTCTCTGGGCAGGCGTCAGGGTCTTGTGTCCCAACAGCAATGCACACTCTGCAAGGCAAGGTCAGGACATTCCTCCAGCTCTTTGTGCTTTCACCAATTTGTTTGACGTGTGTCCTATAGATGCTGTGGAGCAGGTTATTTTGCCATCACTTGCTCAGGTACTTGTAGTAGGCTGCTCAGTTGAGTGTAAAATGTAATGTACAGTAGTCGTGTTGGTAATGCATGATAAAAACTTCTCATAATGAGTGTTAAGCTGGACATATTCCTGGAGTTTGCCTTCTATGTATGAAGAAGGCAGCAGGAGATTCTCTGGGTGAGACATGGTGACAACAACAGGAACATATGAACGATATCCTGCTGTATTCTTACATGGGTTCACTCGGACATTTGATTTTACTTGGGGGCGCTGGCAGGTAAAACTCCGAGCAACTGACTCCGACATTTGCATTCCCATACACAGCCCCTCCAGATAATTTCAGGGGAGCAGCTTTATATTATACAAGCTCTATTTTTCATAATTTCTTCCTTTTGAATGCTCTGTTTAAAAAATAAACTTCCTGAAACACAAGTTGCAGTGTCAAGATGGTGGAGGCATACAGATTTGTCAAATTGGTAACCTTTGTGGATTTTAAGGACTTCATCGTGCTTCAGAAGCATTTTAATTCAATTACAACCTTCGCACGATTAATGTTAACAGTCCTCCACTTAAAACTTGTCTTAAATATTCTGATATGATAAGTCTCAACCAGAGAAAATAGCTTAAGGAAGCGGAAGTCAATAACAGTTAAATGGTAATTTTAGCAGGCTCGTGTACCTTTTAAGCATATACACTGACGAATCCTTAAGAAATGTCAAAAGGGTCTGAATAGCAAAGGTATAAAGTAACTGAGAAAGTTTGTTGAAGACCTCACTAAAGATAAACGACATGAGAACTTTTTTAGTATTGTTGAGGAATCCGATTTTGTCGACCCATTAAGCAAACTACTCTCTCCATGTGCCATGGTCAAACATTCAAGTGGGTGACTGTGAATTTTTATACCACGAGAGCGAGTGGAAGTGAGAGTTTGAAGAATGGAAGGTGGAATACAATATGCATTGGAAGAATAGAATGAACATGATAATTATGCTAAATTATAAAGTGTTGCTGACATCTGTCACCCCAGAATTTCTTTCAACAAATGAAGAGAAATAAACACAGAACATTCCTCAGTTGTGAAGGAGTGTAATCCTCTTGCCTCCCTGTGCTCTTTTCTTCTGACAATGATAATTACAGTTTTTGTTGGACGGCTTTCAAGGATTTATCTCCGTTTTGTATTAATGGGTTTCTGAGGCTTTTAAATCCGAAAAGTTTAATTCATTGGTTCTGTATGGCCATTGTGAGTTTTCAATTTTCCATACTTTTGTTTGAAATACTTTTAAGTTGCGATGTGACATTCTTCTTGAGGTTCTGTCATAAAATATTTCCACAGTCCTCTAAATATGCAGTGTTCAGTTTTATTTTTGATCCCAAACAGAGAGTGCACTTAAAGTTTGCCCTGGGGTCAGTCTGTTTGTGCAAACTAAATGGGTCCAATTTCAAACCCACTCACACTCAACACGTCCTTCAAAATATATAGTTGGCAGTTGCCCTGCCGAACAAAGCACAGATGAATGTTTTCTGAACTGCGGGACAGTTTAATTTGCCAGAGTCTTCACAAACTGTTGTCATATTTCATGTTGTTATGGTTTGAAGTTATTGGGTTAGGCACAAAATAAAACTTTGGGGTGAACAGTTATGGTGAAAGTTATAGGAACTCGGTTGTTGGTAAGAAACCCAAAGCAAACAGTGATGTTTTGCATCACAGTTCAAGGATATTGTCGCAATATTAAGAGAATACAGATGACATTTTTCACAAGAAAGTCATAATTGAGTAAAGTAATATTATGAGAGCAAAGTCGTAATTTAATGAGAAAACTTTCACAATATTACGACACAGGTAGGTGGGAGTCATAATTCAACAAGAGAAAGTCATAATATAATGAGAATAAGGACAGAACTTAATATAAAGTGATAATATTATGAGAATAAATAGAAAAATATTTTGTTTCTTGTGGGACTATGACACTTTCCCCCAAGTCTGTGTGGTTGATTCTACACAATCTTAGTCTAGATATTTATGATAATGGGATGCTGATGTAATAAATGTATTTTGACATTTGTGAAATGCCATATTCCTAATTTTAACACTGTCAACAGGCAGATCTTCTGATATTCTCCTCTAAGATTATTCGTAGCATTAAAATTACGACTTCTTTCTCATAATATTATGACTTTATTCTCTTAAATTTACGGCTTCTTTCTCATTAATTGCAGACTTTATTCACAAATTCCCAGATTTTTTTGTTTCCTTTAAGTGGCCCAATATTCCATTGTACAGCCCATCATCATTTCTGAGAAGTATAAAGTCCGATGCTGTGGTTTATTCTTTGACGGACAGTCTTGTCAAGATCAGTTACCAACTCTATCCTAAAGAAACAGGCCGGGCCTCCTGCTCTAAAATAAAATGTGCTCCACACTTTTGTGTCTTTATTGGCTAACACACACCCCAAATTCCAAAGCCACCACTAAACTGCAGGATAAAATATCACTCATAAACCAAAAAGGGCATTAAAATACAACAGGCCATCTGGGTTTGAATCAAAGAAAACGCCCTGCCCCACATACACCCTTGTTGGGCCAGCTTTTCAAAAGTGTTCTTCCTGTTGCAGTTTCAGGACAATGAGTGACAGACCACAGAGTGTATCCCCTCATTCAAAGCCTCATCCTCACAACCAAGCTGGGTTTTAATCTGACTGAGCCACCTGTGAGGCTCGTCAGAACTTGAGCCCACAGGGGCAGAGCTGGGCTTCATTACTGCACCGCTGGTTCTGGCCCAGTTCTCCCCTCGCTCTATCTCTCTGCCTCTCTATTCTTCAGCACCTCGCAGGCACGCTACAGAAATGAGAGCCGACCGCTTGGTCCTCCACATCGCTCCACGGCCGCAATTTGTCATTTTTCACACAAGATGAAGCGTTTTATGAAACGAAATGAGTTTCCCTAAAATGAAGCGCCACAAAAGCTCCGTGATTAATTTGCTTGTTAGGCTATTGCAGCTGTCACCTGTGGAAGACATCTGGACAGCAGATTGACTAATGCCAGCAGTGGGGCTGAAACACAGCTTTCTCTTTCATAACTTACCCTACAGTCAGCCTTTCAGAGGGCTTTTAAAGACACTACTCGCTGTCTGAAATAGCCCCTTTCTGAGGGGCAATTAATAAGCATTACTTGTGATTGACATGGTAATTAGTTGCATTAATGTGGTCATAAGAGGCTTTGTATGGGGGGGGGGTGCAGTGAACTGATGAGGGGTGGGCAGTCGACGCTCGTAAATGAGGACTGAGCAGTGCAACCTCACTTAAAAGCTAATTGTCCATTACATTCCCTCCACTTTTTGGACAGTAATTTTGTCAAAAATGGCATCGACACGGTAACAAAGTGTAATTTCAGCTTTCAGATTACGCACCACTCATTCATGTGAGTCAGTTAGTATAAAAGCATAGCATGAAAGAATGTTTTCCAGTAGAGCTTTTATGAGGTGTTTTGAGAATTGAATCGTTATAACACTGCTAATGCACAGTGCATTGTGCGGTAGACGTACAAGGCAACAACGTAGAGAACTAAACGTCTGTAAGTGTGGTTCCATCCCACTATAGTTGCTGGTGGCTGTGCTTGGGTTAGGGAAAACGGCTTATTACTGTTTTTAGAGCGGTGAAGAAGTGATATGTGGTTGTGTAGCATTAGCCAGAGCGAGCTACACTATCACCAATTTTTGTAATATTTCACGCTGGAGAGTCCCACAAGTAAAACGGCATCATGTACTGTATGCAGTACTTCAGTTTTGAGCTATTTAAAGGATAGAAGAAGTTCTATGGCATTCATTGTATGCATAAATTTATAACGATTATCGAGACACGACATAATTTCATTTTTCAGATTACACACGACTTCTTCATGTGAATCGGTTATAATAAATATGGAGCATGAAAGAATGTTTTTCAGTAGAGTTTTTGGATGTGTTTGAAGAACACTGCATTAGCCGTGGACATGTGCTCGAGCACAAATCCAAAGTAAAGTTTATTAGAAGAACTTACTTTTAAATGGAGACTCAACCAAAAAAATGGTATAAACCCAATGAAAACTGAAGTCACCACATACAGTATGGTAAATGGTAAATGGTCTGTATTTATATATGATTTTCTCGTCTTGATGACCACTCAAAGCACTTCACAGTACAGTTTTACATCCACCCATTCACGCACACGTTCATACAGTGCATCTATGGGCAGGACTATGTGACACGTGGCAGATAAAGACATTATGGAAAGCCCTTGTTTCTCCTAAAAGTGTAAACAGATACTTGTATACTAACGCCTCACTTGATAAGCTACTATAGGCTAATTTGCTTTGGAGTCTTTATGCAGCCTTGCATACACGGGACCACAAGGAGTTGCACAAGTGATCAAATTACTACATACTGGCTAATGGCTTTAAAGCAATTTAACCATATTATCTAGATCACTTACTGTATTTGTAAATGAAAGCAAATGTAAATTAAGTGGTTGCATTTAATAATTGCTGTTTTGCAGGCAACACTCAAGTCTTGAACCAGTAGCTCAACAGTGCATTACCATGGAATGATAGCTATAACGAGTAAAAGTATCTTCAAGCTATTTTCATACCATATTAGTACTGAAAGGCCTCGGAAATGTAGAAACTTTGAGTTGGAAAACGGACGTAAGTAATATAAAGAGTCTGTGATTGTATTATTCTCTCAGACACTCAATGATGGAGGGATTTACACTGCAAACTCTACAAGGTTTCATTTTCTTCCTCTAGTGGAGCTTTTTGAGGTCTTGGAGCCCATCACAGTACATCGAGTCATGTAATGGTGAGCACGGGCTTATTTTTTAATTACTGAGGAATTAGAGGCCGGTTTATTTGTGTATCCAGTGTAATAAGGAAATGTTTCTTAGAAAACCAAGGCTTTGTTGGCATAACTGGTGTTCAGTAAATTCAAAAACACAACACAATACTCTGAGATTTGCAGAGCAGAGATTTCATCAGGCTATTTTGAATGGCATCGGATGAGTCCTATCTTTTTACTGTGGCCGATTCAGCTCATCGTATAACATTGAAATTCCTGAGAGAGGGAGAGGGAGAGCGTTTTAAGGACCCTGCTACTGTCACAATAAACTGCTTTGTTAGGACAACATCGCTGAAAGACAAAGAAACAATGAGATTAACGCACACAGAATTACACTCATATCATAGAAGTACTATGTGCTCATTGGCCAATAACATTCTGATGCTGACCTTTAGATAGAGATGTTAAAAAAGATTCAGTTTCAGTTAAAGATAAAGTATGTAATTCTTCATTAGTTATATATATATATATATATATGTGTGTGCTTGCGTGTTAACTTGTGAACTTTCATCATCCAAAATGTTTCCAACAATGTTCAAAGACAGATTTCATTCCAAATTGTAGTCAAGCTAATGGGACTTTTCCTTTTTTGTCGCCTTTTGATTGCATCAAAGCCGCTTTACCTGTGACTGCCCGTGTCTGCCATAACGTTCGGGCGAACAATGTATGACGATGGAAAAAACAAACTGCTAGCCAGTTAGCCAGTCAGCTATTTTTCCCTTTCACTGTTTGTACTGGTCACTCGTAATGGATCACGATCATTATTATCATATTATTACATTACCATTAGCTACATAACATTATTAAAACTTGAATACATAACCTCATTCTTGAAGATGATTGGGCCTTAGTTGTGTCAGGTAGATTTTCATCAGAAATGGTGGTAAAGACAACAACTCCCATGATCCCACGCTGCTTCTCGACCTCGTCAATCTACGTCTTTTGTTATTGTTTTGGTTGAGAGCCCCCTACAGGCAGACGTTGCATATTGTATGTTTAAATGACTGAATCATCTCTGAGACTCTTGCTTTGATATTTTATGATGGTTAAATGCAGGCACTTTTGTGGCAGCATTTAATGTATATCTATGTTTTTCTTGTGGCATTTAAAGTGGTCAAATATGCTGAACAAGTCATATAAATCACCTTCGCATGGCAGTCCTCACAAACACCACACCGCAAATGGAAAGAAGGGCATTGTTCAGCGTAAATGCACTTCACGCCATGACTAAACTTCTGCTGCATCCCTGTAGCTACAGCCTCAAAGTCATTTTAGACAGAAGTGACAGACTAATCTTGCCCCTCCCAGCTACTCAGTGCAATGACGCCTCCTCCTCAGACTTCAGCATCGCTGACTCCCCGTCCTAATATCTCCCCTCTCATAACGGCACAACCAGGAGTACAAACACACTGTGGCATTTTGCCGTGACACCAGTGTTTTCAAGATCAAATGCCCCGGCACATAAAACCAGCATTTCCAGCCAAACACACACCCAGAAACACGTACACGCAGGCACTTGGACAGCTGCACGCACACGCTCGCACACACACTCTGCACAACAATGGCTGTCACAGGGCTATTTCACTAATCCCCAGCATGTATGTTTAATGGCGAGGGCCCAACAGGAAATGATCGGCAAATGAAACGAAGCAGCGGGTTATTACGTACCACTCTGGTGTCAGCTCAGGCCTCACCACCATTAATTTTATTGTAACTCATTTCTGCGGCCAGAGTGGAGCAGGATTTAATGTTTCCATTCCCCACTCCTGTTCTGCATGACAAATTGTTTTAATAAACATATACTGGGTCATAATAAAGTAATAATAATCCTACCAGTCACCTTATATCACTGCAGTTAAATTTCCCCCGTAAGCCAACACTGGTTACAATGACAATTACATGGTAGCCAATCCTCAGCAAGGCAAACACAACGGGCAGATTTAATATAGTTTGTAAATATGATTAGTGTGCTGTCGTGTTATTGCAGTCTAGTATTTACATTTCTCTTTAGGCCTTTTTACAGTACAGGATCTGCATTAAATAAAGGCTCTGCTCTTTTTTCCCCTCCTGCTCTCTTTCTTCTAGCAGAATGCCTCCCCCTGCTCCCCTTCACAACTTAATGAAAAACATTGTTGACCGTTAATATTCCACGGATCAATCACCATTTTTAATTTTGTGGATAAATGTGCTATTGTGAAACCTTCAAAGGTCTCTCCCACCTTGCATGTGTGTGTGTGTGTGTGTGTGTGTGTGTGTGTGTGTGTGTGTAGTCATGCATGCACACTGTTTTTGTGTGCCTGAGCTTTGGTTTCTTAGTTGCTGGTGAAAGGGGAGAGAATGTGCTCAACGTAATGGCTCGTGGTTATTTGCAGGGGCAATTTTATGCTACATTTCAATTATTGCCTGAATTTGTTTTTATCACCTGAAGTCATTGCTTCTACCTGCAATTTGCCCAAGACACAAACAGTGACATTAGGCACACAACGTCAGCATGGTTCTGTGTGTGTGTTTTTAAATACAGGAGCATTGTAGCTATAAGCTTTGTTCTTGTACAAATAACAGTAGTAAATACAGGCCAGTACAGTATGTGCTGCTGATACAGGCAATTTTGATTTGAATGCCTCCTGATAGCGTAAAGACGTCACTGTAGACTAATTAAAACATTGTAAAAACATCAGTGTGCACTGTGTGGCCGAAATGATGGAGACAGCATACACCGGTTTGAGTGCTTTTTGTCTATAAGCCTCCTTTACTTAAGGGAAATCTTAATGCTACAGCATACAATAACATTTTAGATAAACAACAGTTTGGGGGAGGCCTTTGTTTCGACGTGTCAATGTCCCCATGCACAAATAAATAATTGCTTTTTCGTGGAATACCTTGAGTATCCTGCACAGACCCCTTCATCTGTAGTTACCCCTGCCAAGAAGGTTACGTTTTCATCTACGTTTGTTTGTTAGTTAGCAGGATGATGCAAAAACGACTACCAATGAAATTTTGTGGAGGGGTGGGGTATGAACCGAGGGAAGAACCCATCACGTGTTGGTGTGGATCCGGATCAGAGGGCGATTGCAGAATTACTTTCTTTGTGAGATAGGATGTTTTTCAATATTTTTGTGGATTTCTCAGAGAATCATTTATTTATGTAACAGATCATGTTAGTTAACAAATTACATATTACACATCAGAATAGAATGGCAGTAGAGTGCATACCTCTGCCAAGGCCCAACAGTTCCCTGATGAAACCCCATTTAAATTCACTAGATCCAGACTTTTCTTTGGATCTGCGCCAAATTGCACACAGTCACAGAAATCCCTCCCCTAAACATGTCTGATTTTGTTTTTAATCAAGATTCATAAATGATTCCCTGGGGAAAAGGTGAATAAGTGAACAAACAATGCCCTATCTCGTAGTGTAAAAACCTGAAAATTGTGAAATTATACATAATTTTGGTTTAGTTTACTTGTTCATAACATTTTAAAGACATTGACAAACAATGTCCTTTTGTCTGTCACATTTAGTTCGAAGTATTACATCAGTTTGCGGTTGACCTGCATATTGTTATGTAATGAAAGTTTTACAATTCTTATTTTGAGTTTTGAATGAATTCTTACAATAGGCATTGCCTCACAATATCGCTCTTATCTGGAGCCGTGATGTGTGCGTGTGTGCTAGTTTGATTCTCTGTGAAGTTGAGGGCAGATTCGGCTTTGTGCCGTCTGTAGACCCGCCTGTCACAGCTCAAAGCAACACACTAATTGTTGTCAATTGTCACTCCGGTTCTGCTGGACACCCTCAGCAAACACATCAGTGGGAGAAAAAAACCACCACTTCAACTCTTTGCCTATCACTCAAATGGAAGCCTCACTCCTGCTGCTAGCCTTTAGTAGCCTCAATTTCCCCGCACACATACCAGCAGCCCGTCCAAAAACCGGAGTGACATGAAAGGGCTCTGTTCCACCACATACATGCCATTGACAGTTGAATGAAATATTTATTTATGAAATCTAAAAACATGTATTCACCCTCAACACAAGAGAACATTGACTTCTGAAGCACCTCGCCGCCACCGGAGCCCGGCCCTCCAGTGAGTCATTTATGAGGGCTCAGAGGAATGTCTGCCTCTTTCTTCAAGTGTCTACTTGGCCCTAATTTTTCGTCTCAGACTCTTTTCATCCAATTCTGTGCAGAAAACACGAAAACAGTCGAGGCCAGTTCTCTTTAACCTGTGCGCGGAACCCCAAGTCAAGCTTGACACACGTGGACTTTGATGCAGTCACGTCAGAGCTGATTCCTCCCTCCATTATTCTGTGGTTACATTTGATTCATCCACAGCGTCGTCAGGTGGTTGTTAAGTCCGGATCATTTTAGGTCTCATAAAGTGCAGCTCAGATTATTTGTCTCGCGGATCCGGTCCTATTTTCACTAACTCTGATAATATATGAGTTGGCACAGTTTGTGCTCGCTGTGGTTTTTGCTCTCATCACCAAGACCCATGAGAGGGGACGGATGACCTTTACAAATGAATCCATATTTCTGTAATTCTGTCTATAGTGCTGTGTCGGTTTCAATTTTATTGTCCTGTTTTTACTTTGCGGTTTTTAAAGAAGAAGAAGGAAAAAAAGGTGTCATTTGTGGAAGTATTACCGTCTCATGCTATTTTTCATTAGTTTGTCCTCTGGTGAACACTCTGTGCAGGTAAGGAGACGCTCGCCACATTATTCTTCAGGGTGCAGACCGGAGGGGCCATATGTCAGAGACTTGATATGTGATTTCAAATTGTAAGATATTGGATTTCTGACAGAAACTAATGTTGGGTTTGTGGAATTGCTGAAATAAATATGTATTGGATTTTTTTTCTTTTTTCGCCACTAATTTGTCAGTTACGTCTTCCTCGAGAACCCTCTTTCCCCTTTTTTATGTGGATATTTCTAAGAAGCAGGAATTGTAATTGTTTTTCAAACGGGAGACAAGATAATTGTTTGACTTTGCAGCTCTGTAGCAATGTAGCTGTAGATGTCGGACTCGCCAGATGACAGAGAAGCTGGATCAGATCAGCCGTCAGAATCGACACCTGCCATGAATAGACTCTGAAACACACTTATACCAACTCTTGTGATGCTGCAGTCATAAAAAAAACTGTGAAATCAGCTCCCACCCCCTGAGTGGATCGCAGGAAAAGAAGTGGACCTTTAGGAAGCTGGGACTTATTGTGACATTAAGATCCTGTGCATGAAATTACCAAGTTCTTTCATTAGATTCAGACTAAACTCAACACTTCCCATTTAATCTACAGGAATTTAAACTCGGCATCTTGACATTCATGAAAAGTAGCGGAGGAGAGAGGCTTTAGAGACCTCCCTGAAGGGCAGGCATGAAGAGCAGCAACCAGAGATGGTAATGTAGCTGTGCGTGAGGAGGGGGGGGGGTTCAGAGGTACTTGAGGCCGTCGAGAACTCATTTCAGACCCAATCCTAACTCTCTAAGTCACTCAGTCATCTCTCCTTACAACTCAATACTAAGGACTTGTGTGTTTCTCTGTCTGACACTCTATGTAACTCTTCATTATCCTCCAGCCAAATTCAACACAGCCCCTTCCCTCACCTCAGCGTGGTGCGGTGGTGAGGGCCCTCTTTGTCAGCCCTGACTCAAACAAGCTGCCCCCGCCCTGTGCTTTCCAACATGGCTGGAATGCTTTCCTGTTAGTTTAAGTCTCATCTCAACTAATTAATATTTTTGCTTATAGCTGCTGTAGTTCCCGTGGGAGGCCCCTTAATTAATCATTTATAAATCTACACAGCCTCCCAGTTTATTAGTCTCTGCCTTTGGCGTTGGCTGACTGCATTGGGAAACCGCAAATGATTAGTTACAGGAATGAAAGCTTTTTTTCCCCCCCGCTATCCCTCCCTTGTTTGCAACTGATTAGGGCCTCACACAGAGGTATTTCCACAGCCCCGCTCTGCACTTTAATTCATTTGGAGCACCTGACACATTATTCACTCTCCCACCTCTCTGATCCTCTGCCTATTGTTTGAACCAATGTTTTTCCCCAGCTACATTGAGGCATGGCGATCAGTTAAGGCTCACTCTCTGCCCGGTCAAAACAAAAGGCAAGGCACCAAACATGGAAGAGGGGAATTACAACGCTGAGTGAGATCACTCCACCAAAGCCTGAGCTGGGGCTTGGCCGCCATGGAGACGGGGTGATTTCTGGTCGTCCTTTTGGGATCAGGTTGAGGGCAGGGCTGGTGACGGGTGCAAAACGCATTGTCGATGAATTCCTCAGAGCTGAAGACTTCAAGCCACGTCTTCACTGCTAAAGCTGTCACGCTTTTATTTGAAAAGAGGCAATATTTCCATCCGTTTAACAGAAAAATAAATTAATTGAATCAACTGAAAGCAGCGTGGGAGGTTTTCATAATGTCTTTGCACTCAGAGGGAAGAACGCCTCATGCAACAGGGTTCCTTCATCCAATTAGACCTCTGCTGGCTGGCTCACACCAGCCCCGCACTGCTCAACATTCCACCTCATTGCTGCCTTTTTATCCCTTTTATCATCAAAGTGACTGCACTTTACTTTGGCATATACTGTAGGTAAAGCTAGAAAAACCCTCCCAGAGAGATGGACTAATTACGTTATAAGAGTCACACTGTGCAGCTCTGAATAGCCTGCTACACATCCACCAGTGGTGGTTAATCCTAATGTTGAAATGATGTGAGAGGGGATGCTCAGCGTTAAACCATATTGCAGAAGAAATATAGCTTAAATGTGTAATTTAACAGCAAACCAGGCCCTCTAGCTGTAAAAGTGACATCGACTTGATTAGCGGTATTTCTGTTCCCTCAGCTCCCTGTCCAAATACAACGAATCTAGTTTGCGCCTAACTGGACTTTGTGGGCCTCATCACAGAGTTATTTGTTAATCAGCACAGCAGCACACTTTCTCTCACAGATAACACAGGCAGAAAAACATAATCATACGAGAGTGCGGGAGGGAGAGAGGGAGAGGAGCTTCACAGGCAAGGTAATTACATTCGCATTCGTATACATAGTGACAGCAAATGTGTGGCTGTTTTTGTCTGCATGAGGACCAATTACTTTTATTGAAATGTGTTGCAATTTCCCTTTTTTCCAATAGTGATGGGTCCATTACCAATGCCTCGGAGACTAACTCGATCAAAGGGAAGAGCTGTAGACAGTGCAGCTCCATCTGCACTGTCTAGAGCACTGAATGTAGACATAAGCTTCAGTAGTGCTGTTACTGCTTCTATTGACGATGACATCGTACCAATGTAAAATCACTTATTAATAAACAATCTGAAATAATGAATGATAATAAGAATAAATCAGAAACTCCCCCTCATGATTCAGTTAGAGTAAGTTTGATAAAAACACAGAAAACTATTCAAGAGATACACTGTCTTTTTTGAGCTGTAAACTAAAGTATGACTTTTCGTTGATGAAATACATTATGGTGGTTTTAACATCATATTTATTTTTTAATTTATTTTTAAAAACTACATTTACGGGCTGAACATAGCTCAAAATGCCAACATCTTGGACCAGGGCCAATGCTTACGAGAGTCAATCATTTGGAAAACATGGCTCTATATTGCTATACTACTTTTGTATATATCGGAATGTTGGTGTGTGTGTGTGTGTGTACAATTTGTGGTGTGTGTGTGTGGCATGTGTTTGCCCCGCCTCCCACTACTGCGTTCTAAAGTCATTTTTTTAATTTCCAGGGAGAGGCACATCATCAGTAAACAGTTTTGTGTAAAAACAAATACTGTCGAAATCTTTAGTCTTCCAAATCGGAGCTAGAAGGATCATGTGCATTATGGGAGTCGTTCAAAACTCCTGTAAACACTGTTTATGATAGATTTCATAACCTAAACATTCATTCATTCTATAAACCACTTGACCTTTTCAGGGTCACAGGAGCAGTAGAGTGAGCAAAAGGCCGAGTACGCCATCATCATCCACAGACCCAGGTGTATAGGGATGTATAAGAGAAACTTTAATGAACATCTCATTTGCACAGATTCCTGGTAACAACCCCATCTCCCTGGCATTATATTTGCAGGAAACGTAAGTGCTAGCTTTACACAACAAAAACACCTGAAGGTTTTGTTTTTCAATATTAAACCAAGACAACATTGTGCCCAACCTTAGCCAAGTACTGCGAGTCCAACCTTAAAACTGTTATTGTGCCTTAAATGCTAAAAGAGGATGTTGCTTTTCAAAATCTTATATTAAATGTAGTCAGCGGATGTTAAATATAAATTTAGATAAACTGTGACCTTCGTTAAAAGTTTCCGAACTTTATCCTTCATTAAAATAATTTTGGCAGTTACACATTCACCCAAAAAGCTTATTTGCTGTTACAAATTAGTAGAATATGAATGCAATTTCATGGGGACTTTGTTGCTGGGAAACAACATCTTAGAATATGATTTCCACTTCTGCTTATCTTTATTTACATCTTTATTTGAGACCAGGACCTTCTTCTTCTTCTAAACCAGTGAGCTACCCCACTGTGCTGCACCTACTTGAACCAACTTCTGGGTGATCACAGACACAGCCTTCCTCGATCCCTCCGTAATTTCATAATCAGTAGAAATTCAGTGCTCACTCTTCAGTAAATGTTGGTGCTTTGTGCCTTTTGTGTGCACAAGGCTGAATGATGAGTGGAAGAAGAGCAGGCGCACGGAGAAAATAAAATGTTTAATTTGGCTGTTTGGTCCTTGTTACGTCAGATGATTATGCACTTAACTGGTGTTAGTGTGTTCAAGGACATGGCAGGTAACTGCAACACACAGCAGCTGGATGTCAGGCACTGCACAGGGGGTGGACTCGATAACAGCAACACTTTGGTAGAGTCAAGTAAAAACAAGTGGAATCGTAAAAAAAAGTATCATAGAGTTGAAACCCCTCAACAGACTTTTATTTTATTCTATTTTATATTATTTTAATTTCATTTCATACTATCTCATTTCATTTTTAATGTTCCATCTTGTATTGGGTTAGTCAAATTGACCAGACGTTATCTAATGGTGTATGTGTTTGCAAACTTAAGAGTAACGTTGAATTTATCCGAGTGCCTGATGGTTGAAGTAGCTGCTAAACCTGTCGAAACTTCCTTTGGTGAGAGACTTTGATGTCATTGATGGCTTTGAACAGAACTCCTTCCTGTAGCTGTGTAGCCGGACTGTGTTGAATTGGGCCGTATTGAGAAGGGCTGAACAGTCACGACCTACAAGCCTGTAAATCAGAAACAAACTGTATGTAATTCATGATTAAAACTCCAGTCCAACCTTAACATAACCTGTGCATTTATTTCTACAGTTTTCTACTTTAGACTAAGGACAGGACTCCTTGAAACACAGTTTAAACCCTATTGTGACCATAGTGTTGGGCTCCACATCTATTTTCACATTTTGTTTGGGGTTAAGATTTGCTCACCGTAAATTATTTTGATGAAACAAATTAGGTCTTACACTCATGCCTGGGTTGTGATGTTACAAGTAGGGGCACATTTCAATTATGAATCCATGAATTAGAGAATGATCCGTTTTGGCACTTAGAGAAATAATAGATGGCACGTTTTTGCCCAAGAAACCCAAAGTACTATCGTAACATCATCTTTTTATATTTCAATTTTTTAAACCAACCATATTAGATTATGACAAAAAAGCATAAATCTTACCAGGTTTCTTTGTCTGTTCGTTTCAGCAGAGGACGTGATTGTTAACAAAGAGAGCAGTCGTTCATAACATTATTGGAACATCATGTGTTCTAGATCTAGTTCTAGTTAGATATAACCTTCCGAAAATGATTTACATAATCTGAAAGTGAACCTCTTAAAAGCTCTACTATATTCTCCGTTCCTCTCTAGTCTTACAAACTGCTTAAACTGATCATGAGAGATGAATTTAACTTAGGCCGCAGTGATTAGCTTCAAAGCTAAAATAACATATTGCTTTCTGCTGAAATGTAGGACGGTGCCTTAGGTCTTAGACTGTTATTCTCGCATCGTTGTTTTGATTAGATTTTATTTTTCAAAATTGCACAACACAGACTTTAGCACACAACTAGAATAACTAAAAGCAATATCCTTTGGAGTGCTGCTGTCTTTGTGTACCTATACCCACCTTCTCCATTATTTCTCGCTCCGTCTTCCATCTCCCCGTCGCTTTGCTGAGCACCTAAATTAAAACACATGAAATATTGAAATTTCTTTTATGAATGATTCTGCTTGTTGCCTTTGATTTGTTTGTGCAGTAATGAAACTCTTATCACTCCTACGAGCTATTTGCTTGTGAAATTGCTGCACCACAGACCTGACACATTAGAAGCCATGATGTGTTTTGGAGGAGGTGTACAGTGTAATGTGAGTGTGTTGTCATTCTGATGAACACTGATAATAACAGACCTCAGGCCTGTTTCATGAAGTGAGTTCATCGTCGTCAGATCACAAGACTAAAGGGTATTGACACCTCCTCTCTCAACCAGTAATAAATAACGCAAGCAAAAGCAGCTTGTACGATGTGAGATATAGTATGATACCACCCATATTAATGGGCAGCTGTGGCTCAGAAGGTAGAGCGGGTCATCCACCAACTGGAGCGAAGTGGAGCAAGAAATATTTTTCCGGTCGCCTTCTCTGAACATGTGTTGTGTGTGGCGTTGTTGGCCTGAAAAAGATGAAACTGTACGTTATAGCTAGCTAACTTGATGTTAGCCTGATTCTCAGTTAATTAGGTGTATTTCACCAGATTACTTGAATTGGCTAATATTACGCACAAGGGTAACGCTCGGTTAACACTAGGTTAAAAAAATGGAATAATGCGATCACTATTTTTTATAATTAGCATAAAAACATATTTGAACTAGTGTGATCATTGCTTAGCAGTGTCCCCTACTAACACCTCTATTGTGTTGGGAGTATTTGATTGTGTTATTTCAGTTATATCACTCCTTAAGCCCATACTCAAAAAAAAAAAAAGCAAATTATAATAACTTTAAGCTCGGTTTCTGTGGAAAAGAATAATGGTGAAAGAGGAGTTGGATTTATTCTAATATCAAGATAGTGCTATTACAAAGACTGTCAATTCCTCTTTACTTCATTTCACTTTCTGCCAGTCAAACATTTCTCATTTTCAAGGCAAGATGTAAATTTAATTCAGTTCTTTGCAGCATAAACTATTACTCTAGAGTATTTGTGTAAACTAGTCTAAATGTAGTGAGGAGGATTGCTGGTGACTGCTGTGTGTTTGTGACTAAAACAAAGCTCAACAGCATTAGTCACACATGCAGGCATCAGGACAGCAGTGGTCCTCTGCAGATATTCAGTAAAACAGAAAGGGAGGAGACGTCTGAGTGACGGGCGAGTCATTCCTCATGGCTGATGGTTACACAAAAAAGACAGAGAAACTTTAAAGCTCTGGATTTGTGACACGATGTCCAGTGCAGTCGTCCTAATCTGCTCTAATATAATCCTGATTTCTTTCACTTAGAGATAAGAGTCGCTCTGATATGGTGCTCAGGCGTCATCTGGGGTTGTGGCCATCTCTGAAAAGCCACAGAAATATCAACTGTAAAGACAATAACAATATCACTGTGCTCTTTTCTAAGCCTTTTCAGTGTAAGATGAAAGCAGGCAATTTAAGTTTTTATATGACAATTTAATGAAAGCTGCGGATCTGTGGCTGAAGAATGCAGAGTATCTAATGTTTTTTCGCAGTTAATAACAGAGGGATTGAAACAACATAAACATATACTATGCAGATAATGATTTCAATAATTACCTCCGACAATGAGGTTATGTTTTCACCCCTGTTTGTTAGTCTGTTGGTTGGTTTGTTTTGTTTCTAAGCAAGATTACACAAAAATAACTTTTTTTTAATTAACTTGGTGAAAGGATGTTGTATGGGTCAGGGAGGAGGGAAGAATCCATTAAATCCCATTGCAGTTCCAAATAAAGGGGCAGATCCAGGAAGAAAATCAAAGTCACTTTCTTTAACTTTGCGGTTTTTCATCATTTCTATTGATTTCTCAGAGAATAATTCACATATTTAAGGAACTATATCTACAAGTGTGGACAATTTGATGCAGATCCAATAAAAATCCAGATCTAGTGATTATGTGGGTTTATAGGGGGACTATTAGGTCTTGGTGGGGGTATGTGCGCCACTGTGCCATTCAAGTGTTTTCATTTCTAAATTAAATTAAAATTTTACATACATAACAGCAAGTAGTCAATTAACTGATAAGTAAAAAATCAATCCTGATCAAGTTTCTTACTGATTAATTGCTTAAGTAAATGTAATTTTATGTTAAAAACAACGAGTCAATTCACAGAGAGAATAGCCTGCACATTTATCTGTATTTATAATATACATCTATTACAATATAATCATATTTATGTAGTATTGCATTTACATAGTTGACTATAGCATTCATATAAGACCTTCAAGAAAAAGTTTAACCATAAAAACCTACTGTCCCACAACTGAATCAGAATTTCTATAATTTTCCGTCGCTCCTGGCGTTTGAGCCTGAATACACTTCACAGCTTTTCCTCCAGTTTATCTTATTCCCAATGTTAGAAATCATGTCAAGCTAAAGGCCGGACTGTGTGTTATCATGCACTGATGTCACCATGTCATCTATTTGGTTGTCAAACATTGTGATCACGAATGATTGAACATCCCTTTCTCTTACATATGTCTATACTTCTTTCATACAGTACATCAGGATGAGCGATGAATCAATATTTGAGGTGGCTACTAAATTATGCATTTAAAAAGGATGGAGAGCCATTTTGCACTGAGAGCTTCTACTTGTAAAGCAGAGTCCTTTCATGGGACCTTCAATGGTTTTGTGGTGTCATTGTGGACCATTACATTGAAATCAGACCATTTTGATAATGGCTTTCTATTAGTGACCTTAGGTGAAAGAATCACAGATAATCTACATCTAAACTAATGTATTGTGTCCTCGCAAGGACAAATAATTTGGTTTAGAAACTGGCACCTCCCCAGTTAGAGAGGCATCGGTTTGTCAGTGATACACACACACATACACACACACACGTGCATATGCATTAACAGTATATAAACCTACACACTGAAATGTCAGTGATCAGTAAGAGGGCAGCAAATCACCTTCTGACACCAGAGGAAGAGGAGGGACCGAGTGACCTTGTAAAAGACAATTGCTGGGGCCACTAATTAAATGAAATGGCTAATAAAATTACGCGGCATACCATTCACTTAATAAGAAACAGGCATGCCCCACCTTTAACGCTACTTACCCACCTGACTAAAGCATAACACCGAATTGGCACCTATGTCCAGATTGAAGTGGAAAATGACTTGATAATCTGTTTAGGTATTTGGAGTAATTGGGTCTGGTGCCAGTGAGGGGGATTTCCTTGACTGTTGAAAGTCTCTGCTAGTAGTCCATTCCCAGCTCCTTGGTATAATTACTCTGACAGAGCTGTGGCCACAGGGCCTGTGAGCAGGGCTGCTTTTTAAACTGTAAATTATGAAGGATTAGCATTTATGAATTTTAAATCAGGACTGTGGTAGGAGACACTAAAGCTGCTTAGTGACTGCAAACGGCAGCGTCTAAGCAGGCGGCTCTACACCCCTCACTCTCCAAGCTGTTCACTATGTGTGTGTGTGTGTGAATACACTGTATTTGTGTGTGTGTGGCTGTTTATTCAAACATGGCACTGCATAAACACAAAATGCTCAGACTGGACTCCCACTATTCGCTTAAAGCGAATAAGAATCTGACATCTTAACATCAGCCCCATCCCAGCCTAATGTGTGTGTGCATGCCAGTGTGTGGCAGAGGAAGTGTGGGTGTGTTTGCCAACTCATGCAGGGTGCATCTCCCCTGTCACTCCCTCTCAGGCTGGGGTTCTGCTCCTCACTGGCGTGTCACACTATGCAGAATATCCAATGGGTGATTATGTTAATGTGGGACTTGATCCATGTTAAATTATGCATAATGGATTGATGTGGCACAAAGTCATCAATTAGACGGATATCAGCACTAAAAAGTGTGACGCAGCATAATTTTCTTTTTCTGCTGTTTTCGGTTACAGAGCGACAGTAAATGACAACAACAGGATGTCACACACACCCCCACACACACACACACACACACACACACACACACACACACACGCCCCACCTTGGACACGGTGTGTGTTTAGTTATCCAATTTGGTTGTGTGCGCCTGTCACTGTGTGTTTGTGCATGTGGATGTCCATCTGCCTCCCTCATAGTTGACCTTGCTTTGTTTCAGATTTACAGTCATCATGCTCCTCAGTTGAGGTGTGAGTCCATGACTGGCATGTAGTGATATTCAGCGGCGTGTGAAGCTTCGGGACAGACACCACCAGAGGCCTCATATCACACCTCTAGGAGCTGTCTGCACCGGGGTCACTGAGCCACGACCTCAAGCCTGCAGTGTTAACTGATTTAGCCAGGTGGCAATAGCAGGGGGTTGAGGGTTTCATGGGCTGAACATTAAAAACCCCAATGAGCTGATGAACCCTGCAGTGCAGGACAACACCTTCTCCTTGCCAGGCTTTGTCACACACTACATTTTGATACCTTCAAACATAACACTGTGTCCACATGTTTCTCCACTGTTTTACTAAACAGTTTTTTGTCAACACATTCCCCAACCAAGCCCCAAAGCAGCCTGTAGCAGAGCTCTTTCTCGAACATTTAAAACACCCTTTAAAATGACTAAATGAACTCTGTAAGGAACTGCCCAAACAGCAGGAGCTCTGTCATCAAATAGAAATACAACAGTCCTTCTAAGTCTGATAAATATTCAATACCCCCGCCAAGGCCCGACAGTCTCCTCATGAAACCACATTTAAATTCACTGGATCCGAATTTATTTGGATCTGCATCAAATTGCACACAGATCGCAGATCCGTTCTTCACTGACCCATACTGCATCCTCATGGTAATCCAGTAGTTTTTGTGTAATCCTGCTAACTAACAGACCAAAAAAAAAACCTTAACTAAAATATAACCTTGGAAATAATAATAAAGAACCGAGAAAACTACTGTGTCGGCATTCACACTAATTAGAGATCAATGGTGGTGATGTACTGGACAACATTTTATGTAGAGGACAAACAGTTATAACATCCTCTCATCATAATTTTGTCCAGCAGGCCTACAACACCAAGTAAACTAGTTAGCCTAGCTTGCTAGCTTCCATTTTCTGAGTGAGTTACAACCTCATTGCAAGTCCCCTTAACATGTCAGATTTTTTTTCATCAAGATTCATGAATTATTTTGTGAAATCAATGAAAATGTTGAAAAAACGCACAATGTTAAAGAAAGTGAAAAAAAAAAGACTGGATCCGCCCCCTGACCCGAAACCACACCATTATTTAATGGGTTCTTCCCTGAGCCATAATGCATCCTTCCACCAAGTTCCGTGGTAATCGATCAAGTAATTATTGTGTAATGCTGCTAACAAACAAACAAATGCAGATGAAAACATAACCTCCTTGGTGGAGGTATTGTCTTTCAATTTCAAAAATATATTTATACATAAACAAATGTGGAGTCCCCCACCCCCTCCAACACCTCAAGGACACCTCCCAGAACATTTTGTGAAATCTTTATTGTCGGTGCGGCTCTGCCCCAGCAAAAAAGATCCTCTCCTGCACTCTGAGGCATAAGTGGACACCATTTATTGATTTTCTTTCAAGCCGGATTGCATTGATTGCTGCAAATATGGCAGACGAATCCAGCTGGTCGTGCGTCCACTGGGACAAAGTGGGGAGGCAGACAGGGAGCTGAGGCTGGGCGTGCCACAGCAGGGGGCCAGGCTTCATTACACGGACTAAGAGCCCACAGGCCTGACACAACCCCAGCCCCGACCCCCACCCCACACTCTTCATCCTCTACTTACCCCCAAATTAAACTGAGAGCTTTTTAATTATTTATCAATACCATGCACTCATCGCGGATCAATCAGTGTGAATGGTTTTCAGACATAATGAAGGAGCCTGCTCCAATGGACTCGTGAAAATTGATCGTGATCTTTGCGAAGACGCCTTAAGTAGAGATGAGCTGCGGTGACAGTGGTGTTGGTAATTTGGGGGTTTGGGCCGAGGATGAAGTGGAGCACCCCTGGCGCTCTCCTCCTGCCAGAGCACAAGTGTGCTTCAGTAAAGCCAAACAGTATCTGTGCCGAGAGGCCATCTCATCCTCTGTCGTTAATCAAGCTCTTAAACAGGACACCTCATCTTATCATCGCATCACATTGTGCACACAGAAGACGGCAGGCATCTTCCTGGGGCCAGAAGCACCGCACACCTCCTCAGAGAACACTTCTCGCAGCAAATTACAGAGATCCTCAACACTCCCAAGGTTTAGTAAAGCTTGATTCATTGTGCTTCTAAGGCCTCGGAATGAACCTAAGCAACCTTAACTTTGCCTCTCTGCCTCCATATTTCTCTCCGGGTGCATCATGTCAAGCAGAGTGAGGAACTATTCCATCTGGAATTATTAGCCAGACACACAATGCAATCTAATTTCATACCACCACATTCAATCACTATGAATTCAGTATCGCAGGGGCAGTAAATAAGACACGGGGTGCACGTATTTCAAAATGAATTAATGCTCTGAGATGAATGTCTGTACCTGAATTTTATGAAATTAGAAAAACACCACCTGTCATTTGCTTACATTTCTGTCCATTTAAGAGAGGTGGGTAAAGACTGCGATGTTGAATTTACCAGATTGTTTGTGAGCGAACAAGCCAAGATGAAGCAGGACAGTATAATGAGATTCTTATTTCATCCTTTTTTCCGGTGGGGGTGGAATTGGATTATAGGGGACTTATTTGTTTGTGATATTGAGCACTGCAAAATAAATTCACACCTATTCAAATTGAAATCAGACCTAGGTGCATCAGATAATCCTTTTTAAGATGGTATGAACTGACAGTCCAAGCCCACACACTGGAAAGAATTAATCTATCCCTAACAAAACAGATATATAGTCTACCTTGCCAAAAGCATTCCAAGATTTTTTTACAAATATTTACCAGTCAAGTATGTGCTTGATTTTTTTTTCTCCTCCAGGCATAAACAGTTGCATCCATATTCATAGCGAATCTGAGCCTGACTCCCAATCATCATGTCACAAAGAGTCTTAGCAAAAGCGCCTTCCCAATAGCTCAGTTTGTCGCTGGATCAGGAAACCTGATTTTGTTTTGAATCCCGCAGCCTTTTGAGATGTCAGGCTGTATCAGCAGAGAAGCCTGTGATGGCTGCAGTTATACAGCATGGCAGCTCCAGCTGCTCATGAATCTTTTTGAAATGGCTTATTTCTGAGGGAGTGTTGAGACATAAGCCTGAAAGAAGGACAAGGTTTAGTGTGAAGATGAGCAGTGGGTAGCTGCTGCGCGGATGTGATGTGCTGGTGGTGGTGTCAGTGGTTGTGGTGCGACTGCGAGAGGCTCTAATGTGAGAAGGGATGAACCAGAGACGGAGGGAAAGTGAGGGTGGTGGTGTTGATGGTGGGTGTGACGCAACCTTGACATGAACCCAAACTAGATGTGAGCTTCAAACACATTTTTCCTGACGCCGCTATAGCATTCATATGAGCAGCTTAGTGCTTTAGCTTCCCACCGACTGGAAGCAAGTTTGCCCGTGTGGCGTCCACTCCAAGGCCGTGTACACTGTTACACCTCGGGGTCAGGTGGTGTGAGACAATGTCTGCTGCACTCACCTCCGAGCTGCTCTCCCACCGTGTAGTTCCTCCGTCATCTCCTCCCTCTTGTGTCCCGCTGGAGCATGAAGCCCATACAACAGAATTCTACAGGGAGCATGTGTGGACATATTGTGAAGACCAGGCCTTTTATGATAGAGTCACCTTGCTCTTCTTTGTGTTTCCGTGCCAGACCTTGTACATTATGTAGCATGTTGAATTTTTTAGACCGGCCCACCACCTCTTATTTGTCCACAAAGAGCAGGTCTGTAAACACATGGAGGAGGATGTTGTCCAAGAGTTTAAACATCACAGCCTTCACCCTTATTAATATTTCAGTTTCTGTTTGTGTGTGTTAAAGGTCCCATCAGTTCTCAACCTAATGCTCTCCTCCTTTTACCTCTGTCTTTTCTCTTTCTACCTATTTTACACCAAACATTTGCGGGTATATACAGGAGTAAACCTGCAAAAAAAAGGCAATCGACTGCTCTCCTTTTTTCCCACGATGAGTCATGTTTGACGTCACAAACTTGAGGGAATCTGAAGAGCTCCCCTTGCTGTCATGCAAGCGTTGCATCTTGCATGATGTGCAGAAAAGAAATTGCACACACAATAAGTACACAATCGTTCATTCTCGTCATAACGTTGTGCCGGAAAAGGTGCAAGTAAGTGTCTAGACTGCTAGAATAAGGAATAATTCTATTTCTTCCTGCATTTGCCTCTATTTCACCATTATTGTCTCCATTTCGAAGGAGACAACAAAACACCTGGATTAAACTTTTTGAGAAACATGTGTATTTGCTTTCGTGCTGAGAGTTACATGAGGTGATCGATATCTCCTGCACTCAGGAATGAAGTGTCTATCTTGGTTTAACTTAGTTTAGCATACAGACAGGAGACAGGTGGAACATGCAGCTTAACGCTCTCCAAAAGTTACACAATCACAAGTTACGCTAGCACCTTGAGAGCTGATCTACTGGCGCCTGCTCTAAACATGTCTTTCTTTCTGAAACTGTAAAAGTGGGCTGCAGTAATTGAGCTACGGCAAGTTAAGACCAGCCGCTGGACTCAGTTCACAGAACCTGAAGCCACCGCTGCTGCACAAAGAGCTGTTCACCTGTTTATTCAAAGTTCAGTTAGGCTCGACTGAGTAGGCAGATCCTCAAGCTGGGGAATCAGTTGTTGCTGCCATCTATCTTCCCAGCCTGTTTATTCAAAGTTTATTAATTCTGAAAGTATTTAATGTCTAAAATGCGCCAAATTCGACACTGCACTTACCTTGGCCAAGTGTGAATACGATAAGATGAACGGTTCTCGAGACATGCGAGCCACATACAGACAGATTACTGGAATTATTATACAAAAAAATGTTGAATAGTTATAAAACATAAACCCTTGTCATAAAGTCATTGTAGTTTTTATATTTTGCATTTATTTGGATCAAACAATCAAGGTATAAATGTTGATTAGTGAGCTTGAGGGGGACTGATGTTTTTATTCGTCAGAACCAGACTCACTGTTTCTCCCATGTTTCCAGTCTTGGTGAAGCTGAGCTAAGCTCCGTGTGCTCGCAGCAGCTTCATATTTAACAGACATGAGAGTGGAATCCATCTTCTCATCTCGCTGTGAGTGTATTTCATAAAATGTTAAAATATTCCTTTAAGAGACTGATGGAGACAAAAGAGAGACCAAGACTGACAGAGAACAAGTTCATCACATCTGATAGGGAGGACAACTACTGTAAACCTCTGGAGCCCTCTGTGAAAAAACCTTGTTCTGTCTCCCATTGTGAAGTAGCCAGCAAACACTTTGAGGAGCCCACGCCAACAGAGAAAAAGTTATTTGGGTTGTAATGAGTGACCTTTCCATGAAGCAGCAAACATGCATTTTTATGCCAGGGCATAAATAGCTGAGCTACATAACAATTAAGGTAACCTTTCTGTTTGAATAAGAGGCAATTGCTCAGAGAACTGAAATAACATGAATGATAAATTATTTTTGTAACCCAGCGCGCAGACGGTGAAGAATAAGGAACAATGAAGTGGGGGAGGGAAAAGGAGTGCTGTGACTCAATTGTAAATCCCAGTTATAATGCCTCGTTAAAAAGATTTGGGAAGGCGAAACAGAGGCAGACACAGTCTCTCTTTCTTAAAGGTAGACAGGTCTCAGTGGGATTCATTAATGTGTGTCCCGGTGGTAGTCCTCCTCTTACAGCACAATCGCCTGGGTTAGCACCAATCCTGAAATTACACCTAATTGGACAATTACTCAAACTCAGAAACCTCCTGCAATAAGCCAACAAGGCCCCTAATAAACACCTTGTCTTCTAATAAAAACAAGGAAGTCATTTGCGTCACCCAAGAGGCCCAATTTTTTCTTATCTGCGCTAAATTTATTTTTAAAATAATTGCGTGTGCTATGAATGAGAATATTAAAAAGGCAGCTGAGAAAAGGGGAAAGAAAGTGTGTGCGCGTGAGAGAAAGAAAGACAGCAATGCAAACCCTACCTGGGGGCTCAGTGTTGCAGTCGACTCTTCAGGGGGAGAGCTCATTTGTTCCACAGATAAGCACACTGCAAACTGCACCATTGTAATATTATTGCTGTCATACCATAATGAAATAATTACTGTTTTGACTTTCTTTCAGCGAAGCAAGACCACCCCGTTCCTTTGCTTTTACCCCTCCCCCACGTACATTGGTGGGAGGCGTATTTTCTCCACACGTGAACCATTAATTAAACAGTCACACTGATGATACGTTTCTTTCCGTTTGCAGCATCCTTTAAGTGGCTGATGGACACTCACACTTCTTTGAAGTTAGAGAAATAGTTACAAATTCTGAGAAACATCAGCTTATTCACTTTAATGCCGAGAGTAAGATGAGAAGATTGATACCACTTTCAAGTCTGTATCTGAAATGTGAGGCTGCAGCAAGCAGCCAGTTGTCAAAAGACTGGGAACAGGGGGAAAAGCTAATCTGGGTTTGTCCAGAGGTAAGAGCTTCTGCCTACCTGAAGTCTCAGAACCCACCATACTTTGTTGGTGTTACATTCTGGTATTTGCCAGAATGTGTGTTGTCAGTTTCTGATATTGACACCAACCATATACAACTACAATTAGAGGTAGTTTCAAAATAAAAACAAATCTTATATCCATCAACTATCTCTGTCTGTATGTGGCTCACATATCTCAAGAACCGTTCATCTTATCAGCTTCACACTTGGCATGTGTATTGTTAACGGCTGAAGGAAGTACAGTGTTGAATTTGGTTTAATTTAGACTCATGATACTTTCAATACTAATAAACTTTGGATTAACATGAGACTGGAGCTCTGTAGCAGCGGCGGCTGGGACTCATCCAATTAAGTGACGTTCTTGTGATCGATGACATGACAACACCAACGACAACTGATTCTTCAGTTCGGAGGTTTTACGTTTCACCAAACTTTGAATAAACAGGTGAATTGCTCTATGTGCAGCAGCTGTGTCTTCACAGTTCTCTTTACCTGCTGCGGCTCAATTACTGCAGGTCACTTTTACAGTTCCAGAAAGAAAGCTGCAACCAGCATCACCGCAGGCCGATCAAACAGCCCAGTCCAAACAGACATGTTTAGAATGGCACTGCACTAGTTTCTGCAAATCAGATTATTCCACATATCTACAAGTCTCACTATATGTCTATAATTTCATACAAGATTGTATGTAAGGTTCACTGTGGCCAAGTGTCAAGTCTCCATCATGTGACTGACAGGCCTTTGTTCACTGGTAGTGCTGAACCTATGCGTCCCCACTATGACCTTTCTGTGGTGTGCAACCAATCTGGAAAGGGAGCAGCTATTTTCACATCTTGCTACTAACGTTAGACAAACAGACAGATGAATGAATAATCATAGTTGACCTCACACAACCAGGGACAGCGGTGTAACACCTCCACTGGCACAAGTTCACCAGAATGCCACTCTCCTGCCATCGCAAACGACGGGGAAAACAGGAGGGGAAAAAAAAGAAAAATGACAGAAAGCGGGGATGAGAACCCACAAGAGGTGGACAGTGACAAATGGTGTGGAAAAAAAACAACAGAGGCAGCCATCTGAAGGGAAGACAAGAGTAATACTCACAAATAATTAACTGGGTAAATATTAGAGAGCAGACTGACTAATTACTTCACACGTCTCACTGCGCTCTCATTATTGTTGCTGCTGCAGTTAACCCTTTCCCACAAGGTGTGGCTGTGCAATAGACTCCACAGAATAGTGGATGAGTCACTTCCCTTTTAGTATTTTTTTTTAGAATTCTAAAGTGGAAAACTGAGAAAGGTGCCTTGGATGGTTCGGTTAATTTTTGGATTCGCAATTTCGCATTGTACCAAATAGATAGATGGATAGAGTCTTTATTTGTCCCTATAGGGAAATTCGTTTACAGCAACAATAACAGGACATTTCAACACACCACCATGACAAAAACATTAACAGACGTCGGACGCCCTTGGAGCCTGGGTGGAGTGTCGCTTTATAGGCTCATTTATCCTGCTTGTTTTAACGAAAAGAGTCACGTCCGTTTCAAATGATGCAACTGTCACTGCCCATGTACTTCCATGCGTCCTTTATGTGGATTTAAAACAATACATCCACTAGAGGGCAACACAGGGTCAAGAGCTTCTGACAGCAAAAAACAACAAACATGGAGGAGGCTGTGATAATGTATGTCTAAAGAAAGAGGCAAAATTAGCCGAGTGAAGTAACATCGGTGGACGTCTGTAGTTTCTTCACAACTCGCAAAGTCTCTCTGCTAAAAGTTCCACCATTGTTGAAGACAATCATCTTGCTTGAACTATTGGCTACACTGCTCCCCCATGATCTCCTGAGGTACTGTTCCGTTTTGTCTGTTTTGTCCTTATCCGCAACACATGCACAAAAATGAATGCAGAGTACGGACAGACGGCTCCATCGGTTTCCATATACGTATATAACATTGAGCGTAAATGAGCCTCGAGAGTGAAGTGTGGGCATATGAGCTGTTTGTACCTCACTGCTGGTTCATCTTAAATCGGAGTTCCAACCAACACACCTCAGGTAAACTGGCGAATCTGCTCACACAAGGACGTTTCTCCAATAATCTGCAAGGCGGTGGTTAATGACAGCAGCTGTGAGTCAGGCATGCACCACTTCCAAGCTGATTTAAGTTTAACGAGCCACTCCAGAGTGCTATTGATTCAAATCTATATTTGACAGGATACACTGTGAGCATATATTAAATGGATAAGAACATCTCTTGGTCACTCTGAGCAATGTAGCATCACCTAATCTTATGTTGAGTGATCAGAGTTATGTCGCTTTGGAACGTGTTGATTTTTAACCTTGTTTTTGACATTTGACACTTTAAACAGGCATTATAATTCTTCTCTAACCTGCTGGCTGCATGTTTGAAAATTATTTATTTTTATTGTAATCATGCTCAATATTTGACAGATATCTCAGATTTATAATGACGCTACGGTTAAAGCATGCATGTTGCTTTTTCCTTGGTTGACATAGGCAGGCCACAACAGTGATAATTATTTCACAAAAATAGAAGTTGCATTCCCAGATTTTTCTGATTGAGAAACTGCCTGGTCAGCTGGAAAAAGCTCTTTATTACAACTTTCAACGAATCATTAGTACATACCAGGTGGTACCACTTGACATCGACAGCCAAGCTGTTGAGACACCAAGCCAAAATATCCCGGATACAATTGTTGTCATTTTGCTTAGACCATTTTAGTTTAGACCATGTCCCATCCATTAACACGGAGGAGCCAGGCTTCATGAACTATACTACAGCCAGACACCAGGTGGTGATCACGATGGTTTGGCTTCACTATTTGGAAGCTGTCAAGTCGTCCATCTTTAAATAAAATCTATAATTTAAAAAATGCTCAAAGATGGCTGACGTTAACTTCTTCAGTCATCGAAATCTAACCTACCCTGACCTTATAATGGATACCTACAACTTCTGTCTTTATGCGCGAATGTATTTTTTAACAAAAATAGATTATACAGGTCATGTTAGATTTTCTAAAATTGACAGTTCATTTGAATTATTTTTAGTTTTCTTTTAGAAGAAAATAAGTTTAAACCAAACAACAGGAAGCACTATCAATCAAATTAAGAGAATTAATGTAAAATTTAAATGTATACTCTAACTGGTAACCTTGGTCAATTTAGTTTCTCCATTTGCTTTCATGTTCTCAACAACAAACCAACTGAGATGTTAATCAGCTGTGAAATATGTTGTGGTTCCCTGGTCCAGCACTTCAGAATTTTCACTGTTCAAAAAATAACTAATCGATTTTTGGGTCTTAATTTTGAGTTCATGTTTTATTTCTTGTTTTTTATAACAAAGTGTATACATTTTTAATTATTTGTAAACATGATCATATAAATTCGACACAATATAACAATTCTATTCTTATCGTATTCTCTTATGTGAAGTGACCCAGTTTAAGTCTTACTCTGGTGCCATATCCATTTAATGAAAGTGGCGTTTGAGAAACAGCTTCATCATGTCAAGCTTCAAAAAGAGGAATATTTATATTGTTTTTATCTTGCTTTATAGTTGACAAGGAAAGCCTTAGTGTAATTAGCAGCAGCTATGAGTAGCACTAATTTTAAGTAGCACTTAGGGAAATTGCACAGATGGGTCAATAATGTAAGTAGGTAGGAGTACATGCACTGAACAGTACCTGAATCATAACCTGAGTAAAAAAAAAGAAGAGAAACTCACACAACCAGCTGCGTTTCCACATGACAAGAGCTCCACCATCCCCAAGCCTGAGCCAGGTAGCAGAGAGTTTGAGAGACGAGAGGAAACTGGGTAATTTTCTGATCTCTATCCTTACGTCAGAACTTTTCTTCTTAATGCTAAACTGGATCAAATGAAATAAAAAATACCTTCTTGATTATATCCATTTTTGAAGTGAGGATAACAAATGTTATCAAAATTCACGATGAGTTGGAATCTGTTTTCCCCACCAGCCCAACTGACAGCTTCCTAATGCTGCCACATTAAAGTGGTTTTCCAGTGCGTGTGATGCAGCTTTAACTAGGTCCCGGGGGCATTGTTAGTTATCATTGCCTACTGCTGGAGTGAGCCCCGGTGAAAGCAATTTTAGCTTTCCTCCCAATCAGTGGAGCAACATGAGAGATGGCCAACGAGAACAAACGGCCCGGCTCACCACATCCCACCGCCGATCTTATCTGAAATGCTGCTCCTGTCCCGGAAGGGCCTACTAACGCAACAACCCACCCCCTCCCTTAAAAAGACATGAGATGGTTGGCCTGAGGCCCTCCCAATTCATGCAGATATCCGTAAATTAGACTCATAGAGACAGACCAAAACGTCCTCTGAGGGCATTAGACATGAGCACTTATGCCGCGGAACATGTGAGAGGCTTTTCAGGAGTGCAGAGGGTATGATCAAAATACATGAAAATACCATCATGAAGTCCCACCACAGCCAAGGGTTTACATGTTTCTATTTTGGCCTGTTGTGCATGTTCGGCTACAGCATCGATACACCCGTACCTACAGGCAAGGTAAATTCAAATCAAAAATAATGATTTTTTTTTTACCTGGGCGCCTGTGATGTATTTATTTCTTGCGATGGGTAAAGTTTTCTCCAAGCAAACATCTCTGCCATGGCGTGAGATAAAGAGACCAAGTAATATCTTAAAAGTTGTTTTCATAAGGTCCTGAAAAGATGTGCTTTTAAATGGATGGCCCCAGTGATTCCTCATAATCGTGTTTGCTGCAGAAATCCTGCTAATACTTGTTTTGATGGACCAAAAGAACGAAGCTCTCAATGTACATACAATACATGTTTAAGTATTCTGTGTCTTTTTTACCAGTGAGTGACTGACTGAGAGCCACTGTCAAAACAATCAATTTCTGTGATTCTTTGAACTCAATTGGCATGTTAGGGGAATCAGCGACAGTTGTGGTCGAAAGCATAATGTTCTTGAGTTGTCAGTCAATTCCATTTTCATGAGTGCGACGTCTAAGTAACACCTTCAGAGATTTGGCAAAAACGTTCAATGGAGTCAAAGATGAACGAAGTAGAATTTGGTGTTTAAAGGTCAAGGTCACTGTAACACAACACGTTGTTGGCCATATCTCAAGGACTCATTATGACAACATTTATCACAAATGTCTGATAAGGTCAACCGACATCATAATGTCCTGCAGTAAAAACTTTCAGCACTTCATGGGTAGATTGTGACCATATCTTACGTTTGGTCTGATAATTAATTGTTGATGGCTCTTCTGTGACACAAGGTGGAAAACTGCCTGAACAGCTCCTTTTGTCGAAAATAACTCAGGGTCATAGCGCCACTGACTGATTCGCTGTGAAAAGTATGTTTTTTTTAACTCCACTCTGCATTGTCCAATCAGCACCAAAATTCTCACCTATGACAGAGTCCAGGCCTGAACAGATTCCTGTGTCAATATTAACTCAGGGTCATAGCACCAACTACCAATCAGCATGAAAATTAAGTTGTTATAACTCCACTGTACATTGTCCAATCCGCCCCAAATTGCTCACGCTTCACCAGAGCCCCGACCTGAACAGATCTAAGAGTCTGTAGTAATAGTGATAGCACCACATACTGGCAGTTGGAAGTTAGCCTCGTTTTACAACTTTAATTCGATTTACATAACATTTTTAGAGTGTGGTCTACGCTTGATGGCATGGACTGTAATGTGTGATTAGTGGGTTGGGTCCAGTGCCGCGTGACAGATGCAGGAAATAAAGTGTTTATCATTTTCACGGTGCGCAAACCGCACGCAACACAGAGCCATTTTGCCCGTTCCCTGGACGCCCTCCCCCGTGGCCGCATCAGGTCCAGAGTTCGCAAGTGCTCGGGCCCGCACTGTGCTGCTCACAGCCCTAGTTTGAAATGATTTTTATTGTTCTCAACTCATGACAATATTCAAAGGTCAAATACCACACTGAATTAGTAACTAAGACATGGAGGTGATGTTTTCCCCCTTTTCCATTTGTATGTTGGTCTGTTTGTGTATTTGTTTGTAAGCAAGATTACATAAAAACAACTTCCATGAAACTTGGTGGAAGGATGGGGTATGGGTCGAGGAGGAGCCCATTAAATTTTGGTGCTGATCCAGGAATTTTTTTTACTTTCTTTAACATCGTGTGATGGGGCCTTTTTTTTAACATTTTGACCATTTTCCCAGGAAATAATTCATTAGTCTTCATTTAAAAACAGCCACATTTGGGGGACAGATATCTATGAATGTTTGGTGCAGCTTGATTGAATTTAAGGGGAATGTTGTGCCCTGGCAGAGGTATGTGCTCTACTGAGTGCCATTATAGTTTACATAGTGCAAAGAAGAAAAAGGAGAACAAGAAAGGCTGAGAATAGATGAGATGGATGGAGTTTTATCAGCTTCTCTTGAATTCTGCTCATACTTTGAACTGACATACTGAACTCATGTGATTTTAAAGAAATGGCCATTGTCACGAATAAGGAATGAGTCACTGACAGTTAATTTTCATACCACAGTGTCATGAACATAAACTACTGGGTGCCTGGATAAGGGGCCTATATGCATTGGTTGACAGTAATGTAAGGAAGTGAAATTGGCGAACATAAAAACACCAAAGCAAAAATACCACTTTGATCTAATAATCTGTACTCTACACATGTACAAACCCACTTTGGTGCCTTCATGGTGAGTAAAGCTCTAATTACTTCTCCTTCACCCACTATAGCTTTTATAGGCGTTGAGCCTCCTTGTCGTCTCCTTCGTTCCTCTACATCCTCCTGAGTGCCGGTGATTTCACTAATATCAAATGTCAGATAGCCCAGGTGGAGGAAAAAGAGAGTGGTCTCAGAGACAGGCTGAGTTATGTGGCTGTCTGAGGTCTTATTACTGGTGTACTGCCTACAGACAGGTTAGCCATTAGGGAATACATTGAGCATCGCTCATACATTAACTCAACTTAAACAGCTGATCAATACTGGATATTTGGCGAGTTCTCCAAAGTAGGAATCATTACATGACACTTACCATGTGATACATCCTGCTGCTTCTGTTTTGTTTCTAGTATCTTTATCTGATGTGGTCATTTCAGTTCTACAGCACTCAGCACTGCACTTTAAGTTATTACCCTCCATCTGTGTTTGTTTGTTTGTTTGTTTGTTTGTTTGTTTGTTTGTTAGTTAGTTAGCAGGAGTAAGCAAATAACTACTGGACAGTTTGTGGAGGGGAGGGACAAGGAAGAGCCCCTAAAGCTTTGGTGTAGATGGATCAGTGGGCGGATCCAGGATTTTTTTCCTTCTTTCTTTCACTTTCTTTAACATTGCCAGCGATATTTAATTTTTTCTTAATTTTTGTTGATTTCAATGATATTTATTAGTTTGTGTAATTTGGTGGAGATCCCCCCCTTGGTGGAGGTATAAATTCTCTGAGTGCCTTTCTAGTTAATAGTGTTAATGCTGAAACAGCACTCACAGTTTTGTTTTCCTGTGTATTATTTTCATTATCTTTATCTTTTTTCAAGTAACAATATTTTTTATTTTGGTCACCAGTAGCTTCTGCATACTTCAACCAATTTCAACCATGGAAACATCAAAGTGTCCAGCTTGTTCAGGACATCGGTGCTCTCATTTTTATTTTTACAACTCCTCTTACTTTTTGAAATATTCAGCTTTTTTTTCATTTTAATAGGGTTAGGGTTAGATTTTGATGGTGTGATTTTAATGCAAGGAGCTGGTGAAATCATAACATTCCTTTGATCATCATTAGTTTCACATTGATTAGAAGAAACAGCTTTTAGCAGAATAGAAAGGTGTGTCAATGTTTAAAGTATTTATACATAATAAAATGTTTGATTGAGATGAAGGGAGCAGCAATGGCTATTGACATAAAGGAGTTATTGCCAGTAATGGTAGAGTATGTGAGTAGGCATATTGATAATCAAGCAGTCTTGTAATCATAGTCCATTATCAGCCGCCAATTGTGTTGGCGGCATGATCCATCACCACTTTCCATGATCAGGATCCATGATCAGGATCCATGAACAGGATCCACCATCCAACATTTTAATCCAGGCCTCTACTTTGTACAATCATATATTTTCAGCAAGTATTTCAGCAACTCAGCATTCATGCTGCATTTTCAACAGGAAATGCATTTTCTCGTCTTAATCTGCAACCCACTCATACTTTGTCTGTGTTCTCATTCTTCTTCACATGCTGAGACACAGCATGGTGTTCTCTTTCTCTCAACCTCCATGATGCTCTTTTTAAAGTTTTACAGTCACCGTCTTGGCGTCTGTCTCACTTTCTTTTAAAGAGATTTACTTATGAGATGTTGACTGCTGGTCTCCCTTTATTTCTCTGTCTGCATTAAGGGGCGTATGCAGCCAAATCCAGCACATCTCTCGCTCTGTCCGTCAGTCAGCCAGACGGCCAGTGTGGTGGGCGGGGAGGGAAGGAGACGTGGCCCAAGGCATGCCACTACACACCAAGGGGGAACAAGGCAGACACGACAGCCAGATGACACTTTCTTTTGTATATCATATCATTTTACCAATCATCTGCATTTCATTTATGTGAGACTTGTTACTCCAACGCAAAGTGTCAGGCCTTTTGGCCTAGTTAGGCTGAGAGTGAAGTTGGCTGGGTAAGAAGCGAGCTGGCGAAGCCCATCCTGTTCGTGGCTCGCTGTCAGCCCTGGCACTCCAAATGAAAGTGGAACGGCAGCCTTATTACAGTATGTTTTATGCAGCAAATGGGGAAACAAATGTGACTTGATATCCCAGGATGCCCTTTTATTGTTGTTATTACTGCTGTTGCTACTGTCAATAATGGTGATGATAACGCCTGGTGTTTTGTTTTAGTGCTCTCTTGTTGTCTTTTTGTTGTTCCACCCAAACAGGGTTTTTGGCAGAAGAGCGGCTGCAGCAGGGAAGAGACAAATTTCTCACAATGAGGGTTGCCCTTTGTTTTTGTGATACTTACTTTTTTTAAATGTAAAATTCGAAGATGAAATCCCAAGATCTCAACTTCATCTGTCATCAGCAATGTGGTAATCAGCTTAAATCCAGATTTAAAGTAGAAAGTTTTGTCCTCATTTAGATTCAGTCTTGTTGTGATATTTTATCTTTGCAGCACAGACGACCATGCTCCGTTTGGGAACCTTCTATGTTTTAAATTATCTAATACTTGACGTTGAATGGAACAGTGGATCCTTTGAGAGATTTTTACAAACACCTTCCAGAGTGCAAATTTTCAAAAACAACGAGCATGCGCCAAAAAGCTTTTGCAGTCATTTTTGGTCAACTGTGGACAGAGATAATTTGTCAAACGAGGGTCGTGTGGAGAGACATTTTTCTTTAAATGGAGGGGAAAAAATCTGCAGTAGTGTAGACAAGGCCTCAGTCACTAGATGTGTCCTTTAAGAAAAATAAGAAAGAATTTCCTTAACTGCAAAAACATGATTTAGTGTTCTAATCTAATTTAGAAATGAGTACATAAAGCTTGAAGTACTCAAAAGGCACTTCTGGCAAGAATGAGTGTTATAATATGGGAAATGTATTTAAGTGTATTTACAGATGTCAGTATTCATGATTGAAAATCAACAATGACTATTTATTATATCACCTCAATATTAACAGCTATGTACCACTTCAGATTGTCCAAAACATTTCCTTGTTCTTTCATTCTCATATTCATACATCCCCCTTCCCCAAAAGGCTGTGTGTGTGTATGTGTGTGCGATTGTGCGTGCGTGTCTAAAGCTAAAACGAAAAAGGCAAATCGGAGACACACTACCCTCACAATGAGCAACCTTGGGCCTCTTTGCCCTGCTCCCCCCCACCTCCACAAGTCCTCATAAGTCTTTTGGGTTCTCTCTTTATCCCCTTTTCAAAATTGGTTGTACATGTAAGATATTTATGTATGTATTTATATATATATACTGTATATGTAATAGTAGAACATGAAATGTGGCATTTTATTTTTGAAGGACTTTTTGTTAGCATTCTAGAGGATAATCGGGCTGACTTAGGACCTGGTCTGCCCTTTCGGGGCGCGTTCCCAACTGGAGGTCAGACGGTGCCGATTATCTGCCAAAATAATCCTGAAGTGTGGGGGGGTTACAAAATAATCTTGATGCTACCAATTGACTCGGAGCTTCCCCGATTTCGAATATCAAACATGTTTGATTTTTACTATAATCCGCTCCGACAGAAACCCGCAATAGCCAATGAGAGCGAGCTGACCGGAAGGCATCACCAAACATAACAACACATTTCCAACTCACACTCGCAATGCAAAATGTATACAGCAATTCTGCCTTCTCAGCCCCATAGTTTTTTTTCTTTATTTGGTTTTCGCTGCAAAACAGAACACAAAACGTCAGTCCTCCTCCATGTTTGTTTTTCTTCTGATGTCACGTTTAATCACGTGTGTTTTCCACACTCCAGTTCAGAGGGTGGCGGTAATGCACCTAAGAGTTGTTTGCCAATCACCATAAAAAAACTGATGTTAGCAGTTTTGCACTCACATGTTTGCTGGGCAATACAAAAAACTGTTTAACTGGCTTAAATGTTGTATATTTTATGTGACACAAATGCACCTTATTCTGTTGTAAGACAGCACAGATTAGCAATTAGGCCCTTTTTCACTCTTTGTTGGTACTGCTGTCGGTTTTCCATAGAGACAGGAGCACTCAGAGACAAACATTTAAAAGCTCTTCATGTAAAAACAGTAGGAGAACTCTGTCTGAAGAAGGTCTAAATACAGAAATGAATAAATAAATACAATAAAATGTGGGCACTGTTCTCATTTTGCAGCTTGGATGCAGCCTTGTCAAACGGCACTTAAAAGCAAGGGAGCTGGTCTTGGGGGAGGTTGAGATGTTTATTCTAATGGATGCCATAATGAATGCTTACGGACTCAGGCCTTGGCTTCGATAGGGGGCTCTGTGCCAGCATGGTTTTAAAGGAGAGCAGCCCCTGCAGCAGCCCTGGGCGCTTGGCACGCCGAGTTCTCCACAATCTCTCGGCACACACAGAAATGGCAGCAAGGACCTGGAGATAACCACCCGTGAAATCTCTCATCACAAGCCTTTGATTACTTGTCCACTATTTACTGTTTTTAAACCCTGAACTTCAAACACAGCAAATAAAACACAATTCCTGTGACGTCTCTCTCCTCATAGGGCCATGTTTATTGAAGATGCCTGTTGACAAATTGTCCCTATGTTGTGTTGTTTCTCTCTTAAGACTCTTTGGAAGCACAAAAAATTGAAATCAAATGCTGGGTTGTCACCAACTATCTAATTTTTACACAGTTGCGTGGAATCATTCAAAAATATTTACCCAACTTTTGAAAGCAGGGGCAGCTTTCTGTAGATTTTATGAATCTGTGTCTGTTTTTCCAGATTATGGTGTGTACAATTTGTATAGTGTGTGTGTGTGTGTGTGTGTGTGTGTGTGTGTGTGTGTGTGTGTGTGTGTGTGTGTGTGTGTGGTGTATGTACGTGCGTGCCTGCTGGGGGTGAAGACTGAAGCGCTTTATTAAAATGATGAGAGCAAGTTCAATTTGAATCATGCAGTGCCTGTCAGTGGCTTCTGGAATTGCAGGGCTGATGAAATTGCTCTTGCGGTTATTTAAAAGCAGTTGTAATCCATCTGAAAATGCTGTGATATAATCCATTTAATTTCTTATTCCTCGCAGCAATAACATTGAGTAACAAAAATCTATCAAAGCAATGTAGCCTGGTGATTTAGTAATTATCTTTATTCTACATTACTGCAATTCAGCCAGGTATAATTAGAGGCTTATCTGAACAGAGCGGCAGGTCACTTACCTCAATACACCACAATGTGTTTTAATCTTAATCATCAACCTCCACAAACTCAATTGTGACCCGCTGCGCCTTGATATGATTATTTTCTAATGCATAAAATCAGCAATATTTGCAGACTAGTGTACTAAAACCAACAAATATTTAAGTGTTTTAACAGTTTCGTTTTTGGAAAAATATAAAACATACAAATATAGACCCCATTACAAATATACAAAAAAATTGTATATTTCAAAAAGCATGGGGAGTTGAAAAGATGAAAAATGATATCAGGAATGTCCAGAACGAGCTGGTTGTTTTGAAGTTTGAATGGTTGAAACCGGCCGGAGCGTGCCGGATTTTTGGGGCGACTGAAGCCCAAAAATGGCACAGAATATTCGAGAAAAATAATTGCAGGGGTGTCCTTTTTTTTTTACAATATTAATTTTGTGAGTGAGGGTCTAAATACAGTACATTCAAAATTTAAATATATTACAATATCATAATTTCTTTCATTTTCATGATTAGACCATGTTTGGGATGCTCATCCACAAGTACTGTACACTGTCATCTCAAGTAACATCCCTACCTACATTAACATATAATCACTTTTATACCGACATATATACATGATACACACGTCCACATAATACACACACATACACAAACAGACAACACAAAAAACAGGACAAGAGCAACACCAACAAATTTATGGAAGTTGTGTACATTGAGGAGATCTTTTTCCATTTTTGTAACGTAAGTGCCTCTTTAATTTTCCAATTTTGCAATATGAGCTTCTCATAAACTAATGATGAAAAGAGAATTTGCTGTCCAGTTGGAACCACATTTTGAAAGAGACAAATCATTGGTGGAAGTGCATACACATTCTAGAAATCCATCTTTCAATGTTCTCCTAAGTCTTTCCTATTTTCTTACAGTACCAGAAGGAGTACCACACTCTGAAGGGGCTGTGTCATGTTATGGTTCATGATATCTGGTCATTTCTGAATTCCACCACTTATCCACGGATCGCAGTGTAGCTGGGCATTTTGATTTGTAGTTGATAGGGTGCTCCAAACTTGTATATTCTTGGGATTTTCTATTTCTTGAAAGAGCATTTTCTCCGAAGCATTTAATGTAGTATCAATTAAGTCGTGATAAGTTTAAGGTTTTAAAATGTTTGCTTGGAAAAGGGTAATGGGAGTGAAATTTGTCTAGAACTGTCTGATATCTAACCACAGTTCCTCCTTTGAATTGTTATTGTTATTGTTAAATATATGGTCAATATAAAACTTTTCACTTGTATTTTTATAAAACATTATTATCCAAAATAAAGGAAGAAATACGTGAGTGTTGTTCTTTAAAGAAAGGTTTTGGTTGGGTAATGGGTATGGTTTGAAAAATGTATAGAAATTTTGGCAGTCAAATAATTTAGAAAAGGTTCATTCTTCTTTGTTCGGTTTATTGGTGGGTGGCAACCAACATCAAGGCTAGGATTTAAAAAAGCATAAATTTCCTAACACCATTCTTCTTCTTCTTTGTTTGGTTTATTGGGATGGCCATCTACTATGTCTTCTTCATCTTTCCACTGCTTCTTTAATAATATTTCCTTTAAAACTGCTTCTTCTTCTTCATCTTCTTTGTTCGGTTTATTGACAGTAGGCAAAGATGAAATGAATGTGTATAAACAAAGTCACACCTAAAAGAATCAAAGATCAAAACAAATTCCTTTGATCTCCAGGGCTTTATATTGTTTTCCTTAATTCCTTCATAACGACGGCAACTGAATTTGTTGGCAACTGAATTTGAACATAAAACCATTAAATTTCTTATCGTTTATTCAAAATGGATAATGCAGGAGACGGACAACAAAATGGTGAAAATCGTAAGTACTTGGTTCATCATTTTGCACAGAGCTCTGATAAACAGTCTTTCAGAGGCTATTGAAGGGTGACTGAATCACAGTTCAGTTCAATGAACAATAATGATTACATGATTCTCTAACTTCTCTTGCAGGTCCACCACACTTTCTCTGGAATTTACCAGAGGGTCCAGAAAACATTCATATGCTTATACGGAATGGGAGAATAAATGACGAAGTATTTATTTTGTGGGAGGAGGCTTTCGGGGATATTGATGATGTCTATAATATGCATGCAGGAGATGTGGGAGTTCAGGTTTATCAGGGTGTAGAGGATCAGGTTGATCAGGGTGTAGAGGATCAGATTTACCAGGGTGTGGAGGATCAGGTTTATCAGGGTGTAGAAGAAGATGAACCTCTGCCTGGATGGTCCAGAGAAGAGGATGGACAGGACTCTGATGAGAGAAATAGCGAAGGATTTAGGTGGTGGGATGAGTTTTTTTACAGTGGCTCTGATTGTGACAGCACCGACTGTGACGACCATAACACTGACGAGAACACAAGCCCAGTCAAAAGTGCAAGTGCTGAAACTGAGGTTGTCGAAGAGGACCCTCTTCCTGACCAATCCAGGAGAAGATCGAGAGAGGATGAGACAGATGAAAATGAGAGATGTAAGAAAGATTTACGGCTGTGTCATGATTTTGCCGACGGCAAGTGTGACAATGATAAAGACAGAACAGTGCGAGATCTTGCTCACAGTAGTACTGGTGCTGCTGATCTGGCTGAAAAGGTATATGCTGTCAAGGAGACAGGTGAGGCAGTTGACCAACGGGTAGAGGAGGAAGTCAAAGAGCCAGGAACACGGAGGAAGAGGTTAAAGAAGAGCTCAAGGAAGACCTCAAGGAAGAGCTCAAGGAAGAGGACGAATAAGAGGAAAAAGGTCATTGATAAGAGAAGTCACAAAAGATTCTGGTGGTGGGATCGGTTTGATGACAGCATCCCCGATTTTGACAGCACTGACAGTGACGATCATAACACTGACGAGAACACAAGCCCAGTCAAACGTGCAAGTGCTGAAACTGAGGTTGTCGAAGAGGACCCTCTTCCTGGCCCATCCAGGAGAAGATCAAGAGAGGATGAGGCAGACGAAGATGAAAGATGTAAGATAAATTTGAGGCTGTGTCATGATTTTGCCAACGACAACTGTTACAATGATACAGACAGAACAAGGCGAGATCTTCCTCACAGAAGTACTGGTGCTGCTGATCTGGCTGAAAAGGCAGGTGCTTTCGAGGAGACAGGTGAGGCAGTTGACCAACAGGTAGAGGAGGAAGCCACACTACCAGGACCACCGAAAAAGAGGTATAGAAGGAGGTCAAGAAAGTGCTCAAGGAAGAAGATGAAGACACTGAAAAAGGACACTGATAAGAGTTGTCGCAAAGTACTCAGGTGGTGGGGTGAGTTTGATATAAGCATCCCCGATTTTGACAGCCCTGACTGGGACGATCATAATACTGACGAGAACACAAACGTACGTTGAACGTGCAAGTGCTACAACTGAGGTTGTCCAAGGGGACCCTCTTCCTGGCTAATTCAGGAGAAGATCAAGAGAAGCTGAGACAGAGATGAGATATGTCAGAAAAATTTGAGGCTGTGGCATAATTTTGCCGAAGACAACTTTGACAATGATACAGACACAACAGTGCGAGATCTTCCTCACAGAAGTACTGGTGCTGCTGATCTGGCTGAAAAGGAAGGTGCTGTCAAGGAGACAGGTGAGGCAGCTAAACAACAGGGAGGAGGAAGTCACGCAGCCAGAATCACCGAGGGAGAGGTCAAGGAAGAGGATGAAGATGAGTGAAAAGCAGCAAACGTTTCAGATGAGGGATGAAGATGCTGATACAGACTGCAATTGACTTTAACTATGAGAGTTGGATTAAGGCTACCCCCAAATCCATCCTCTAACCGTTCTCGGGATGCAAGATGGACAGGGGATAACTTTGACCTTCTCTTCATTTATTCTGTGTGTTCTCTCCTTATGTTCGGCCTCTATCAGTGTCAAATATCAGTGTATGGGTTTGGGTTTTCCCCAGGTGCTCTGGTTTTACCCAAGTCTTACAATAAAAGACTCCGCTCTGCTTCGGCCAATCGGCTTGTTGCTCCCTCACTGCGAGCTAAACACTCATCAAAATCACGACTGTTTGCTGTCCTGGCTCCTAAATGGTGGAATGAGCTCCCCATGGACATCCGGACATCAGAAAGTTTACACATCTTCCGTCGCAAACTAAAAACACATCTCTTCCGACTATACCTTGAATAACATTTTTAAACTAACAATTTAGTAGCACTTAAATGGCACTTACTTATAGCACTTTGTAGTTTTGCTTTTTTGAAGAAATGTTACTTTCTTGATTCTTGTTGTTCTGGGTTTGTACCCTCATGGTTGAATGCACTTATTGTAAGTCGCTTTGGATAAAAGCGTCAGCTAAATGAAATGTAAAAATATCAGTGTATGGGTTTGGGTTTTCCCCAGGTGCTCTGGTTTTACCCAAGTCTTACATTAAAATTATGAAATTCATTTTCTTGTGTAATTTCTTTCTGACTTATTATTTTGGTCACAACTCATGCATACTTTGAATGATTTCCCACCATACAACTATTAAAGCTCATTCAGGACATTCCTGCTCTTATTTTTCTTTTTCAAACTGCTCATACTCGAAATAATCGTCTTTTTCTGCAATTTTTATGCCTCCACAACAGTCAGTGGCCAAAGCCATATGTTGTTGGATTGACCAATATCTCAAGAACACATTGAGGGAATTTGCTCACAAATTGGTACAAACATTTACTTGGACTTAAGGATGACCCGATTAGAATTTGGAATGTTCAGGTGACTATGACTCAATGTCTCAAGAGAATAGAACACTTGAACGGATGAAATGATTTGATTTTATACTTCAGAGGTGAAGGTCACATTGTAAAAAAATGATTGAACCATCATTGTTGGCCGAGGTGCATCTGCAGGGCGCAGCTAATTCTATTTGGATTGTCTATGTTTTCTAGAGTGGTGACATCACGCAAGGAACTGGTGACATCATCACATTCCACCGTCACACATTTTCAGCTTGATTCAGCCAAGTACTTCAGCAACTCAGCATTCACACCGCACGTTCAGCGGGAAATGCATTTTGTAGTTAAGTAAACAACTCTGCAGTGGTGTAATTTTAGATGGTAAATGGACTGTATTTATATAAGCTGATTTAACTCACACTTGTACATCAGTTGGAGGCCTACAAAGGACTCAGACCTAACTGATGAAACTCTTACTGTTCATTGCTCTCTTTCAATAGATATTCAGTGGATTTATACTTTTTTGTAAAACAACATCTCATGCTCTTCTGACTCCTGCTATTTATGTGTTTCTCTATCATTCCTCTATATAAACAATAGGGGGAGCAATGAGGGAAAAACACACTGGTGGTGTTTCTTGGAAATTAAGCAAATTGGATCATTTGCTGCTTGGATGCAGTAGAATGATGTTCCTCCTCTTCAAATTTAAAAGTAAAGTACCTAATAATGCCAAGCAATTAGGAAGGACTGCCACTACACAACAGGGACTGGAGTGATTGCTAATGTGGATTAGGCTGCATTATCCAGCTGGTGGAAGGAGAGGGGTCGACACTGAAAGGTGGTGTTATACAAGCACCAAGGACAATGCCTTAAATGCCACACTTCAGCAGCGAGAAGGGATTTGTCTCTAATTAATTTCCAGAGATTTCTGTCGTCCATGTTTCTGAAGGCCAGTCTGGTGGAAACTCAACAGTGGAGTGCCCTCCAGTAGTTAAAGCCCTGAACAAATGTTCAACATCATTAAAAATATCAAGTATCTTTTGCTTCCTCCACTCTCCCACCACGTTATCTACAGTGGATTTGCTTTTACCATCAGTGATAAAACACTTTGCTGTTGCAGTTAAAAGTTTGAGTCACAGTATAAAGACAGCATCCATTTTATTCCCTACACAAATAAGCTAATTTACAGCATTTCTTTTAACAATGGATCTAAATTTTAATGAGATCTCGTTCGTCTGTTTATTAATATACACTTCACCAACTTTAAGAAAGGGAATATCACTAGCTTTCCCCCTTTGTTTCTTAAACTACGAATGTGCTATTCTTTCATCTGAGAAATAGCTGCAGTAGAGTTTATCTGAGCTCTTCCATCTGACGAGAGGCTTTGCTGGCGACGACAGAGGTGGTTCTGGATGACAGATTTTAATTACAGGAACACAGGCGAGTGGCACTGGAATGACCAGTGGCAGCTCACCATCAGCCAATCACCACTGATAACCAGATGATGAGCGTGGAGTGACCAATTGGGTGCGAGAGGGCAACAGTGACATAACAGCTATAGTGCTGCTTCGCCACGTGGCAGGTGCAAATCTTAGGTGGCACAATTCAAAAGTTATCTAAACAGGCCAAAGTAAATTTAAGGGCCCTTGTTTTGTTGCTAGTAATAAATTACATGTCTTTTTTACGTAAAGATCTTGACATTACAACACATACTAGTCTAGTTAAAGGTTTTAGGCAAAGGATAATGTTTTGTCTTTTTAATTAACCAATCAGGGGCCATGCAACATCAGACCTCTCTGTCCAAGTAGGCACTAAATCCACTTAAACCAGTTCTCCCATGATAGAGCGACACTTAATTAGGGATAGTTTGTTAAGGTGTATGCCTCATTATGATTATTATACACATTATACACTTGCGCAAAGTTGTCAAAACTCAATTTTGACACAGGGTCTCTCAACAGGACATGAACTGAAGGGACATTTTTCTGAAATTTTGGGGCTGAATGTGGGGCTGTATTCTTGTTGATTTGAACGCATCTAAACCAGACAATCTTATGCTGTGTTCTTCGTAAACTCAAATTGTCTAAAAAAAAAAAAAAATGTCAGAAGAATTGGGTCCAGACATTTTCAAATATGAAAACAATAATTGTTAACCACATTAAGTTTATATTTATATTTTTATACTTTAGTGGTGACAAATACTTACATATTCGCAAATAATCAATCTACCACCATGACATGATATGCAGGGAACTTGGGGTTGTTGGAACCTCTTGCTCTGCCCAATTGGTAATCCAGCATTTTTCTGGACATCTTGTCATCCAGATTAAAGCTGGGTTGAAACTATTGTTACTGTTATTAACACTATGACTTTATTTCAATGTGTTGCTGGAATGTGTTTAACATTAAAATGAAGTGAATCAAATGCTGTTCAAACTGTGGTAATTTGTTACCCGATTGCCCATTTTGATAGAATTCACCATTCTCTTGAATTCACCAGTTTTACTTGATGCCGTGTTGTCTGTTATGAACACAAATGACAGTGAATAAAATAGTTTTCTTCAAAGTGCACAACAACTTTCAACAGACGGCTTCAGTGCTTGATCGCTCTTGAGTGTAGTTGTTGTAGCGAGAGTAGTTAATATCGTTAACTGCGATCATATTTGCTTTAGACCAGTGGTTGGAGCAGTGGTGTGATGCTCAAGGCAACAGCAGCACATTGCAGAGGCCTCTCCTGCTTTACACAGAGCGTAGAGTAGAACCTGAGCAGCTGCATTCTCGTTATTCTGTAGTCGCAGCCTGCTGGTCTGTAGATACATAAGCATTTGAGCGAGTGGCTGAGACTAGTGCAGTGTGAATGGTAACACCCAGGACAAATTACATGGCGAGAGAAGAGGGGCCTCTCCCCCGCTGAGCCATGGTGGCATCACAGGGGCGGAAAATGACAATTCCCTGAAAAGGTCATACAAGACGCCTGCACTGTGATACGAGCTTACAGCCAATCTGACAATCTTAATTCAAATCATGACATTCTTCCAAAAAGTAGAACGTTTTCATCTCCCCATGTCAGAACAGCAGTGTGACCTTTAGCATGCAAGAACTTCACTGAGTTTTAACAAATGCTAATCAGAGCCCTTCATTAACAGATATCTTGCACGTTCCACGGACTGCCCCATTTGCAATTTAAGCATTTCACACTGAGATTCAAAAGAGTAATAGGATTTCTGATATATTCTATTAATACACCTATGCGTACAGTACAATGAATTGAACTATCTAAAATGACATGATGGATTTCAATATAACTAAGTGGTCAGGATAATACGAGAAACATCTTTTGTCAGATTCTGCAGCATTTAATTCGATGTGTGTAATCTCACATTATTCATGCCAATGAGAAGTGTTTCCTGTTATTTTCCCCACAATGAGCATTTTCCCCCTGAAACTGAAAGAAAGAATTTGACAATGCATTACAACATGGCCAGTGTCGTCCCCCCCCCCACACCTTAATACAGCAGCAGATAAAATGTCACTGGAATATCCACCTGCAGCGACACATATGTCAATACACTCTGTTTGTTTTTGCTTTGCAACACAGGTCAGATTACATCAAGGATTATGTAGCAAGAATTCACTTAACAACAGAATATCCACGATATACCACGATATCTACTGCACCATTGAATTTACACTCTCTTTTTTCCACGTAAGATTTTTAAGTAGGTTATTACACAGAGCACAGTAAGGGTTGTTCCATTTATGGGGCTACTTTAAAAGATACCAAATAATACATTTTTGACAATCTATCTAATCACTTCCTACTTCTGTTTGGTTCAGCTGAGATGAAATTATGGTACATTGAAATAATGGTCCATGAGGTGCCAGTTGGTGGGTTACCAGCATGTGACAACTGTCCTCACTCAAAATGTGGACACTCAATTCTCTCCGAAATCTGGTGAGACTGTTTAACTGCTGCTCTGCTGAGGACATGCATGACAGAGAAAATTGTATATTTTTGGTTCTATTTGATTTTGCAGTATTTTGCGCAATGTTCAGACTTGATTTATTAACTTTGCTTATTTTGTGCATAAAAACATAAATTTACTTAGAAATTAATATATAAGTGTATTTCTGAGGGGGAAAAGTCTCCAAAAACACTTTCCCGAGTTCTAGTCGACAGAATTATGGTAATCAAGCTGTACCCGGTTGGAATTACGTTGTGTTTCACTCAGAAAGTGGAAGCTAGCAAGCTAGGCTAACTTTACAATTCAGCTGCTTTCAGTCATGCACTGAACTCCGGATAATCTTCTGATATTCTCCGAGGGGGCTGTATGTGATAACGTATCAACAAGTCAGTCAAAACATCTGAATGAGCCCATGTGAGAGGGCTTAGTCTGGAGTTCATGTCTGAAACGGCTGTTGTTAGGGTTGTAATAAAATTGAGTAACTCACTCAGAAAGTGGAAGCTAGGAAGCTAAGCTAACTAGCGTACAGTTTCGTATTTAAGGATGATGTTGTAGGCCTGCTGTCGAGTACATGAACTCAGTGCTAAAACATCATCCTTAACTCAGAAAGTGGAAGCTAGGAAGCTAAGCTAACTAGCTTACAGTTCCCTGTGTTAAGGATGATGTTGTAGGCCTGCTGTCAAGTACAGTGCTAAAACATGCAGTTTGTGGGAAGTCACCATTTTTTGGATTTCAGCTACCAACAACCCCTGCATGATTAAAACCATTCGAAAGTGAAAATGTTCAGCTCTTTCAGGAAATGGGTGCTGTCATTTTTTTTTTGTCAACTACTCATATTTTTGGTATTATTTAACCTTTTCTGACATTTTGGGATTTTATAATTGGTGTCAATGGAAGGATTCTATAGTGGTGACATCACGCAAGGACCTGGTGACATTATCACATTTTCTCGCATTCACACTGCATTTTCATCAGGACATGCATTCTCTAATTGTCAACAAAATTGTTATTACTATTATTATTTTCATTATTAGTAAAAGTTATATTATAAACATGGTAAAAGTAGATCTTTGGTCAGTAGAATTTAATTGGTTTGCAGTATATACATATATGTCTATATTAATTGCATAACAAAATATTTCAACTGAAAGTGACCACACAGTTTTGTGATTCTATTGGAGCTGCTCAGTGTCACCTGCAACATGGAGTTAAGCTGCTTCTTTGCATGACTTTATCTACCTCCGTGTTCATCTCCCTGCATCGAATACAGTTATTTATTGAGCTGAAAGTCACATTAAGTCGCTCATATTCCAGGTCTACAAGAGGAGCTGCCATCCCAAAGTGCAGGTTCAAAATATTCACAGAGACAGACACAATCCATTCTGCAGCGCGTTTTGATCTGTGTTACATTGCAGTGGTCCCGAGTTCTCGATGAAATCCAAACACGGGCAGCAATACCAGCGGGCTACTGTGTGGACCAGAGGAGATAGGGCAGCAAAGCCCTCCTCACAGCTGGGTGCCCAGATTAATAGGCAAGATAGACACAGTGTATGTGTTTACTCATCACCCTGATTGTGTCTGTCTGGGACAAAGGCTTTGTTTGAACAGGTCAGGGCTGTAGACGAATGTATGAAAAGCATTATAAATGAAGATATGCTGAGAGGACAAGGTAATAGCACGATGATTTTTCGCTCACTTTAATCATAAACCACATAGCAAGCTCATAGCTCACATCAGCCCTGTCTGAACCACCTCTGCCTCCGAATGTTTAAATCTACATAACACAATTCCCAATTCTCCTCTCACAAACCATCCCTCGCTCCAGAGAAAAGGGCCTTTTAATATACGAAATGCCAGTGCTGCTGTGTCAGTTGGTGAGGGTTCAGGCTTTACAAGGAGCACCACTCCAGGATGTGACCCGGCACCACGCTCATCCTCTGTCTCATCGTAACATTTCTCTTGCCGAGGTTAATGAGCTTGACACCGGGTGCCTTCAGCCCGAGTTACCTTGCCCTCCTCCCTCTTTTCTCTCTGCATGCCATCAACCTGCAGCCTAACATCTCCGCACCTGAAAACAGCAGTTTCACTTAGCGCATGCCAAGGCAAAGTTATCAAGCGGCAAAGTGGTCACCTGAGCTCTTTCAAGGCTGTTCAGCAAGGTCACAGACTCTGCAATGAGCTGGAGCCACTTTGTCAGTAAGAGCCTCTGAGGTGTTAATTGTCCCCGCTCGGTCTCATTCATGGTCTTTGGCGGACACATCCATGGTTTTTCTCTTTCATTTTCAGATATAATATATAACAGTTCTTCAGTAAAATATCTAAAACCAACTAGACCCTATTATATATTTTGTTTGATTTGTGTACTTACATTATCCGAAATGTTTCCAATAATGTTCAAACCCAGACAACTCCCCAGTTTTATTCAAGGTAACGGGATGTCTCATTTTGGTTGCCTTTTGAGTTCGTCATATGTGCTTTACCCGTGGCTCTGCCCGTCTCTGCTCTAACTTTTGTAGCAAATGACGTAGGACAAAGGACGAACCCACTGCTAGCCAGCTCACAATGAATCCTGATTATTCATTGACGTTTGCTGCTCTTTTTGTTGCTAAGCTCTCCCAGTAGAGCAGACGCACAAGGTAACCAAGCGACCCAACAAGATTATTGGACAAGAAATGGTGATGGAGACAACAACCGTGCTGCTTCGCAACACCATCAAACTAGTCTTTTGTTATTGTTTGATTGAGATTGATTGCGGCTGAATTTATGTTTAAGCTGCGTGCAGAGCAGTAGAGGCAATTTTAATATTGTTCTGTATATTTTTATTTAGCCTAATTATTCGAAGATGTGTCAACACAAGCCATTTTTAAATCTGTGACCTCGTGCTTTTTTTATTGAATATGTTGTTAGCATTAACAGCTGAATATACAGCCAGCCTTTTCTCATGTCTCCCTCAGTATTAAGTGAAAGGGCCTTAAATTAAAAGGCTATAAAAATCAATACGATGAGTGGTTTCCATGAGAGGGCACATATATTCGACAGTCTGTCTCCTAATGCATCACTCACCACATGTGTCTAAAAGCCTGCCTCAGATGTTGCCGAATAATAGATATGACTTACCTGAAAGGTATTATTGGATTATTTGGATTTATTTGTAAAAGTGCTTAATGGAAATTGCAACAAATTTAGACCTGACATCCAAAGTTTGTCTCAAAACAAAAATTCAACAAACATTTTACATAGACAAAACTACTATTCTGTATGTTATCTGGGTGTTGATACTATGCTGGAGTTGATTTAACATTATATTTGTGAACCACATCAAATAAAATTCATTTCAGAAAGAACAGTGGGGATGACTGGGAGACTGAATCTCTAAGCTTTCTGACACGGAGAGAGATGGAGGTCTGAGCTGCCCACTCCAGGTCATTTCCTCAAAACAGTTTGATACAAATTTCTTACTGGCAGGAGATTGTCCGTTTTCCTCTTCTTAAAGGTGTACTTCCTTTCTTGGTATGTATCCCTCATCTTCCTACAACTGCAGGCATTATCCTGCTTGTACGCTGGAAAACACAGATTTGTAAGAGAAAAATTGCGAATCTGCAGCTCCAGCAAACGAGGCTGCAGAGGACTGCATGAAAAGAACTCATTAAAACTGTGACTCACACGGAGGCGCTCCAGCTTGCACAGAGTTGAGATAATTTGTGAGTAAATCCAAGGCTGTTGTCCAACAACATATTTGTAATTGCCCCCGCGCGCACACACATGCACGTACACTCGTGCACATTTGCAGACACCTGTGCGTGCACGCACACTGTGGCACATAAGATCTTCCCTCATACAGCGAGAGTCAAAACTGAAAAATAGATGAGATCTTTGTCACTCAAATGGCTGTAGGTTTCTTAAGTGCTGTCAGAGTACGGATGAGGCCAACATGCATTATGGAAGACATTGCCTTGCTAAGCGCCTCAGCTCTCTGCCTAGTCCACAGCACAAAACTGTCTAATGGAGTTGAAGACATGGTAATTTCTGTAGCAACCTAAGATTCTATAATAATATCTAAAGTTGGAAGCTAATTAATCTCAGAGGTATATCACGGGCTTAAGGCCTCTCTGCACTGTCTGGGGCTGCTAATTCCTCCCATATGGGGCATTTATGGGAGTTTACCAGATTAGCCCCAGACACAGGATCTTTAAAGGGAACTGCTTGTTCTCTTCAGATTTGAGATTTGTCCTCCTTGCACCCCTTGCAATGTGGGGGATAGGCTAATAAAGCCCTATTGTATGCTTATGTGACTGGTTTGACTGGAGTGCTAAAAATGGAACCCATTGCATGAAAGAAAGCCCTTTTTTATACTGATGTGTAAAGCAGGACATGTGCAGTATTCATTTAAATCCATGTGAAGTGCATGCCTTTCCAGTTACACTTGTATTGGACTTTCTTCCAGAACATGCACTTACAAAAGAAGCTTATGGTCCATCGAGGTAGATACGCATCTTTGTAGATTAACCAAAAGCTACTGTATCACACATTTTTGAAATGAGACTTATCTAAATCTATTGTTGTCGCTGATTAGATGGCAGAGATCACCGACTTCTCATTACTGCTACCACACTATGGTTTATGGAGGCTAAATCTGAACACGATGACAGATGAACAACACATGTGTTTAATGGTAATGTTATGTCTTGCTGGTTTCTGCGAGATCTGGACCTGTCCTGATAAAACCAAGGTCATCCGTTAGCGGGGTCTGCATAGCAAATCAGCGCAAGCTCCCAGCAGACTCAGCAGGAAGGCTGAGGAGATGAGTTAATAGTCACTGCACTGGTTTTAAAGTCTGTCCGCGCGCCTATTTGAGTTCCTCATTTTCTGTCCATGGGTGGAACAGAGAGCGGGTGAAAGAGAGGTTTGAGAAAGAGACTCGGGAGCAGGGGGACGGGAAGAAAGAGACAGACGTGATAGTAAAAGAGACATAACAGCCGAGAATAAGGGTGTGTTCACGTGACACCGTCATCCATCCCTTTCGCCTAATCATTTTCAAAATCATGTCCCCTGTGTAAAGCGCAGGTTTTCACTTTTTATTCACACACCCAAAATTCAAATTACCCACAGTGCTGCAGAACGGATCCGCAGTCGACTGCGTTAGTTAAGTGAATTTCCCCATGTGCCATTTTGGGTGGGCACGAGAAGCAGTCTCACCTACAGTTTGTGTCAGTCACAGCTGGCAATGACGAATTATTAAGGCGGATTTGACATGAAATGTTGGACGTAGTCACCCTCTACCTTTTCTCCACCCATTAGTCTCCGAGAGGGGTACTTGACAGGGAGTGCCATCAGCTAGCATCAGCTCAGGCAGCACAGTTCTCTCCTCCCCCGCAGATGCACCTTGGGCCTGCAGTGATCTCCTCCTCTCCTTTGTTCGCTGCATCTGTTCAGCGTCAGATGACAGCTCTGATTAGCCTCACTCAGGGTCTTAATAAGACAACCGGAGTATAGAGAGGCAGCTCAAGGCGAATACAGACACATACACACCAAATCACCTAGTTGTAATCACTTCATGCCCGGCTGTTATGCTTACCCTACTCCCTTACACCCTTAACCTAACTATGAGTCTGTCCTTAACCCTAATGAGGTCTGGAGAATGTTCTTCACTCGTGGTGATTTGTCCAGCTTTCCCAGTCTTGGCATTTCTGCTGTTCTTTCTCCGACGTCCACACTGCATGGACAGAGAGCCACTTATTTTTTATTTCGTTTGCCGTGTCTGTAACTTTCACTAAATGTCAACCTCTGGATCATGCCCAAGTTTAGTTAAGGGTGAATTCAGCACTTTAATTCACACTGCTTTGAATGTTTGCTCATCCTTTCTTTGCAACTATAGCCTTTTCCAGACATTAACTCGGTAAAACCTGGATTAGGGAGTTTGATCACAACAATAAGAAAATGTCCAGAACAGACAGGCCATGTCTGACATATACATTTCACTGTGGAAATGAAATCACATGTTTTTGTTTAAACTGCATCAACACCTGTGCTGGCCCTCATCACCAAAAGCTCTCAAATCACTGTATTTCCAAGCTGACATCTTCTTCAGCGTCTTCTACGTGAATGGCACCTTTTATTCATCTTGAGATATTTGCATTCTTACAGTTTCGCTCCTGTCACATGTTAGAAACATCATCATTCGAACATTTTCCTGCTGCATTCTCCCATGTTCGGAGCAACTGACGTTTGTGTTCTCCCAAACAGCCCCTGTGATTTCAGGAAATGTTCAGTGTATGTCTGAAAGCAGCTTTTGTTAAGCAAGTGTGCACCTGAATTTCAGTTTGACAAAGTCTTACGAGATTTTCAACCTTGATATGAGCAGAGATTGAAGTCACTATAGAGATTTGAGCCTCCCTTTGTTTTGGTTGCTGTTCCGGTTGCTTCTTGTTAGTTGAACGTGAATCTCTCCCTGTTCAACTGTTTAAACCCCACATTTCTAAAGCAAGAAGATTCCTGTTGTGATCAGCACTGATGTAAACATGACACCAGATTTTTGCCCCTTTTCCCCATTGTAATGGATTTCACAGACAAAAACACTGTACACACACCTGTCATAGAAACACAGTAGCTACAACTTATTTTTATACATTCACACAGCATGGCACCACTATGCTGATCAGGCCAGCAATGCTAACACGGCACTTGCTCCTATGCAGGCCTGCTGAGAGTGTGTTGCACTCTAACATGTTCCTCAAATCTCTAATCAATGTTTTGGTATTTTTGAAATTTAAATGAGATGCAGTCTATAACAAGTGTGATATGCACATGGAGCAGGACACAGGGCATAATTTATTTATTTTTTGTTGTTGTTTCTAGTCAGATATGTTGCAACGAGTGGGTGTGCAGCCTCAGCTCAGTCTATAGGACGGCTTTCCTGCAGGGTGAACTTCTCCCACTCGTCCTCACCGTCTCCCCCACCGCCTCCTGGTGGATGCTCCTCACTCTGATGTGTGTGTCCCAGCCCACCTGTTCAGGCCTCATTACTGTCAGGCCTGTGTTAATAAATATCCAGGTGTAGAGCGCTGCTCGGTGCCTGTACTTCATCACCGAGGAGCTCAGTCTGCTGGGCGCGCCCTCCTCTCCTGCAGCAAGGCTGACAGGAACCATGATTACACTGTAAGCACTGTAGTTATTCACCTTCTGCCCAAACTCCGACACCACACTCCATCTTACACACTGGGACAGAGGCGCACACTCATACAATGCTCATGCACATGTATATACATCCATACAGGAACACACACACTGACAAATACTTACAGATATTTGCTCTTTCATTCCCATTATTTTTCCCTTCCGTGCAACCGTGTATGCAAGCAACATGGCTGATAATACTCCACTGCAGTGTTTGGTGACAGCTCCCCCATGAAGTCATTATTTTAATGTAGGTCCACGGCAAGCAAATATTCATAAAAACGTGTTGTTTTAAAATACAGTCAACAATCTGCATTGAACTCATGTCATCTAAAAGACAACATGTTTGTGTGTTTCATGCTAAAAGCTTTCTTCTGTCATTTGTTTGACGTGGGAACAAAAAGCGGAAAAAAGCCATTTTCAGTCTTTCTCTGACAAACTGAGCCAATATTCGTTTTGTCATGAAGTCTCAACTCTGTTGAATGTTTCATAAATCAATTTTTTTTTTTTATAAATTTGATTTCTTTTCACTGCCGGCCGTGTCTACAGACATTTGCTTTTGCACTCAGTTGCTTTGCTTTTGCTCTTGTTCAGTTCACCTAAACAAGTAACAGATTGTCCAGTGCCACCGTAGCTGCATGTTAGCAACTTGTTTCTATTTAGGATTGATCCCTAAAGGTGGTCTTTTTTTGGAATCAACAAAGTAGCGGTTAAATCTAGTTTTTGTTTAACATGTTAACATTATCTCGATGCACTATGAGTATGAATCACTTTTACAGACCACAAATCAGAAAAGCAATAAAAAAGTCAAAAATGTAAAACTAAAATGTACATACAACTAAAGCCTAAGTTCTTAATCAAGAACGTTGAGCATTATCCCACATAATTGTTTTTCTGTAGTTTTTAGGTTGTGAACGCCCCTTTTCGAACAAACACAAACTCTTAGTAAATAGAAAATTGACGTAGACTGTGGCTTCTTTGAGTGAAGTAAATGTGGATGTGCCTAAAATCATTTTTTTCTCAAATAAATAGCAGGGGGCGACTCCAGGTAGCAAGAAGAAGTCTGTTTCTAAGCCTGTGTCTATGAGAACATGACCCTACTTCTCACTTGATTCATAACGTCAGTGAACATTTTCCCAAGGATTTTATGGATCCAATCGCTCTTTTCAGTTGTTTTTCAATGCACCACGATGATTGTAAATTATGGTTAATACCGTGTGTTTGACAGCTAGTATCGTCCAATGGGTGCAGGTCAGAGGTGTAGGTGGGCGTGCGGTTTCCTCGAGCTCGCAGTCAGACTCACCACCCACTCTATCATGTATGCTTACTGCTGGTATAAAAAAACAAGATGGCGCGGGCCAGACTGAAAAACCTGTGGTTTCAAATGGCAGTTCACAATCTGATGGGTGACAACACGGTGGGTTGCCTCTTGGCTTGTGTAATTTGGATTCAATGTCAGAGCTGCCAATAGAATGAACAGGGTTTTTTTTTGTTTTCAATATTTTCTTTTTTTTTATTCAAAAGTCTGAACTCTCTGTACACGACTCAACTTGACCACACAGTTGTCAGAATTAAAAGCATCCTCTGATGGCGAGGTTACAATAAATCTACAGGGACTTTTTTTATCATCTTTTGACTTTGGTGAAACTCTCTAGAAAAATCTCCCATATTTAATTTACTTATTTCAGTCTTGGCAGCCCTTAAAGCACACCATGAAAGTCTGATTCCCTCCTCTCATTGTATGTATGAGGTCACTGTGAATGGGTGAGTGGGTCAACCGGGCCTGTGTGAGGGCTCTCATCTCGGCAGCTCTGAGCAGCGATGGCAGTGGCCAGGGGGACGACAGGCAGGACACAACCACTTGACTCTGGAGAAGCAATCCGACACTTTGGGGTTTAATGCACTGCCTTGGGTCTGAGCCACAGCAATTGGGTTTGATAGCCGTGTCATTATGAGAGGAGGCCGTCTGGAGGTCTTCAGCGACCGGGGATTAGAGGGGAGGACGTAGAGACGGAGAAGAGGAGAGGGAGGAGGAGAGCGCGCAGTGGGAATCTTTCTGTTTTGGATGCAGGCCTTTTCTGACCTCCTCAACTCTCTTGTCATCATCACACAACAACCGCACTCACAGATTCCCCTTCACATAGAGAGAGAAAGCCTTGAGGAGAGGGCAGGTCACTCCCACATTGTGTTTCTAGGCTTGTTTCACACCACACACATTTTAATTTGCTGCCATGCACGCACAATTATAATTTACTTCATATAATAATCTTCAACAACAGCTAATTAAAAGAATACACTATCAGTGACTTCTTTCTTCTTTCTCTTTTGTGTTCCGAACACCTCCTCCTCCCTTTGGACTCTTTCATCTGAGATAATCTCACCACAAATTTCAGACAATCCATGAAAATGACAATTATAGAAAAACACTGCATAAAAATTTGACTCTTATAATCTGAAAATAATTTTCCTTAACGATTTTCTTTGCCAATTTCATGGAGGAATAAGCTGGAACTTTTCCCTGCCTGTTTACTCAACTCCCGTATTCATGCTGGTGAGTGAGAGCTCATGTGCCTTTAAGAGGCAGAGAGATGAGCGAGAGTGAGAGTGAAGGAAGTCAACCTGTGATGGATGCGATGGCAGATGCTCGGGTAAGAGTTGTCATCAGCATTCCCATAACCTTATGGAAGAGAGCCAGGTACGAGGCTTTGATTGGGCCTGCTGTGGCTGTGCTGTTTGCCACGGAGCAGCTTTGATTAGTGCCTCCATGAAAATGTATGTCCCGGTGCTCAAAGAAAACTGGGGGAGTAACTACCTGTCAGGAAATTCACAAACAAGGCTACTTAGACTACAGGGAACTGTATATTTTAAAGTCTAATATTCCCCCCCATTTCGTTTCATTTCAGTGTTGGAGGGGGGGGCTCGTGAAATCCCCGCTGGTGCCCCACCCCACGGCACCCTTGCAAAAGGTCCCCAGATAAGGAGGAGGTACACCGCTATACACCCCCGCACCCCTTCCCAAAAAAAAAAGAGTGTGGGCGAAGACGCTCTCTCAACCACACAACAAAGGCTCTCTGCCAGATGCTGTGAATACCAAAAAAATCCCTGCAACACAAACACAAAATATATAAATTAATCAGAGTGCAGGTAAATAAATAAATAATGTATATGAGGAGCTAATTAAATGTGTTTATTCCTGTTATCATATGCTGCCCTCATTTCCACCACTTGAAGTCATGAATCATTAAGTGGCTGCTAAATTGGTCTCTGGGGCCGTCCTAGTGGCAGGGGGCGGTCAGATCCTGTCTGGCAGAAGGCAGGTGTGCAGCGGACGGACGGATGGCCTGTGCTCCTGTAGTCCTCGGACAGCGGCGCCTGACAGAGGGGAAGCAGGCGTCATGCTGGGAGGTGAGTGGCCGGAGGAGAGCCTGTAGCAGAGCGGCTGACAGGGCTGCACGTCACCGGGCCGGCTTCGCTTTGATTAATGAGGGCATTTGAAAGACAATTAGTGGGAGCAGATTTGCCTTCAACTACCTTATCAATCAGAACTCTTTTAATTCAATGTGTAGCACCTTCTGCGCCGAAATGAGTGTGTAAGCATTGTGCAGCAGGGACAGCCTGCCAGTCAGCAGGAGGTGGGAGAAGACGGCCAGTCCATAAGATCCATGTTTCCACTGGGATTTTGGAGAATTAAGATGTTTTGTTGATGTAGCAACCAATTCCAGCTGCATGTAAAATAGAGATGATATATTTCTTTGGCTTAATGCACACAGTAACTTTACCTGTACTATTACATTTATCACAAATATAAAAAGATATTTTGTGATGTACATATATTTGTTGTGCCATAAAAACAGTTATGGTACTTGTGCATGCAGTTATTCATGAACAGTATCTATACCAATGCAACTCTTTCTACACAAATAAAATATGTATTGGAAAATTCTGTGAAAGCCTGGGTTGAATTGAGTTGCTGTGTTTGTAATTACTACAACTTAAGTAAAAACGTTTTCAGACATGACCTGCGGATAAAGTCTGGAGAATTGGGTCTGGACTTTACCCGCCGTTTGCTTTTCACACATACATAGCAGCGGGGGGTTCTCTACACAGACGCGTTCACAACAGCAAACAAATCCTCTGCATTATTCAGCCGAGAGGTGGAGCAGCTGGGTGAAGCAGACAGACGCAGGAAGTGACGTATTAACTCCGCTGCAGAGATCATGTGATTTTCACACAGACTCTCTGTTCGCTCTTATCGCCACATGGTTTTTTTATTTATTATTTTATGCATCGTGTCAGAAGCGTCATCAACCCTCCCCACTTGCTCGCTGTGAATCCGGCGGGGGATCCCCTGCTGTTTTCTCATATCGGATTCTGCGACCTTCTGCATACTTTATACTCAGAGGTCAGTCGAAGAAAGCCGGCAGATACAGTAATCCAGAGGCTGTCACTTGGACTTTTGGGTTCACACATGCACCTCCTGCGGAGAATCTTCGGAGTTCAGTGCATGTTTGACAGCAGCTTAAGAGTTTCTGTTGTATGTAGGATTGTAAATGAATGAACAAGGAAGTCACAAAGAGTCAAATAAACTTGAACGTTAAACGTTTCTCTGTGATTTTCTGAAACGACCCGGGCCACCAATATGTTGATCTATCACATAAACAAGTTCAGACAATCTCACAAAAAGTAAAACCTGCTCCCCAGTTTCTCCACGGCCCATTTTACTAGTTTCTGACAGCTGCAAAGGCCAATATCCAGCAGATATTTCTTCAAGTTCAAGACAGCTCAGAAAAGTGCTCAACAAACATACATATTAAAAGTTCACTTCAGAGCCGCAGCACTTCGTCTTGTTCTATGCAGTCACCTTCTTGCACAATTACACTTGCCAATCATTTGAACTCAAATTATTTGAGCCACTGGAGAAATGATGTAGATCTGCCAGTGTGCTTAAAAGGCTGAAAGATGTGTTTTCATAAATCTGGAAACAAGCAAGTGAGGAAGTGTCTATTGATCCCACTGCCTGTAAATAAAACAGGGGCAATGGGCAAAAAGAAACAAAACAACTCTAGCGAAGACAACATGGAAAGAAAAATCAATAGGTTCCCTCACTGGTGGGTCTTCTCTGGTCAGACTATTCTCTGTGGGTTAGATTGTCTGCAGGCAATGAGGAGAGCACACAGTCAACATCCTCTTGATTTCCAAATTTCTCTTATAATGGAGCTCTGCAGAGGATGCAGCTTTCATCCATTTAACCCTACCTGAGGAAAGCACACAGTTTGTTTGGATGGAAGTTCATCTCACAAACAGATAATAGCAGTGAGCCCAAATTACATTATGTATTATTAAACGGGCTCGTGAGATTCTATGTTCGTGTTTTAAAGGGGCACTGCACACAATGTCAAAGTCAATTTATGAGCAACACGTTTAAACAGTTCAGAGGAAATTTGACATGTTTTAAATTGATTTTTAAAACTTGAGTGAGTTGTTATTTATTTGACTCGTATTCAGTGAGAGTCAAAAGGTATAAAAGACGCTGTTAACATTTTAACATTGTAATTGTATGATCCAGTGTTACTAGGAGCTAGAAGTCTGTGTATTTTGGCATCTGCATCATAGATTTTGACCTTTATTTAAAAATCAGTCTGCAAAAGTTTTTAAAGTTCAAAAATACATTTCTGAATCACACCATTTAGAGCGATTGTTCCAAATTGTTAGAATCAGGTTTAGTGAAGTATTGATCATTAAAAGACATTTTTACATGTAAAATATGTACATTTTAAAAGAAGTTGACAAACTTGTCAGCAAAGACTTCCAGGACACATGAATCAACATGTATTTGGAGTTCCATCTGGCCATCTGACAAATTGAATTGAGGAGATATCTGGCTCTCGAGCTGCTAAATGCTCCCCTCTGTTCACAAGCTTTGATCTCTCACTGTGTGTTGAGGTTTTTCCAGCTGTGGCTACATGCAAACTTTTATTTTGAATTTACTTTTTCATTCTGATTGAAATCTTCTTGATTGAAGATTTTGAGTCGGCTGTTGACTGGAAATACACAAATATCACAGACAATTTGTCTTTTGATCAGCTCATAACAATATTGATATCATAAGCTTTAATTACACAGCACATTTCTTACCAAGGTTTCATACAAAAAAAATGTTCAATCAGTTTGGGCTTGTTTACTCTGATTGAGTTTAAGGAGCATTTTTATTCTGTTTGGGCTTTAAAGTCAATTATCATAAACATTTTAGGCTGTAACTGTACATTCTTTCAGTCGGGATACGTTGCTAAAAATACAATTAAATAATCTTTAATTGGGAAAAATTCTATCACAGCAATGCATCGTAAAAGCCTTTTCAGTCTATATTGAATACTGGGATAGAAGATAACATTGTCGCATGTGCAGATGGAGAATAGTATGTGGGGAAGTGACATGGTATCATGAGCCAACCTATTTAACTTCCTCGTTTTACGATGGCCCATTTGGCTCCATTGTGGTTAAAACCAGGCCAGTTGTGGACATTCATGTGTGCCTGCCTCCTCTCCTTGTTCCAGCTTAGTGGGCAATAAGGAATGCTGCCTGCCGCCCTCCTTTTCCCATTAGCTGTTTTATTTCACGGGAAATTTACTTCCTGCTTGCTGTAATTGGTATGCAGGCACCTCCTGATGTGGGCATTAGGATTTTTAATACAATCTTTTACACAGGTGAGAATGTGCATGTATTACCCTTTCGGTCGCACATTATTTGATTGTCATTCACAATAATTTATCCACTCACTGTGCGAAACAAAGTTGAAGATTGTGGCTAATGTTATTACTTAAATACAACGAGCATAGCATTTTTTTCCACATCCGTACTGCTCAATGGTGATAATAACGTCTTCTAGTGTCTTCAAAACTTCCACAAAAGGAGGAAGGTTAAGCATCTTCCCCCCGAAAGAGGGTGTTGTTTAAATATTAGACATTAGCAGACTTGTTCTGAAAGGCAGCAAAATAACACCAACAGACAAAGATTTCTATTCCTATTAGACGTGCACTAAACTCCGGACAGTTCCCTGAAAATTTCCAGTGGGGCTGTATGTGAGAAAGCAAATGTCCCAGTCAGTAACCAGGGGCATATTTAGGAAATTTTCCTTTCTGACCCTTGGAAGAATAGTCAGAGTGAGCCCATGTAAGGTAATGTAATATCGTTTCTGATACACCGGAGGTCAAACATATAAACTACAAAAAGAATCCAAATATCTCAGGGTGAAAAAGAGGTGTCATGTTCTGCCGTAAACAAAAACACGTCACATTTATATGTCATATCCTGCCTCCTGCATGATCCACCCAGGCTCTGCCCCTCGCCTGAATCTTCCAGACGTTTTCCTGTTGTTGTGAACATGGACCCACTTTCTGGGCATTTCCTGGAGTTTGTGTCTGAAGACGGCTCCAGTGACACTTGGCTTGAATTCACCACAGAATTGGCAACGGCCACATCAGGGCCACGTACACCGCGTTTCCTAAGAATATTTTTTACATGTAGCACTGAAGAAAAGAGTTAATCGTACCTCCTGGAAATGATTTCCGCCTTTGCCCTTTTAATTCATAGCATTTCTAAGGGTTTAGTTACTGCAAATTGGGAGCCAATTGTGTGTTTGGAATTCAAGACACATGCAGTATTGAATGGCAAAATTGCAGCAAGTCTTTCTCCAGCAGAGGCCAGAACTGGGCGCAATAATGATATTCATTTTCAAACAGGAGAACATTCTAATGGGCAATTAAGATGATCAAGCCTGCCAAGATACACGTGAAGAACGGAGTGCTGGTGCCAGTGATTACATGTCCTCCGCCCCTGCCTCCTTCCTGCGCTGGCCCGAGCTTTGTGTAATGTGTGTGCATGAGTAGCAGGGAGGGGAAAGAAGGAAAAGGCTCCAAAAGCACAATATAATTGAACTTTCCACATTATTTCTCACTAATATGTGCTGCCACTTGGTCTCATTAGTGGAATGATGTGCTCTGCCATTCTGGAATGAACTCTTTGCCCGAGTAATTAAGGCTCCTAAAGTTTCTAGTCCTTTGTTTAAAGAATTCGTCCTTGTGCTCTCCATGCCCCATCAGCTGCCTAATTAGCAGGGCCTTTGTGTGATTAAAAATTCTCACAGAGATTCCGTTGGATATTTTCCTCTGTTAATGAGTGTTTGTGGACAGCTGGGAACGGGCGCAGGCTCCCTCCTCGTAGGACCTCCTGTGCATTGGGCAGACCTCTGTCAGGGCCCGAGAGTGAGAGCTGTCATTTCCGTAATGGGGATGGAAATTGGTCAGAACCCACCAACGCCCCCGCAGGAATGGAAATGCCTTGAAATATAAATGAGGATGAATATTCATATTTCTCCCACTTCGATAAAAGTGCTGAGTATTAATATACATGTCGGTTAAAGTAAAGCAGCATCGGGAGCTCTGTATGTGTGTCTGCCTATTAACGCAGCCCTTGGCTTCATTTGTTATTATCCTCAGGTTCCTTTTCTTCCTAAAGTTGGGGTCACCCTCTCCACTGAGAATTGTGCATTGGAGGCTTCCCTTTTGTTACTGTTCTCCCACTTAGTGAGTGAGAGAGAGAACGCCCCGCAAGAGCAAGAAAGGCATTTAATGAAGCCCACTCGGAAGTAAGGTAAGCAGGGGTCAAATCCAAATGAAACGAACAAGCCTGCTATGTGTACAGCTGGAGGACAGCAGAAATCCAGAGGGAGAAAAAAGGAGTGACGATGTGAGGAATAGGCCTGGAGAAGAAGTAGTCCACATTGGTTTAGCTGCCTGGGACAGATGCCCTTCAGACTTGTAGCCAAGTCCTTAGCCCCACTCTGTCTTCTTTGTCTTCTGTTCCACAGCAGTGGCAAAGGAGGAAATGTTCATAACATACCTCATATTTATCTGTATAATAACCCCACAAAGCTCTGTCTGTATGTGCATGGCACATCTCGAGAATCCTTCATCTTATCAGCCTAACTATTAGCATGTGTGTTGTTATGGTACGTACACACAAAACAAAAAGCAAATTTTTACATATAAGTCAATGCAAGAATGTGAATAGCTGCAAATTACAGTGATAGATGCAAAATCTGCTTCATCAATCGCTCGAGTTCAAATGTTTGAACTCGAGCGAGAAATTTGCATGATGCGATATTGTGAAAGCCAATCAGCGTTGAGCATGGAACCCACCAGAGACCGGCTCCGAGCGAGAAGGTCATGATACCGGCCACTGGTCAGCCTGAGGTAGCCCTGGATAGGACAGTCATGCAGATGCAGCCCCTGGAGTCCGTCTCCTGGTCTTGTGGACCCACACACAACAGCTGGCTTCACAGGCTTTTCCACAACAGACACAACAAAGCAATTGTATTCACTTCTGCCAGTTCTCCTCTTGTCTTTTCCAGAGGAGAATTGGCAAATATTTCAAAAATATTAAATAAGCTGGCAACTCAACTTAAGATAAGTCACGTTATCAATCACGACAACAAGTGCATTTTGATTCTCCAGTTTGGGCTCTGCATATTGAGTCAAGTCTCGTCAAACTTTGAACAAACAGGTGAACATCTGTTTGTGCAGCAGCAGCAGCTTCAGGGTTCTGAAGACCGAGTCCCGCAGCTGGTCTTTTTATTGCCATGGCTCAATTACTGCCGGTCACTTTTACAGTTTCAGAAAGACAGCTCCAGCCAGCATCAGCACAGACCAAGCAAACAGCCCGTTCCAAATAGACATGCCCAGAACAGCCACTGCATTAGTATTTGAATAATGAGCTTTTTCCACAGGGAGGATCTGCTCTGTGTCCACTGCTAAAACACACACTGCCCTGCTGTGCGGAGAGGCGATGTGATGGTGTGTGTGAGTCCCGCTTCGCTGAGGCTGGAAGCAAGAGAGAAAATCAAAGCAACTCCTGCGACTTCACCACAAACTTGACTCGCACATGAAGAAACTGTTGAGCCAACTGATGAAGAGATGAAAACATCATTATAAATACAGACGGGCATAATGGGCTGGTTATATTTATTTTTTTAAAGATAGAATAAGATGGCTATCTGATTGAAGAATTTACACCCAAAAGGGCACATTTTGCTTTTTAAGTAAATTCTATTCAGATTCCGCAAGAACAAAGAGTAGTGAAATCATTATTAACCTCTGGTTGTCAGAATCATGGTGGATGGACTGAAGTGTCCACAGTGAAGGTTAAAGAGATTAGATTGATTATCAAATAATAAATCAGCCAGTGATGATTTCCTATTTTCTGGTCTCACAGGGTTTATGTGTTGATGTTCGGGGCCTCGTCTCTTATCTTATTCCATTTGCATGTTTTTTGATGTATAAAAGTCTTTTGATGTGTTAACTCCCCTCTCAACAGATTTTTTTACGAGCGTACCTGTAGACCTCCTTACAAGGATCGTTTCACAGTTAAAAGTTAGTGCTATTTGGATGGAGTTAAATTTCCTGGATGCATGGAGCTCTGGGTAATTTGTTTGTTTTTAATTAAAATCTAATGTAGCTCTCTCAGGGCCTGGCAACTCTGCAGCTCTGCCCAGTGACTGGGGGATATTTAATAAGCTGCAGTGCTGAAAGTTGTTTCATTAGGTGTGAAAAGGGCTGATAACTCAATAGCCAACAGCCAAACATCCTCTCTGTGTCGGTTTCCTGCCTCTTTAATCTGTTTTTCATTCTGCCTGGCATGCTGTAGCAGTACAGGGGACTTCACAAAAAGGAAAAGACATTCATCACCATCGGGCCTCCAACAAACCAGGGTGACAGAGCGGGGAAGCCAGTTTGGCTGAGGAAGGAGACGATCAGACTGCAGAGCACGACAGCTCAAGCACCTCGTGTGAACTTGAGTTTGAGTTCTTGTATGTTCATCTGTATACATTCCGTTGTAGGAGTGTAATCATGTACTCTATCACTCAAGAGTAAATGACACAAGTCTCCCCATAGCCTTCAAATGACTGTTTCGCTCATTTATTTTGTATTATTTCATCCTAATCTAAGTACGCCACCACGACTGTCAGGTATCAGCCTGTGCATGGAGGTTGTTGATTTATTGATATATTAAAGAGGTATATTCAGTGGGGGTGACTTAAGTACTCTACACATTATGATCAGCCATCTTTTAAAGCAGGCTGCTTTTGTTATTATTCAATTATTATTACATGGCTCTGCAGCTGCGTGGTCATATTGTAGCTTTGACTTATGATCATGTAAGAACAAGACTCCTGTGCTTCATGGCAGAGAAGAAGCAAACCTTTTTGTCATATTTAATTATTAGTTTGAATGTAATGAGTGTTATGTGTGTTATATCTAAAGTGACGGTCTGAGCTGGAGCCTGATGGATTTATCTATTGGGTGATAAAAATCAGCCAATATAAGAAATAGAGTTAGGCATCGTTTGGGTATTTTCCCCATTCCGGTGCTACATCTGTACTTTTATAACAGTTTCGGTGCCTAAATGGTGCCAGAACTGATTTTTTTTCTTAACTGAAATATACAAATATGAATGAGTACAAAACTCTTAACAAATCTACATGACAAATAATACCTGCCTGATTGGCAGCGGATTCCGGTACCCAACCCTACATATTGATATTGGCATTTATATTTGCAAATATTTACAGAATAGATCAGTTTACAGAAAAAATAACTGTATTTTCTTTGTTCAAGCTCTAATCAGCAAGGGTTTAATAACAATTCCTTTGGAATCTATATATAATACATAGGAATCTGAATTATTTGACTCCCTATTATTGGTATCAGCATCAAACCCCTAAAAATCGACATCGGTGCGACTATAGTCTGAGCTGTGTTACTTTAAAACAGATATTATTTCGTCATCAGTTTCCAAACTGATCGACTATCTAAGAAATATCACGGGCTCCCTGCTGCTAGCTGCTAAATGCTAACAGCTTATTATAGGCTGAAAGGAGAATTCCTTCTCAAGACCCTAAACATCTTTTCCCAGATCAAATCACAATCATCGCAGTTTATGCTACAAAGGCAAGACTTAAGACTTAATGATATAAGTTATCAACAGGGAGCAGTATGACTCAAATTTCTTATCCCCAAATAAGATGTGGTGGCAAGTGTTTAACCTGCAGTGTATTTGTGTGCCTTTAATTTCTGTAATAACTTTATTCTCTGTTTTTGATTCATCCTCATAAAGAACTCTGATCTTTTGATGCCTTTAGTTTTGTCTCCGCTTAGTGTTGGAAAATGATAGAGACCTTTATAAAAACACACAGACTGCACAGCTCTAACGAACACAACATACCAGTGTACAGTTGCCTTTCTGTGAAATATTCTGTGCGTATCCTTGAAATTAAAACCCACCACAGAGTTATTTTCCTCCACCTGAAAATATATGACAGGCCGAGTATCTTGCAGCCTCTTTTTTTAGATAGTGAACAGATAACCCAGTCTCTAATTTGCTGCCAGAGATCTGTGGCATAGCTGAGTGCCCCCCCTCCCTCCCTCACTCACTCCTCACTTCAGGGAGGACTTCTGAAGCTCTTACAGTAATAAGGCGACAAGTATGCCTCCACGTGCTGAACTACATCAAGCCCACTAATCCTCGTGGATTGAAGCCGCCCACTGATTTAGATTTGCCATTATGCGTTTCATAAACGTTACACTCTGAAATTTTATATTCCAAAAATGTGCTAGGGGTGGAATAGATGGCGTAAACGGCCCTTTCATTACCGCTCATCCGTCTGTATGCGGCGTTTAAACAGGGCAACGCAGATATGCTCAGTCAGTGGCTCTGTTCCACCTGAGATGAAAGGCTATTTACATCCAGCCATGATGATGATGGCTGTGGGAGCTTGTGTCGTTTCCAGGCGACTGGGTTTCCACACTTTAAGGAGAACACTGTTCAAGCTCCTCAGACGTTGTGACCATCACGCCTAATTGACCAGAGGGGCTGCGCCTTAAGTGAAACAGAAGTATAACAACTGAAGAAATGTCCTCTGCAGCACTGACGTGACAGCGCCCGCAAATCACAGGTCACCCACTTTATATGTGTGACGCCGTTTAATTGTTTAATTTGAGATAAACCGAGCCTGATCTTTAAATGTGTAAACTCTCTATATATAAATGTGTAAACTTTAAGAAACTGGACCAGAGTCACTGAAAAGCCGGAAGCAACGTTTCTTTTTTTTCATGTGCTGCTCATTCCTATTTCATTTGGGGTTGATAAGTTGATCGCTGATAAATGTTATTCATTTTAGTGAGTAAGCCAATTAAAAAGGGTTTTTTATCTAATTTGATAGTTAGACATAATTTGCAAGAGTTTAGACTGAAAACTCTCAGTTAATAGTGTGGTTTAATTTAATTTTCCACTTTTTTTCTGGAGTATTGGATTAAAAGGATTGAAACTTTGCCTTCCAATTGCACCACTCTATTGGGCTATGGACGTTTTTACCACCAAGACGTGCATGAAGCAAAATCCCATATACCAGAAAATAAATGAATAATTAAAATAAATGTATGCTCAAAGGCAATTAAAGCAGTAACTGCCCGAGCGCCTACATTAGTAGCACTTATCCTGGAAAGTGTCAGTGAAGAAATGTAAATGTGCACACACTGTTACTTGAGGTCTTGCAGGTGGAAAATGGCTTCTCAGCAAATTCAAAGTCAGAAAATGGAGTAACTGAAACAGACTCCTCCATTTCTCTAGAATAAGGTCACCTATCAGTGAATGTAATGTCACCAAGTTCTCTTCATCAATTCAATAACAGCGCGAAAGTGGGGGGGGAAATAGTCGGGTCATTTCGTTGTAATACACCCCTGGGCTTTTTATTATGACTTCATTTCCGTTGTAATATTGGAACGTCTCTATAATTGTAAAAGTGTAATAGACTCTAATATAATTTCATTTTGAACCCTGAATGGTCCACGCCGTCTCTGCTCAATTTGAGTAGAATAATGATTTTTAATGTCCACACATGGCTTCCTGTGACCTTATTCAATCTCTGGGCTGATCAGGAAATATATTGATTCAATTACAGTGCTGATGACAAGCGAACAAGGGAGAGGAGGGAAAAAAGGTCAGCATATATTTGAAAATGTAAATCTTAACAATGTCTTTTGGGTTTGCTGAAAGAAGCTATTATCAAATGCCATTTGGCTCCAATGGCATGTAGCCCTCTGCCTTTTTCTCCCACACCAATGGGAATAGTTAGAATATTTAGGATAGCCACAGTGGATTTTTCCTTTGTCAGCGAGTGAGTTATATTCTGATCATGTGCCTCTATTTTGCTATTTGCCGTGATTGTGTGGAATATAATGGCTCACATTATTTCTTTAACATTACGTGTCTACAACTGGCCTTTTGGAAATGTCCTAACGACCTTGAGGTAATGACTTTCCAGTGCTTTTGTATGTGCCACACAGTTCTTATGCTGCATAAGCTGCTCCATGAGTAAATTAGCCTGTCTGCACTCAAACACTGAACAAAGCTCTCAAATTCATTCCTCCTCAAAATTACATGCACACCACACCGGGCTCCACTAATTATTTGTTTGGTCATTAAAAACTCATTAAATTTAAATTGTTCATTTGCATACCACTGTGTGTTGCATCATAAATTATTAATTGAAGATAAATAAATGAATTCAATTAGAAAAATAAGTAATGTAACATATGCACCAGGAGATCTGGTGCTTGTCTTTGTTTTGACATTGAGAAATGCCGTGCTCCAGCTCCTTTTCCAGTTGTTTGAATGAAAAAACGCTTAATGTGCGTGGAACGGGATCCTTGTTGAATGAGAATGGCTGGACTCGATGAGAATTCCAGAAGCCGATTTGAGTTTGGTGCTGATCGAGTGCGGATCACAGCTCCACGGGCCGAGATGAACATATGGATAAATTCTTTCTACAGAAAGAAAGTGGAAAATATTTCCGTCTCTTCTGTTCTACATTTCACTGATTAACTCCCCCCCACCCCTCTCCTGCTGTCACTGTTTGGCTTTGATGAATTTGAATAAACTGACTTTTTCTCTCGCTGACAAATGTTTAAGCAATCCAGCCAAAGAAAGGCAATTTTGCTTAACCCAACTCATTACCTCACATCTGTATGTGTTTTGTGGTTGGATCATCTTGTCTCAGCGGTGGAATGATCTTCCATCTCATTGCAAACAATTACTCAGCAACCAAAACTCTCGTGCTTTCACCCGTGTGGAGTTTTCAGTTTTCTTTATGACGTTGTCGCTGGTCCTGTTGCTCTGGTTGTTTCAGTTATTTTATACGCCCCCTATTTTCCAGTTGCAGGGATTGGTAAATGTTCCCCCTTTTTCAAATCACTTCATTAATTAAATGGGATTGGGAAAGGTTCTGAGTTAATGGATTAGACTGGGGATGGCTGGTTCAGGCCTTTTACCAGAGGTCACATTTCATTTGCTGCCTATGTCAAGCAACCAGCAGCAGGGCCTCAGAGGCAATCTAATCAATGCCTGCGTGCCGTAGCCCTTGAATGAATCCATTAAAGTTATGTGGATGCATCCTGCACAGAGGAAAAAAAGTCTCCTGATACCTCTGATAGAAATTAGCCATGAATTAGGAGAGAGGCTGGGCTCATTTTGGATGTCAGCCAGAGCAGAATTAATAGGCCATCAGAGCCTCTTGTGTGTTAAATCCCATTTGTTCGCCCATGGTTTATGAAAACTCCTCCTCTGTTGCTCCAGGCTTGGCGTGAGACCCCTGAACACCCACCACAAAACTTCACTCATTAAATAAAGTTCTGGGAGGAGATGAGGCGGTGAGGGCTGTAGATCGCAGGCACAGCTACAGTTAATGCCCGATGCTGCTGGAGATGATGATTCTGAGGGGCCGGATGAAGCTCGGGGTGTGATTGCTTTTGGGGTTTGGATGAGCTTAGTCTGTGGCCGGCACTGGAGCTAAGAGGACTTTAGCGGGACGCAGGGGGGGACGATGGTCACGTGGGCCTCTTCAGTACCAACTTTATCTCAGCAGTGTCCACTAATCCCACAAATTGATCCTCAGTGTTTCTGTGTTTAAGTGGAGGAAAAGCTCCGACCAAGTCTCTGTGGAATAGGGTGTCTGAAATGCCTAAACCTATCAGAGGAGGAGGTTTCATCTGCGCAATGTTTCAAGCTCTTTGTGGCACACAATCATATTTTCTGTATGTCTGGAAACACAGAGCATCGTGTGCGATCATTACTGGACATATACTTTATTTAAAGAGTCACTGCTTTTGGCATGTCTGACTCACAAAGTCAAGAAGTCAACACTTGGAGTTTCTTGCTTCGAACAAACTATGTGTTACAGTAAGATTTCTTCATTGTATTATAGTGGTTTATATTTATCAGCTTCACTTGGACCAGTTAATCACATGAATGACTTAAAGGACTTTAAGAATATTGCTGTCAAATCATGCTTCAGACTTTGTTACAGGCCTAACTGCACAATCCACAAACTGTTTAATGTTAGCAATGATGCTTTTTGGATTTGGATCAATGACAATGAAGGTCCTGTATAACGCCACTGTAGGGGCACTGTTTTGAGAGATACTCCAGTCACATCAGGGACAAACAATCTATATGGTCACTTCAGGTTGAAGGTCTTGTGTTTGCAAACATCCTCCCACAGCGATTGTACAATTTGTATGTGCCATCGCCAGTAGAGGAGTTTGTTTTTTTTCGCCAGTGAGTCATGCTAGATGCCACATACGCACTGGAAACTAGTGCATTGGAAACCTCGCCGTCTTGACAGTGTTGCATCTTGCACTATACACGGAAATAATTGTTGTTGCACATTGTTCCCAAGATGTAAAAAAAACGGTAGGTACACAAACAGTTATGGCTATTTATATGCCTATGCCTGGAAGTTCAATGCCCGTCATAAGGTCGCACCAGAAAAGGTGCAGCATCGTCATCTAGATTGTCAAAATGAACAAGAAATAAATGCATTCACACCGGATATCATGTTTCCATCCCTGCTGATCTGAGCCAGAGCCGATAAAATCCTGTCTCTTTCGTTAAATTTGAACCAGGAGTGAACGTCGATTGTGACATACACTGCGATTGTAAGCATGTCTGTCTAACTAACTTCAAACTGTAAAAGTAGTAGCCGAACGTCACAGTCCTTCAGTCCACAGAGAAAATCAATACTGATATCAACAACTAATTACATTATCAGTGAGATTTCAGATTCATTTTGTAGAAAAGTTTGTCGTAAAATTGTGCTGGAAATTGTGCTTTCTATAACAAGTATCTTCCAAATCTGTACAACTTTGGAGGCTGAATGGACTCTGAGGAGATCTCGTGGCCTCATGTGAGCCGGAGTACGCAACGAAAAGCACAGACTCACCTTGACAAAAGCAGCGATAACCTCCAAATGAACCGGTCCCGCCCCAAAACAAGCAGCCAACCAAAATAAAACAGCGATGTGCAGCTCAGAGGGGAGGCCTCAAACTGCTGCTGCACACAGAAGTTTGCATACTAAATCCACTGGAGGGCCATTACAGCTCAACCGTTCTTTTCACTGCGCCGATAAACAACAATTCCCAGAGTCCCAGGGTCTTCCATTGTCCGAATTTACATGAGGTTTGGAGGCTTCAGCGCATGTGAGTGATAGAGGTCAGAGCCAGTGTGTATTCGGCAGCACACGCAACACAGGGAGAATGATAAGTATAATCTTTCCCCCCAAAAAACTCACTGTGTGAAGCTTGAAAACAGCAAACTTTAAAAAACGCTCGAATGCACGAGCGCATGCCGCATTCTCACCTGCTGAAACACGCACATGTTCATAAACAAATGCATTTATTCTCATGCTGTTATAGACACACTATATGCAAATGAGATCTAAAATGGCTCTCATGCTTTGCCCTCTTCCTGCGGTGCCAGAGTCACGCATCATTGTCAGCAGCCAGCAAAACAAGATGAAATAAAATTCTAAGCCGTCCTGGCAGTCAAGGACACCATTCCCTCACCGTAATAGCCTGTATCGCCTAGCCACTCCATGTGTAGCTTTTCTTCATTGCTCTGGGCTTTTATTCCTGGCAATAAGCTCTTTATCACTCCTCAACACAATTCATTTAAAACCACCGTCAAGAAGCAATCAAACCTTAAGTAAGAGGATTCAAAGTCAGTGTGTTATTGTTAAGCAAAGTAGCATTACTTCATTTCCATAATGCACCCAGACAGAGATGCCACATAGGTAATAATAAAGGACAGTACACAAGAAAATAAACAGTTAATATTTTTCTCATTTTCGGGGTGGGGGGGGGGGCTCTAAATTTAAATGCATTACTTTATCCACTCGTGTTGTCTCGCCCTCTCTTCTTCTTTTTGTTTTCTGCCTCCTCCTCTGCCTCCGGAATGACATTATGTTTGGGTTAGTTGTCTTTCTGCCTCAGACACCTATGATTTAGCAATTCTTGACATATCCATTACACCTCACAGATTGGCTGCGCTCCTTCCCCCGTGTCTTTGAAACCTATAGAAATGACATGTACCCTTCCACCCCCTTCAGATGTCCTCAATTCACAGGTGGTGCGTTTAGAAAGAAGTGGATTGTAATTTCAGGAGTGTTCCCTTACTAGTAACTATAGCTACAGGACGGACATCAATCTTGACAAGGTCTTTTTGAACCACATCTAGAAATGCAATATTATTGTGTATTTTTCACCTGCTCTCCACAGCCTGACCGTAGATGGGCATTTTGACTGCTGGCTTCATGATTTACTATCTGCATTATTTTTTGGGTCTCCATTGCAGCGTTTGGGAAACAGTTCACATGACATCATTATGTATGTTTTATATGTTGATTGCTCAGGTAGAATAACTCCTCTCTCCTATTCTGCGGCAGTAATACAATCTACTTTTATAACAAGTGCAATAAAAGATAGAATCAATGTCATCATCACCACAATCACCTTCACCACCCCCCCCCCCAGCAGTGTATACGTTACTGTTAAACCGGCCTCAGCTTCCTCCTCCTCTTTCACTGATGTTTACTTGTGGTCTGGTCGTCATCCTCGGGTATTTGCAGTTCTATTGAATCTTGAATTTGACATGCTTGACCATCGACATTAATTGATCCAGAGAAGGGGGAAGTTCATCAGGCAGCAACTGCATCAACCTATGAATGGATTTTATAAAACCACATGGCCATAGCAATTAGTCTAATACCCATTTTAATTACATTATGTTTTCCAATAGAAAAAACATTTTGTTTTTCGGATATTCCTGGGTCTAACACCTCACAGATTTAACACAGATATGTTTTCCATAGCAAAACCAAACTTTATTTTTGCATAAAGAAATCTCTTTATGTATCAATGCCTCAAGCTGGAAAACATTATTTTAAAACTATCCCTCCATCCGTTTTCTATTTCTTTGAGCGTTTTGAGGGAAGCAAACCACACAACCACTGTTGGTTGCATCTATACTACTACAGTTTCATTTTAAAATGCATCGGCTCTGTGTACGCCTGACGTCCACACCACTCTTGAGTTTTAGAGCCGCTAGAGCTGAGAAGTTTGGAAACACTGCTCGTCTCGTTTCAATTTGAAAACTCTGGCACTGCATTTTAGTCTGGACTCACAACTGCTTGCTCATTGGGTCTTTGTTGCCTTCGCTGATTCGTCAGGCTCCTATCACATGACACCCTTTAGGAAGAAAACGCCTCAGCTACGAGTGTAGAAGTCAACATAGATAATCACTTACAAGCATTGCTGACCTCTTTGTCTTTTTGCTGACAGTTGTACAGTTAAATTCTGTATTTTACAATGATACAACTGCTTACATAGGAGACTAACTATTATTTGAATAACCTGAAACAGTTCCCATGCCCATATGGATATATCGCTTTTGTGGACATAGTAGTTTGGATGTAGCCTTGACCTGTGTTATTTGATTGAATAACTAGTGCAGTTCCCATCAAGCTGGAGCGTGACCTTTAGCGTCATCAGTGGTTGTATTAACATGATCACAGGAAGTCCAATTTACATTACAATAAATGGAGACCCTTTTGTGGTGAACCGCTCATGCAAAAATATCCACAGTTCTCAGTGAGCGTCCTTGGGTCCTCAGCAACACCCCCGCGAACTTTAAAGTCGATCGGATGAGCTGTTGTTGAGAGAATCCAATAGAATAAGGCAGAGATTCCTCCATTTATAGTTAGACGGGGTCTTAGTTAACAAACACATTTAGCAGGTTATTAGTTTGGAGTCATTATTAAGCAGCCCAATAAGTGGTAGTGTTTGTTTAACATGGTTTTAAGTATGATGGCTTAATTCCATGTCCACTGTTCCCTCCCTCCACTGCTTTCTATTTAATTCACCAACTTCATCACCAGGGAGATTAAGGCTAATGCCTAAAGGAGCACAGCCCAAAATTGAAAAGAATTAACTGTAATTAGCGCACTAACAAATGGCTAATACGATGGCAATTGTTATATTTTTATTAAATAACCTGTAATCTTGCTCTGGAGAGCCTCATTTGAAATTATAGTGAAATTGGGGGTTCAGAGTTATTTCATTATCTTTCATTTCAATTTGGTAAAATCCATATATCAGATAAAGGCAGGGTGTAAAAAAAAAAGCACCATTCTGCTCTGTTCTCACCAGGGTCTTTACCTTTCATGCTACATCCTTTAGTAAGTGTGACACGACACTGCTGAAAACAGGTATGCCCAGTGTACATCAAGCACTGAATCATTACACCAACACCACAGCCGCAGTAGGCAGTGCGGCACATAAAAGACCCCGCTAACTGTTCCCTCAGTCTGTAAACTCAGCTAATTAACAGTGGATTCATGCTTTTCGAACGCTGCCAGCTCTGTGTGTTTCTTCAAGGCCACAGGATGTAAGCCCTGCTACAATCTGCAAGCCAGTTGTCACAGAAAGAAAGAGTGAGACAGGCAGCGCTGCGCAGGGATTTACTGGCTCTGATAGTTATTGGATGGGTGCTTTTCCCATCTTTTCTCACCTTCTGCTTTGCTGTTGCTGCTATACCATCGCCAGTGTCTCTCCACACCAACAGTAATGAAAATAATAACAGTGATAAGAATAGCATCACTTCAATCTCACTTTCAGTGATTACATTGTTCCACCCGTTTCCGTTTCTGCTTAAATTATATTTAACTTCATCTGCTGTGGTCCGCAAACAGGATTACTGGTACTTATCTGAAATGAAAGTGCATTTTTAACACAGTTTAATAACGAGAGTGGAAAATCCAGTCCGTTGCAATAAAGCTGAAACTAATTCATTTCAATGGCTGTCAGCAGAGTGTTTCTGTTATTCCTCACATGCCCATTGCCACTGTTAAAAACGGTTAAAAAATGAGGCAGAAGGCTACTTGTTTAATCTGCTGCGGCTTGACATGAGCGCCGTGATCACAGACACACTGAAGAAGCTTCATGCAGCCTTAAAGAGTCTCTCCATAGAGCCACTAAGGGGCAACTTAAAAGAAACCGAGATCATCAAACTCCCCAACTTTCCTGAAGAGTCTTGAGCGGAGTGGAGGGTGAAGGGGTGGACCGGCACCATGGAGGAGAGTGAAACTGCCGGGTGTCCTCGTGCATCTAAAGTGGTCAGCAGTTTGAACCTGTCTGCGCCTCCTGTTCCATTATGGAATAGTAACACAGGGGCCTGTTTGTTCGCCAAACACAATTAACAAGGTTTCTGCTGCACATCAATACCGCTATTTGCATAGGGTATTGATCTGAAGTCCTTATAATCACAAAATGTTAATTGCACCAATTAATTCTCAATCTGTTTGTGCCCTTGTCTGGCCGCCTTGAGCCCTGAAGGTCAGTGTGAAAATGAACTGCTCTTTGATTCTCCTCCAGGAAAAGATTTTTTCCCAAGACAACACAGTTTGCTACTTCCAAATCAAAAGGCCCGGCCATCCTTTATCATTGTTATCATTCCCTGTGAGTAGCAGCTAATGGGTTTGAAATCTTGTGATCTGATTTGTCCTTTTAAACAAGGTTTTTCTTGTCTCCTTCATTAACCAGGGCTGCCTCCACTTCTCTGCAGAGCCACGGCTATTTACGCCTCAAAGACACAGTATCCCCCTTTATATTGACTAATAAGTCATTTTCGGAGACAATGCGTTGCCCATTTGATTCATAGCCCTTACGTGGTGTGTGTGGGTTTCCCTCTGTCTCTGGTCCTGCTGCTACACCGTGTTATTACATGCTGAAACATGACCTCCTGGTTTATTGTCCGTTTGAGATGATCAGAATAATAAGTCAGAGCTGTCCACTCTGCTGCTCCTCTGTCAGTGATAGGTAGGTACAGGCCTCCTTTCTTTGTTGTGTGCGACACTCGCATTTTTTTTCCCTCCAATCATTAAACTACCTCTATTGCTGCTGTCATATTTATATTGTTGGAGTATAAATACATTTAACATGTAGTAAATACATATAACTCTCGATAAAAAATTAATGTATGCGTATTGCTTCTCTAAATTGTGGGAGTAAACTATATTTTTGCACTGGCTGTATTTACCAGTATTGATTGGAGTCTGCGTTAATTGCTTTTCGCTCTATCGTGATATGGTCAACAACAAGAACACAATTATAGGTTTCTGCGGCGTGTTTTCACACCCGATATCTGAACATAACGCCGCAGAAGGCCGACTCTTCCAGTCCCCGTCATCCATGCCTGAACACAGCCAAATGACAAATGAGCCGCCCTGTGTGAAAGATGAATTTCAATCCACTACACCTGTGCCACCCGACCAAATGAAAGGACTGATTGCCTCCAATTGCATATTTAAAATGCTTAATTCCTCCATTAAGAAACCTATTTACATGAATTAGGGACAATTAGCATTTTCAGACCCACTTCAACTTTGTTCGCCCCCATCCATTAACATTTGAAAGTGTCGGCTGCCAGACACAAGAAAGCCCCTGCATCTGATTTGTACTGACCCCTATGGCGGCTGCCTGGAAGGACTTTTTTTTTGTATCTGTACTACCTCACTAAAGGAGGGGTGGGGGCGCGGCCTTGGGTCTATAGTAAGTCACCTCATTATGGTTAATCAACAAAAGCCGGAGAATGAAAGACAACATGGCGAAGGGAAGTGGAGAGACGCTAAGGTGCAGGTCATCAACCTCACACACCTCTATCTGAGTGATGTTACATTCATTTTATGTTGCAGAGCTCCTGGGTTGTTTCTCTAATAATCTGTTGCACACCGAGCAGTCGAGGGAGAAGGGAAAATGTGCAGCTTCTAAACCGACGGTGGTTAAGTGGAAATAATGAAGAAAAAAGTTGATAGAAGCGGAGGCGACCACAGTGTGCACCTGCTTTCTCAAGTTATTGGACCTTGTAGTTTAATCCAATCTGCACAATGGAAAATAAGGTCTCAGTGAAGATTGTTTGTACACAGCCTTGAGTATTTTCATTGGTCCGCAATTACAGTGTCTGATATAAGGTCCTTACACATCCTTAAGAAGATTTTTTTTGTTTTTGATGGAAAAAAGATGCCATCGTCTAATGAAGATGACAGAGCCAGTCTCGCTCTTGGGAATTCATTGGGAAAAGGAGCCTTACATCATGTGAGTCATATGTAATGCTTTTTATTGCTGCAGTCACAGGCAAGTGAGGGAGAGCGAGCTTGTTTTGATGATTATATTCACTCTGCGAAATATATTATCTCGTTGAGTTGCATAAATCTTGGTGTGTGTTTGTGCGTGCGCTCATCTCCAGCGGTGGTTGTGTGTCCACCTGTACATCGTGTTCGCAAGCGTCTGCTTACGAGTATCAAGGCTGTGATGTGTTTGTTGCTCTCCTGACATTTTCCGGAATATTTCCTGACAACCCTTGAGTTAAATGTCCGGGAAATGTCAGAGTGAGAGCCCGTAAGAGAATGCAGCACGTGAGCGAGTGGGCGTGTTGATGATGTTTCTAACGCACAACACACACAAAATGGATGAAAATTATAGGAAAGAGGTGCCATGAACGTAGAAGACACATACAAAGATGTCAACTTGGAAAGACGACGAGATTTGAGAGCTTTTGACCATATACGCCAGTGTCAATCTAATGTCCTGCTTCTTGCCTCCTGCATTCTCTACCACGGAGCCACCATTACCTGAATGTGCTGGAGCTTTTCCTGTTGTTGTGAACACATCGGATCAAGACAATCTGTGTTCTTCGTGAAAGGAAAACGGCAAAAAATATCCGGACCCTATTTTTTCAGAGTTAGTTTGTGAAAAACAGCTGAATACTCGTGTGAAAATTTTAAAGGGGACATAGCATGCCCATTTTACCACAAGTTGATATGGTTCCTTGGGGTCTTAATGAAATGTCTGTAACATACTTTGGTCAAAATACCACAAGGATCATATAAAACAGCACCCTTTTTACCCTGTATAAAACAGCCCTCCACAGAGCGACCTGTTTTGAGTGCCTGTTCCTTTAAATGCTAATGAGCCAGCTCCCCCCTCCCCCCTCTCCCCCCATGATTTTAAACGATATAAATTACATATTTTATATGATATAAATTATCAAATATGCATCCCATACTTTGTATTCCCTTGTTGTCCTGGAGTTTTAATTTTCCCAATCACATAATTAAATGTCCCCCTCTGCCCATCCACTACAAGCACACAAGCAGACAGACAGAGAGAGAAAGAGAGGGGGCTATGAAGACCATCATTTACCCCGAACCCGACATTCAACGGGTACAACAACAAGCGGAGAAAGCAGAATCGCGGGCTGACCTTATATATACAGTCTATGGGGCTGACCAGCGGAGAAATGCTCGTCCCGTGTGAACAGCCAGGCGGCTGCGCGCTGGAGAACGGCGCTGCGCTGCCTCGCAGCTGCGCTTCCGCGTCCGGTGTACCCCGGCGTAACTACTGTAACCCGGCGTAACTACTGTAACCCGGCGTAACTACTGTAACCCGGCATACAGTAGAGCTGAACACTGCGGAAGTCTTCCACACAGCTGGCAGTGTGGAAGACCGCTGCGAGGCAGCACAGCGGTCTACATTAACCTGTAGAAGCACTAACAAAGTGGAATTTGCATGCTATGTCCCCTTTAACTGAATTTAATGTTGTCACGTTTGAATTACGAACGTGGTCATAGATCACCTATAAATTTAGGAGGAGAAAAGTTTGAGGATTTGAAATTGGAAATCCAAACTGGTGCCTGTAGATTCAAGACCCAAGCTGATCACAAAGTACAACCTAAACTTGAAATTGCTCGGCTTAGTATAATGTTTTAATAAAGTGAACAAAGAATATTTAATGGCTTTGGAAACATAGCAAAGTATTTGCTTCAACTAACTGTATCATTTGTAGAAGTTGCCCTCAATGGTGAATTTAGGTTGACAAAACACAAAATTCTAAGTTGTGTGTGAGTTAAATAATTGGTTTCATGGCGAGCAGTGACACCAGAGTGTATAAAACTCAAAAAGTTAAGTTTTTATAACTATGAAATATTTAGAAGAGCAGATCATTAGTTTGGCACAATGTATGTAAGATTTAGTTGGCCTCAAAATTTTAATTTTAATTTTGAGTTCTCCTAAACTTTAATTTTTTTCTAATTTGAGCGCTGAAGTAAAACCAAGACCTGAAGCTACACAGCAATTTTTAATTCATTATTTCATTAGTGACTGTTAACTGTTGCTCGCTATCACATCGGCTACACTCCGTCTCTTTCCTTCTCCCCATCGGGCATTTGCATACTGAATTGCTCCACATGATGAAGATGGACGCGAGATGACGAACACAGTCAGAGAGAATAATGGAGAAATCTCATAATAAATTACATTTGAAAATAATCAAGGCCAACTGAAGCCTGAAGCTTTGTCAGTCCTTGTTGAGTTTGTGTTGGGTCGCAGCCGCTGCGGTTACAAAACACATCAATTTGGACATGAAAGAGAAAACCGACAGTGAAATATAACAGACTAATATCAGGCTAATGTTAAAAGTAGTGTCAGGTTTTAAGGGCCAGGTCTCCTAAATAACAGGAGAAAAGCCTACTTACCTGTTTGAAGCCAAGAGGATGGTTATGAGGGCTTCGAAATTCAGACCTTGAACTTGATTCAAATTTTAATCAAAATTTTAAGGGAAATATATTCAGTTACTTGTTCAAAAGTAAAGTTTGTAGCCATTAACTCATGTGATATCAGAATGGAGGGTTGGAGAGACTCCATTGGCTTGAAATGGCATCTTGAACAGTTCAAATACCACTTTGTACAAGAGGTAACGCCAGAGGTGGTTGAACCTCAAGTTTGAAACAGTCTGCTCCACTGCTCACCTGCTCACCTGCGGGATCCTGCGTGAAACAAATTTCATAAAGTCGCAATATTTCAAGGATAAAGTCACAATATTAAGAAAATAAAGACTCGAGAAAACTCAAGACAACTGGACAGATTTCCACCCTTTGCATGTGCATCCCTTCACACCAAAGCTCATCGCTAACATGTAGAGAAACCGCTTGTTTACATGTGCCTCTATAGTCAGTTTGTAGCCAGATGCTGAACTAGTTGCATACTGTAAACATGCATGATTTAAGTATTGGATATATTGTATGGGCATTCATAAAAATGTGCAAATGAAAAGCACTGGACTTATTTGGATTTGCAACATTTCAGCAGCAGGTGCTATAGATATAAATAAAGTTTGATTGAAAAAATGCTATAAGAAAATGTAAAAATACTCTGATGTGAGAGAATAATGTGACAGATTATATCATATATATATACAGGCTGAGTAAAAAAGTGCAGCTATCCTCACCAGCACATCCATAGGAGGTCATACATATGTACGAAAGCTATTAGGCATGTAGGCATGTGTGTAGATACCTGTCCACCTCCCAGATATATTCTCTTGATTTGCTGCTCCACAGCTTGTCAGCTCACATTCTCCAATCCCTGACTTCCTCTGGCCTGTGTGTGCTCAACAATTCCTCCAACACTCATTTATTATGACACACAGAGGGAATCTGAAACACAGAGTTCCCTGTCTACATAGGCATGTTTAATTATTTGTTTTTACTTTCCAACGCTTGATTTTTACCAATGATTGTGAAATCCTTGTACCTGTTAGTGTTTCTGAACCAAGCTGCCAATGATTGATCATCCACTAACTAAGAAAACACATCACGTCCCAATGTCTGGACATTTTGTAGAGTAGTCTTTTACATATGAAGAGCGCAGCAGGTGTGAATTCCACTGTGGGAATCAGGAGGTTTTGTTTACAGCACATCGACACTAGCGTCTGCCCTTTTCTGGACATTGACTTGTTGTATTCTTACATGGGTTCACTTACACTGGGATAAGTTCTGGAAAATGTTGGGATTAACTGACACGGACATTAGCGTTCTCACAAACAGCCCCTGCGGATATATCAGGAAAAGGTTCGGACTTCTCTGCATGTCTGAATCCAGCTCTAGTCTAATAGTGTTACTCTTCCCAGTGTCAGGTTATGGTGTCAACACAGAGACATCCCTTTCTGTCCATTTTATTTTTAGGTGATGCTCTACTGCTGGTAGGTGCTGTACGCACCTTTGTTTCCAGAACTTTTGAATCTTGACAGTGTGACTCTGGAAAAAGAAAGCAATTAGTGTTCTTGTAAATATAGATGACGCACCAAGACTAAGTTGGTTGTTCGCATATTATTAAGCATTTTAAAATAAGACAGGTACTTAGAGAGATACAGTTTTTTTTTCAGTTTCCTGTTCATCTGCATTTAGAAGAATTTAGATTGTAATTGTGGATTTTGTCTTTTGTCTAACTCAAAGACACATGTTTTTAGAAGTGGGCAGTCTGTCGGGATGGACCCAGATGTTTGACATGATGTAGAAATAAAAACGTGTAATCTAATATTGTGAACTTTGTTTCAAACACAATATTTTATATATTAAACCATATTCTATAGATTTTTTTTGTGTTACTTTTGCTGAAAACATCAGATCACATCCGCCAACATCAGATTAAGCTGCTGAGTGTGAAACACCTCACAATCCCTCCAATATTTGAGGGCACACCAAAGGACAATCAAATGCCATTGTCTCCCAGGATTTAGCAGCCTTATTGTTCTCTTCCTCTTTCAATCTCCTCCCAACAGATTTCAGAACAAAACTGGTAACTGCCATAGTTTTCAACCATTCATGGCCAAGTGTTTGTCTTGCAAATCCCACTGTGCCCAATGAAGAGTCTCTGCCTTTTTTTATTAGGACTGTGATCAACATTTCAGTTCTATGATTAATTAGCTGCCTGAGATGATGCGTGTCACCATAAATAACTAAAGTGATACCAGTATCAACACTCAGACAACCACACACGCTTGTGCTGTAATAAACACAATGCCGCCGGTTTGAATGGACTTATTGTGTGTATTGCACAGACAAGTCCTACATACTATCATAATTGTGCTATTGATTCTACATAACTCACTTTGTCTGATTATGATTACAATTTAATACTGACTTCCCACGTGCGATGAATTCACTCTCCCGTTGTCAGTCTCGTTGACTTGTATGATCTATGATTCATCAATACCATTGATTCCCCCAAAGTTCATCCATCCATATGTGACTGGCACATCAGTATTTTACATAAGAAAGATTGAGGGGAGGCAATCTGCACGTCAGCAAAATGTCACCATAATTGAGCCTGGCTGATGTTATTGTCCCTTAACGAAGTTCTGACTGTTTTATAAACAGGGCTGGGACAAGAGGCATCAGTCACAAGGGAGACTGTTAACATTACCAAGGACAAGAGCGTCACGTATTAAACAGGAGCGGCAGATGTGCTGCACTCCACCTCCCAGGGAATTTGAATGCACTCTGCAGCTCCTATCTATCTATCTATCTATCTATCTATCTATCTATCTATCTATCTATCTATCTATCTATCTATCTATCTATCTATCTATCTATCTATCTATCTATCTATCATATATCTATCTATCAATCTATCCATCCATCCATCCATCCATCCATCCATCCATCCATCCATCGAACCATCCATCCATCGAACCATCCATCCATCCCCTACCTATCTATCCATCTATCCATCTATCCATCTATCCATCTATGCGTCTATCCATCCATCCATCCATCCTCCCCTACCTATCCATCCATCCATCCATCCTTAGAACAAAAGGAGAACATGTGGTACTACAGTAGCATACAAAAATGACAACACACTGAGGCTAATTGGAAAAGGCCAATTAGAAAAGGCCTGTCACTGATCACACACACACACACACACACACACACACACACACACACACACACACACACACACACACACACACACAAACTTGTGTATCTGGCAATTGCTGTGCTGGTGGACGCCGCTGTGGCACTGGGCTGCCCTCCGAGGTCTCTGGATATCCAGTGTAAATCCAGCCCAGTGGAGCTGTGAAAAAAAGCTAATAATATGTTATTGCAGTCTGGGTCCCCCTGTCGCCTCTCCATCAGAGCACCACTGTCACCTTACACATGGACCACGGTGTGATAATGGACAATAATGCGGAGTAGCTGAGAGTGAGAAGTCCAATCTGCTTCCTGAGTGGTAAAAGCCCACCCCATGTGATGTGTGAGAGCTCCTGACGACGAGGCCGCGTGTCATCCTATCATGAACCCCTGGCCATCACTTCCAAGGGGGGAAGCATACATCTGATTGATTACTCTCTCATTTCATATCTTATTTCATAACACTGAGGGTTTCCTCTGGATGTAGTTGGTATGAAATGCTACATGTTAAGTTTTCATCTAAACAGACACCCCACCTTCCAGCCTAATTTACCATTCTTTACACAGTCTTTGCATTTCAGTCAAACAACTCACGTGTGAAATGTTTATTGCAGCAGAACATAGTTAGTGTTTGGCATCTAGGCTCCGACTTCATCACTCCTCCAGATACGATGGATGCTGGGGTAATACTGACACAGCAGCGGCGGGGGGCAAGCACCTTGAAAAGACCGCCAAGTTGGGAGGGTGTGTATTAGAGAGGACTGTGGTGAATGAGAAACATCACATGTTTGGAGCAGCGCAGCTCGAGTTGGCTGCCTGAACTTGCTCGTAAGCTTTGCTCCATGATACTCTTGTACGTCAGTAGATGGCGCTGTAGTGCTGCCATGGATCTACTTGACGGATTGTAGCTAGCAGCTCTGCTCATCCGCAGCTCAATAATAAATGAGCTCTAAAGTGACGTCTTAAAGTTTGGTTCGTGATATTACGTGAATGCGATATTATGTGTTTTACAATGTTGTGACGTGGTTTTGGGATGTGTGTTTGTCAAGTAGTTGACATTAGCATTCTGTTTGTTTTTGTTCACAGCACATCGTCAAAATCTTGTCTTTCCAAGTTGCCGTCCTCTACGTGTATGACACCTATTTTTAAGGTATCTCAATTTATTTTTTTCAGTTTCGTTGCCTGTGAGAATCGTGATCAACGTGATCAACCACTCGCTAGCTGGGAATTTTCAAGACATTTTCATGCTGTAATCTTAAATGGGATCACTCAGACATTTTACTAAAAGGCTGACAGGAAACATCCAGAGCAACTGGCATCGTTTGCGTTCTCAAGTACAGGCCCTCCGGAAAATGTCAGGAAAATGTCCTGAACGCTACGTTTACAGTCAATAGTATTTGTTTCGGATAAATATTTGTGTTTGGTATCCTATGTCTAATATCCTTTTGTTATATTTGGAATTGTAATTAACATGTTTTACTGAAGTTTTATAGATACAAATAAAGCTATATATTTTTCCTTTTGCCCTATAACGGACAGAGTAATTTTTACAAGTTTACAAGTATTTAACACGACAATACAACTAATGAAAGTCAGCTTTCCACTTAAAAGCAATCACTTCCTAGTGGATCCAGATCTCCCCTGGTCTGGTGCCAGTGACATTGACTAGAGAGGCCATGTGTGTTTTCTCAATGTAAAATTCACTAATTACAGCTGAGAAGTAAAGTTAATATGTTAATTCTACCCAACAGTTTGTTGTGCAGATAGTTTTTCTAACCAGCTCCACAGAACAACATTGCCTAATTGTTTCATCATGAAGTGTTTATTCATATTTAATGTTAAGGCTTTTTCTCCTGCAAAAACATGGTCATTAGTGGAGGATTCACAAAGAAATAAATACCCAGATTTATTGTTAGAGTGTTTAAATCTCTCAAAGAGAATCTGAAATCATGTTATCAGCTGTGACTCTAGGCATGTTTGCAGTTAGCGGGGCACTGCACGAGTTGATGAGCTATTGTTGTGCTTTCTTTGTTAAGAACAAAGTTTTATAAAATAACCTTCAGAACGTAAATAACACCACAGCTTTCAGACCTAAACACATTAAATATGCTTCCTTTGATCAACCTAATATTTCTGGTTTTGCTTACAGTGAAATGTTTCCCTGCAGAGAAAATGTGAAAACATACAAAAAAAAAACAGCCGCAGCAGCAGCAGCAAAACAGTGCCCGGAAAAACAAAAGTGATACAAGTTTCGGCCTGACTGAGGCCTCTAGTGGCAGCTGGTGGCAACGTCCTCCTCCTCAGTGAAACTTCTCTGAACTGACTCAACTTTTACATGACTACATCAGACATGCAGTTCCTCTGGCCAGCCCCCAAGTAGGAAATCTGGATAATGTCTGATGTGAGAAAACAGCAGAATATCCTCTGGAGGATTCACTGTGATGTTTCTAACACACGACAGACAACTGAAAGAAACAAAGAACAGAATTCCAATCAGGATGAGAAAGCAGTGACATACATGTAGAAGACGCCGATGAAGATGTCAAGAGTTGTTCATATATAAAAGGCAAAGTCCGGAACACACTGTGCTGCCATTTTGTGGCGTTTATGTCTGAAAAAGTCTTATAATTGATGATTTTTCATTCTGATTAACTTTACCATCACACAGTTGACATGGCATCTTTGTGGGTGAAAGATATACCATTTTCTCATAGATCTACATAAATTATCTCAATCTTCAATAGCAGCTTAGCGATTAACATAAGAAAATCGTTTCCTGTTGTCGCTCTCACTCACATCCCTTTCTCAATTCATCAGGTTCGAGTAAATAACAGCAAATGACACTCTGCCTTTCTAATTGTGCTCATTGTGATGTCGAGAGGGCACATGGCGCCTTTTAATGCCTGATGATCGAATTCCTGCCTCTCTCCTGCACCGAGCTGTATTTTTGGTGTGTGACCACGGGCTTTGTGGTTTTCCAAACCTCGCGGGACCAATTCCCATTATTTACTTGACTGTGACCCCGTATCGCGACCTCCCGGGTCTATCATTTTCCAGGAGGCTACTTTTAAATTGCCCAACTAATGGCAACCTGCATTTTTACTGAACTGTAATGAACGCTCCAATTACACTGAAGGTGATGGAGGCGATTTCCCTATGATGGAAGGGGATGATTTGATCTCCCACACTCCATTTCACTATCTCTCTCTGCTCCTCAGTCATTCCCGCAGACCTGTGGTCAGCACTAGCTGTTGGGAGGAAGCTAAGCCTCCACTTGTGGTAATGCACCCTCTGAGTGCACTGCCAAGCCGAACACCAATGAGGTGACTACAGAATTAAGTGCTTGAAACAAATGAATTCATTCTGGCAGAAATGTGTCAAATGACCTTTCCGCTGCTCATTACACATGGCGCACATTACACCAGAGAAATGCTCCTGTTGTGTGGGCTCCTTTGTTTCCCTCCTGCTCCTCTGCCTTGTCAAAGGGGATTGGTAATTAATTGAAATCATTTCCATGTGTAAGGATGTGCAGACCCTCCCCAAGGTGTGTCAATGGATCGATAGGTATTTAGAGTGTATAGTGGAGCGAGGTGATAAGAACTCCACTCATACTTTGCTAAATGGCACCGAAAGCCCCATAAAAACCAATTCAAGGGCAGAGGATTTTTGAGGGCAGGAAGCAACTGAAAGAAGAGGTGGAAGGCATTGTCCCCAGCGGACGATATTCTGACAGCGGCGGCGGTGGTCACCATCCGCAGGAATTGAAATGTTTTGGATCATTCAAGGTTGGGCACATTTTTCATTTTCCACCCTTTTTTCTGTCTGATTAAAAGGTTGTTTGTGAGAACCGAACAGCCTCCTTGGAGGTGGTATCCTCCTGCTTGACTGAATAGTGGGGCGTTACACCCGGCGCTGGTGCACGAGAGAGGAGAGCTTATCCTTATGCAGAGGCTCCCTGTCTGCCTGCCAAGGAGAGATGTGGCTTTAAGAGGCCCATACATGGTGTTGATTAGTTTTACTGAGCGGGTATGCAGAGACCAATAAATTAAATATGAATAAATTAAAAATGTACTCTAGCAGAAAATTGCCGTGAAAACAACCACCTCCCCATTAAAATATGTATAGTAATGCCTTTTATGTGAAGTAACTTGGGATTAGATATCACTGTAAATTAACACGCCATCCAACCGTAGTCGAGAACTTTTCACTTTTAACAAGGACTTATAAAAGAGGTATTTACTCCAGTGTGTTCGGTAATTAATTTGATATTCAAATGAGCTTACAGTATGTATTATAATTACAAATAAGAGTAGATTTTGACAAAGGGGTAGGGTCAACAAAGATTGATGAGGCTGGCTTTTGAAATTGCCATCTGTTTCAAATGTTTACTTGATGTCAGCCCCCTCCGCCCCCTCTGTGAAAATAGAGGCATCATGCTTTCCTCCTGCCATTTGGCCATATGTATCTGTTAGTTTGTGGGGGCGGCTGGGGGGGGGAGACATTTTTTTTTTTTTTGCCGTGATGCAGCAGCACACATGAACACGCACGCGCGTCTCCGCACACAATGCAAACACTGAAGGGGATCAGGAACATCAGCATGTGTGATGAGCTCCCACAGATAACGTCTCCGCAACATTTCCATGACATTGTAGCTGTGTTACCTCATTACCACAATGTCACAGCAGTGGTGTGATGATGTTGTGTTTGGGGGTAAGGATGGAGCGGTGTGGTGGTGGTGGTGGTGGGGGGGTGTCAGCTGCAGGTATCGGGCCTGTGCAGATGAGCTGATTAATTAAAGGAAGCTCTATTAAGGTTATTGAGATGCACCCCCTCCCGTCTCCTATGGCAGCCCTCGGTGGATAAAGGTGAATGGAGCAGAGGGGGGGCTCTGGGACAGGAAGCATCCTTGCCTCTTTTGACATTAGCCCGCGTGCGCCCTCTTCACAGGCCCTGCGACTCCCTCCACAAGTGCCTCCCTGCACGTGTGACGCTCTCTCCAGGCCCCAAAACGGGACTGCAGAGTTTTTAATCCCTCCAGCCCGTCAAAACCCACCCACCCTCACTTCCATCTGTCATGAGCACTGCTGGAGGAAAAAGGGGGGGGTTGTTTTTTTGGGGGGGAGGGGGGTGCAGGGGACGCATCCCTTGTTCCATCTCGGCGAATTTTCTAATTTCCTTTGCCTCCATGCTTTGTCCCAAATTCACGCCCCTAACCTATCCACCGGCCTCTTTGGTTCCCCTCCCACCTCTTTCCTCTGTTCCTCTTGTGGCCGAAGCAGTGAAACTCAACCTGGATGCTCCTGTTTCCTCCACAGAGATGGGAACTGACAGTGTCTTAACAGCATTTGAACCTGCTGTCATCACATGTGAAGAAAACTGATTCTTCCATATTCTTCTTGGTGTCTTTCCACTCCGAGGCATGTGTACGAGCTCCTATAATTTGCTGTAGGTCATATTCTCCTCGCACAAATCAATTTGAAGATTCCTCCCCCATTTCCCCCATAATTAATTAAAAAGTCTGGCGCAAGACAATGAGGACCATATGTTAGAGTCCCTTCTCCTCCTCTGACAAAAATTAGCCATACATGAGGTTATCTACACAGACTTCATGCAAATCACGTGAGGTTACTTAAAGGGAAAAGAGATGTAACAAACGAAAGGAACCCGTGTTGTGTGTGTTTTCAGTTTTCCTCAAATTATCGGCCACATTTTGTGGATGAGACAAACCCCCAAAAGAGAAGCCGGCCTCCACCATCAAGACATAACCATTCAGCATATTAATTAGTGACAGATTACATGGACATCACAGTTTTAATGGGCACCGACTCAAGCAATCAATTCTAATTACACATCCTCATGCACAAAACTAGGTTTAGGGAAAAGCACTCTGCTGTCAGATTAAGTCCAGGAAATGAATTCAGCAACTTGCGACAGCTCCATCTGCTGTTGATACCAGTCGGAGGAAACCGCAGGAAAACGGTATGTCAATAATGTTGCAGGGTTTGTTTTGTTGTTTTTTGCAAGCAGCTGGAATCAAAGATAATTGTTCATTCAGTTTAAAAAAATATATATATAACAAAGTAAAACTGTTTTGCTTATTTATTCATGATGTTAAGAAACATCAGGGTCACTATATCTGCCTGAACAGACAGTGATGAGGGTAAAAACTATGCGGACGCTTTTAATCCTCCTCCTTGAAATGCAGAAACACGTCTTGAAAACAGCTTCGTTAAATGCCCACTACATTTACATGTGTGCACTAAAACACAGAGTGCGGCCATGAACACGGGGCTCCATGGTTGGCACTCATTCACTTCGAGATGCAAATGCGTGAATTTGAAATTCAGCCTCTGTGTGTTCTGCTTGGCTACTTTAATGTTGTATCTATGCTGGGGATTATTCTCTCGACAGCGGAAAAACCTGTGTTTGAATGGCAGTGTCCTCAAAGTAGCTCCTACTGCTTTCAATGGCCTCCAAACGAGATTAGACCCGTGGCTGCCCCCGGTCCCAATCCTCCGCATTCAGATGGAGCGTAACCAGCCTGTGTGACAGTTCCTCTGTTTTGACACTGAGTGGATGCAGTCACTGCATATAGGGCATTTTTGGAATTGAGAGGTCAGAGCAGGAAAAAAACAGAAAAGCCCAATTGTTTTTCGTCAGTGTTGTGAATTAATATCCTGTACGATATAATGATAATAGTAACATCCCTTTAGTATTTTTGAGTATCTGAAATTTAGCTTGTAAAAGTGGTTTTGTTGAATATAAATACCCAACGGTTTTGTGTTTTATGATATATGGGACATTATTAAATTCCTTACAAACAAATGTTAATTACCAGGGAACAAATGGGAATTTATTTGAATGTTTAAAATATTGTCTGACCATATTTATGTTTTCCTATTTACCCCTAACCAGTAAGTTATTTCTAGGTGCAATTAAAAAACACTTTTACATGTTTTTATGTGAATGTTATAAACAGGGACAACATACATTGACAGTGTATGTAAATAAAGACAATACATTAATAATGAAGGCGTGTGCTTCTAGTAGTAAATACAAACAGTTTTTATAAGGAAATAGCTGAGATGTCCTAAAATCTCCTTGGTTGCTCTATCTTTATTTAACTAAATCTTCAATCAGAAACGAGCAAAATTTGACGAACTCATTCCATCTCTGTGAACCCCTCAGACCAGGACCCTTCCCTTTGGCACAAGGCCCAGCTGAGGCCGGACACTCGGCTCCAGTGGTCTTGGAACTCTTGTACTATTTTTGCTGCTTCTCTGATCATCACCATAAATCTTGAACCACCAAAGCTAAAATCACAGAATGAAATATAATTACATGAAATACCAATAAAGTCTACCCCGAGTGTTCCTCTTTTGAATGCTCCGTCTTTTTTACCCTCTACTTTTACTGGATCTTCCTCCGAGCTCGCTGGTGTGATGTCTGTCCTGCGCTGACGTCCTCACCGTCCTGAGGCCTGTGCCGCTTTGCACTTGGCTGACTGGTTTGTTTCCCCACTGGCATGAGACCGCAGTGATAAGATTCATATTCATCTTACACGACAGAATTAACCATCACATTCATGTAAAAACAACTTTATTAGCATCTTCTATAATAGCTTAATCTGGCGCCATCTAGTGGTGACTGGATATAAAAAGCAGTATGTAGGCACATAGACAGTCTGATGAGAAAGTTTGTTTAAAATCTAAAATGTTTGGCTGGTAGATATTTGTCGCTTAGAAAATTACAATTCAACTTCAGGAGTGCTACTGGGAATACAATGAATTTATAAATCCTAAATTATATGTATCATAATTTTTAGTATATACTTTTTATTTAGAGAATCTGTCTTACCACAGATGGATAATGACTCCTATGCTCCGCACATCAACAGTGAGGGTAACTATGGCTTTGCACCATGTCAGTTGCTGACGTTAACTTGCACACACATGGATGACTTTCTTTATCTGGGATGTAGAAATCTGGGGCACAGGAAGCTCCTGGTAAACTACTGGTTACTGGTGGAGCTGATCAATGCTTCAATAAATGAATCCCATATTTTTTGTATCATGTTTTATTATCACATTCCCGAGGATGTTCACGCACAAGCATTACAAGCACAGGTGTAATATGATAGAGAGAGTGGTAATGCATGTCCACGTCTGTTGGCAGAAATGAGCCAAAACAGGGAGCACTGCACATGAAGACTGAGCCAGAGCAACGCAGGTTTAACAAATTTATAAAATTGCTTTGCAAAGTGGCAACTATATGATAATAATGTAGGCATCGACTTTTTCTTTTAATGTAATTTGTCAAGTAGAAAGTGTTAACTTGCAGGTTTGTGTGTATCTTTTTAGAGGCCACACAAAGGGATTGAATGCATTTATGAAATGCATCAGTGGAAAAGCATAACATTTAGCATTGACATAATGTAGCTTAACATTTGCATTTCTGCACCAATGGGCACATGCAAGTTCATAGCACCACGACTGGTCAGTGACTCTACAGAGCACATAAGTGCATCATAATATACATAAAAAAAGGTAAAAGAAATACATTTTTAACATAATTACTCTCACTCACACTTACAAACTAAAAATTACAATGTGTAGGAATTAAAATGTCTCACTTTGGCATGGTAAAATCAAAAGGATACTATGGCAGTTTGCAATGCATGCTGGGTATAACACTCAAGTGTTTCTTACTGTGGTCATTTGTTCGGAGATGCGGGCGTCACACCCATATACAGTACATGAGAGTTCCACAGGCCTCTGCCATTTTCTCAATCCCTATTCACCACCTGACTGATAATCCAAAATCTGCCACTCAGGGATCAAAAACACAAGGTTATTCAGGTAAACATGATTGAGATGTGCTGTCAAAACCCATTTTATATCCTTTGTCTCATTTATTCTTGTGAATCAAACAACAAACAATGATCCCTGAGGTTTTTCATGAATGGCTCCATAGCTGTTAAAGCTGTGCAAGTTCACATATTTGCAAAGGGGTATCACAATATTGCAAAAGAAAACCTCCAGAAGAGAGGACTAACTACTGCGAAATGAAAGTGACTTATCCTGTGCCGTGGCAACACTTTCTAACAACGTGTGTGTGTGTGTGTGTGTGTGTGTGTGTGTGTGTGTGTGTGTGTGTGTGTGTGTGTGTGTGTGTGTGTGTGTGTGTGTGTGTGTGTGTGTGTGTCCATGTGTGTGTGTGAGACAAAGAGGAAAACACACAGAGAGGCGTTTATCCTGTGGTCTAGCCTTGTTTTAGCTCACACACCGTGCCTGGCTGGTTGTCAATGCACAACACACGCTGTGCTCAGCTGGTAATTTGTTTAAGGATACAGTTGAATCTCTGTAAAGGTGGACTATAAAGGCAGACCAGGGGAGGTCTGCTGTAATGAGGTAGTATTTAAAGCCTTTACTAAATATAGAGGAGATCAGAGGCTGGTATTGGGAGAAGGGATAAGAAGCAGCGATGTAAAGTTTCACAGTCTGAGTTACCATCTTACCTTGATATTAATCCTGTCGTTATCACTCTCATCAGGAGAATCTGTCACAAGAATGTTCTCTAGTTTCAAGTGTCCGGGAAATGTGAGGAGAAAAACTTCCACCCACACGTCATGGGTTTGAAAACAGTTGAGTGTATGTGACATTTGTGTTTACGCTATTAAATGGTTTTAATCAATACTTTTGATACCTTATACCAACAATGGATTGAAAGGTTGCTCAGCTTAGTGAAGTGACTTCGAACAACAGTCGTCGTGGCTGAAGAGTTCGATGTTTCCTGGTGGTTGAGACCAAAACGCAGCTTAAAGGCTAAATTATTCTGCAGCACACAAAGGTTTTTCATCGGCTCCAGCTTCGATCGCAGGTGATTTAAACATGACAACACACTAATTTCAACTTCTTTTTATTTTTGCTGTAGACACTTCCTGAATGTGACAAAACGGCGACTGCAGGTGATAAAGCACAGCAAATATTGTTATGAAAATAAAATATAAAAGATAAGTGACTGTCATGGTGGCTCATTTGAAAAAAAGGGATCTAGTAGTATCATTACTGTCTACAGAGGGGAGTTAAACAAACATGAGGGACTTCCCATGTGAAAACACACCTATTAATAAGTATTGCTCCTTATCTTGTTATAAATTAGTCATTAGCCACATGTAATGATGCCTTAATTCCAGACAGTGTGCTTAATGACCTCCATCCACAGAATTCACCATCAGACAGGGAAAATACATTTCCAAATATAACTGTTAGATTGAATTCAAATGTTTATTATGTTTTTTTTACTGCCACTTGTTTTGTTATTTCTCTTTTATCAAAATGAGCCACACTTCTTCTTTTAATGGCTGAAAGCTATAACGTCAACAAATCTAATGGTATTGAGAGCAACACAGTTTGAGTTTTATAATGGGACTGTGGAACCATAACAACCTAAGTGAAAGACTTTTCTTAATTCCACCTGTTCTCTTAATCTAAAAATCTAAAATAAAACCTGGTCCTGTACTATATGTGACTGGGTTAAGAATATGAAACATATGAAGGCACTCAAAGCTGCAGTAGGTGGGATAAACAGAAAAATAGTAATAATAGTAATAATCCTATGCCGTTCAATACTAACGTTATTGGGATGGAGGCTCCTCCCAGCAGACGAGTACAGGCAGACACACAGGATTCATACGTGCACGCAACGTTTGAAGGTTTATTGCATTTTTTGGTTTGTTTGTTTGTTTGTTTATTCACTCTCCCTTTTTTGAGGTTTCTTTGGCAGTTGTTGCCAATGCTGGAACAGCAACCTTTCCTGTAGGAGTTTCTGCCATTGATTCAGGACAAGCGTGTCATCGAAGGGACATACATGTGCTGCTGCTTAGTAGAGCAGCCAATAGGAGCACCCACTCGCTCTGAACTGCCCTGTGATTGGTCAAAGTCTCTCATCAAGGGCCAGATTTCCCCCGAAGGCTGGAAACAGAGCCTGGAGGAAGTGTAGAAGTCTAGTTTTGTCTCAGATCACCTGATTTACATTATATTGAAAAGTTCTTATGAAATGATTGCTACAAGTATGTTACCAGCACTAACTTTAAAAAGCTCTATACCAAGATGTAACTGTTGTACATCTGTAACTGTAACAACTGAGTTTCGTCTCACCTGTAAATATCCTTATCAGTGATTTCAGGATTCAGTCTTCATGACAGCAGCAACAACATTTTAAGCTAGTTATTAATTTAACTGTGCAATACTTCTTTAATATCTCTTCAATTTCAGTATATTATATGTGTACTCCTGTTAACAGTGTATACAGTATATTCTGCTTACATTATATATATCCCTTTGCATATGTGTCTTTACGTATTTCTTTTACTTATTACTGATGTATCATAAGCTGTAAAACGTGCTCTGCAGTGGGAATCTCATCATATCTTATCTTAAATGATATTCAATACTGTCAAACTGTGGAATAACATTACCTCCATTGTGAAGGAAGACAACGGCATCAGGCGAGGAACAGATGATGTGCCTCGTCTCATCCTCTGTAAAGCACTTTTTCCGCTCTAACAGCTGCATCAGTTCACCTCCAGCGCACAGCGGAGTAACCAAATACACCTTCTGCAAACAAGCAGAGGAAACGCGTCTCACCATAAAGTCACATTGTGTGGGTTTAACACAAATGTTTATGCAGACACGCACAGCAACAGGAGATTATGATGTGTCACATGCATCACTTGTAACCCACCCCCTTAATTCGGCTTATTTTGAGTTTGTGACTTAAAGAACAGTGATGCTCCCCCTGGGCCTGTTGTAGCTTCCTTTACATGTATAATGTGGGGATGATTCACTTGTTTCCTCTGCCAGAAAGGTTGTGTTTTCATCCGTGTTTGTTTGTTTGTATGTTAACTGGCAAGATTATGCACAAACTACTGGACAGATTACCACAAGACTTGGTGGATGGATGGGGTCCAGGTCAGGAAAGAATCTATTAAATTTCTGTGCAGATCCGGATCATTGAATCTTGATGAAATAAATCAGGTATTTTTAGGGGACTGATGGGAACTGATTAATGAGTGTGTGCAATTTGGTGCAGATCCAAATAAAAATCAGGATATTGTGAATTTAAATGTGGATTCATTAGGGGACTGTTGGGCCTTGGTGGAGATAGATTCAGCATATTTATAGTCATTTGTTTTTCTTTTTAGTGCAACTGTTTAACAAATTAAAAAACAGACTTCCCACAGGGAGGCCAAACACTGTGAACCATCTTAATAGCCCAGTTTCTTTGTGTCTTGATGTGAGTGGCCTCGTATACAAAACCAGCTTGACCCTACCAAATTTATAAATTCCCTGTGGGGATAGGAAAGAAAGAAAACATTTGTACAATTATATCACCTATAAGTCAGAGACAGATAATTTCCCTGCGAACTCGTGTTTAGGATTTTAGGATCTTTTTGTTGTTTTGGATTTAAAGAAAAACAAAATGTCTCAGCTCAAGACCTGACATCAAAAGTACATCCTAATTTCTAAGCCCTCTGAAAAAAGCCAAAGTTTTCTGGTCCCCGGAGCTGCAGAATATAGTATTTCTAATCAAGTTACAAATGATTAAGTTGCTGCTGCAGTTCGTTCAATCTCAGGTCTAATTAACTTGATCATTATCTGTGTGCATGCAAGGCTGAGCACTGGCTGTTTCGAATTTGGCAAAGGGAGCAGTGAAATTCCCCAGTGAAGGGGGTGGGTGGGCTATACGGCAGAAAAGAAGTCAAGTCTGATCCTCCTGGTGCCGATAGAGCGTATTCTGTAGAGGTCACCACTGAGTATGTGTGACTTCCCTGGTGACCCCATAGCACAACACAGGACTGTAGTGGACTAATGTATTGAAGCTCTCCCTACCCTGAGTTCAGCAGCGTTCTCAGGGTGTGTTTCCATACTTGCTGGTTCGCGGGGACACCAAGTCCGTGTCTAATCCACTAATATTTGCTTCTGTCATTTACAGATGGAAGGAGAGGGCAGTCATTATCGCTCTGATTGTCCTCATCAAGCCAGGAGATAATTGGGCTGCCCATGACAGATGAAATTCTTAGTGGACAAATAATAACTGCATCGCTCCGACCAGTCAACCACTTATTTTAATGGAACATCTGTTGCCATGGGATTTATTAAAATCAAGTTTTTTAATAAAGACCAAGATGTGTTTGTTGTGATTATTGTTGTGATCCAATAGAAACGGATATTTTGCATTAGTTACTGATTAAAGCTAGGGCTGGTAATCCTGGTAGAACTAGCAAGCGCGGCTACATTTGAAAATATGCAGCCGATACATCCCACCCCCTCCGGCTGAAGACTACAGTCATGTGCAGTGAGAGCACAGACAGTCAGTGTGCAGGCAGGCAGGTTCATTAATGATGGACAGGTACGCCAGCAAATCATTTCATTCGGTCTGAATGAAATGATTCAGCCCACAGACGATGGCTTTGAGAACGTGAGAGGATTTTAACAAATAAGACAAAAACTGTTTCAGGAACAACCCACCAAACCGTCCTTTAAAAGCTCACGTTCAACCTACAAACAAGACTATACTTTACATTCTGTCATGACCCACTTACTGTCGTGCCTAATCATTAGAGCCTAACCAATAAAAGACATTTGTCAACTCAATAGGTGGCTATTACCATTGCTATTACCAGTGCAGTGGCCATGTTAAACCTTCCTGTTTGCAACGGGCTGTTTGTTTGGCCTGTGCTGGTTTTCTTTCTGAACCTGTAAAAGTGATCTGCAGTAATTGAGCTAAAGCAAGTAGGACTTAGTCCACATTCAAAGTTCAGTGACGCTCGACTCAGGGCACCGAACCTGAACCGGAGAACCAGTCGTCGTTGCTACAGAGCACTGATCACATGTTCGTTCATTATTTATTAACATTGAACGTATTGTGTTTCCAAATATAAAATATGTCGAACATACAAAGAGCAATGTTTCTAGTTTTGTCAAAATTTCAAAAATGAAATATTAGTGACTACCAGGAAATCCTATATGTTCTCTAATAGGAACCATCAGCACTGCTGGTGTCAAAAACAACATTTAGAAATTAGCTGAATATCTTTTCGAAGATAATTTTAACAAGTATTGAAGATATTATTCTTTGTGAATTTACAAAAGGTTAACTCAACAAGTCCAGACTTCAAGAAGAGTTGCACAGAATCACTGAATCTCGTCACTTTCTTTATCATTGGTTTATGTCCACCCTGCTGTCTCTGTCTGAACCCATATTAACTTTAAGCACAATTTACCCAGTTTGAAAAACAGTCTCTAAAGCCAAATTAAATGTAAAGCAATTATCAAGTGATGCCTGGGAGCAATGAAGTGGATCCACCACACGCACGGCAATTAATTATTAACAAGGAAGCGGTGTCTTTAACCTCTTCACTCTGATACATTATTTTAGCCCTGACAGGGCTCTCATAACAGGCCTGTCTTCCCCATTATCTCCTGTCTATTTTCCAATCAAAACGATTGTGACAGCCTCTGGAAATTCCAATCACCTCAATCACAGCTCATTTGTGGAAGACAGAGGCATGTGACGAGTGTATCACTGGGGACTTGAAGTGACTATAGAGGCGGAGGAGGAGGAGGGTCCTGTGCACCTCATGCGCTTCCCACCCTGACCAGTCGTTAGCCTCAGATCCCACACTCCAAGAAAGTGGGATCAGAGGGTCAGGTCACAGTGAGAGGCCCGATCTGAAAAACGAGTCACTGACAAACACAGGTCTTACGTTGCTTTAAAGGACCAGTGTGTAGGATTTAAGAGGCTCTATTGGCAGATATCTAATTAAATATTCACAACTATGTCTATGTCATTAGTACGTAATTAATAATGACGTAGTATTAGGGCTGTATTCACAAACAATTCAGATATGCCAAAAATAAAGTCATAATATTACAAGAAGAAAGTATAAAGTTGCAATTTAATGAGAAGAAAATCACAATAATACAGGTATATAGTTTGTGTTTCTTTACACTACTGAGTGAATAAATACACATTTTGGAACAAACAAATGACTGGGATCCTGTGTAACTTTTCTTCCCGTTAACCTGCTGGTTAACTTCAGGGTCAATGTATATTCACTTTTTCTCCCACTCTTAATGTCAATATCACTTTTACTCGCCCCTCCTGTTTGCAATGTTCATAACATCCCACAACATCATTAAATTGTTCCCCCTTTTTTATAATGGTAAATTCAAAACTTTTAGCTGTGGACTGTTGTTCTCACCTCGGGCTTTCAGAGATGAAAAATGTATCACTATTTTCAGATTTTTTTTTATAGACTAAACAGTTTATCGATTAATTTTTTGCCGGTAGAGCAACAACATACCACAAGTCAGTCGCGGTGTATCCCAGAAACAAACAGCACAAACTGCTGAGGCCAGCGTCAAAACTCCTTTCACTTTTAACCCGATATCACACATTTCGATTCTTTTACTTTACAAGTTGTTTTGTTTGGTGAGTGGCCTGAATAGTCGACTCTGTAATGACAGAGCCTCCAGCTGCAACAAGCAGCTGCTAAACTACAGCCTGGAAATCAAATAAAAAAACAAAATCTCACTAACTGCAATTAAAATGTACACTGCTCGCCGTTTTGCTTGAGCCCAAATATTACATTTTCCTCATGTGAAACTTAATCATTTATTGACAGCTTGGCTTTGATGACAAATGATAAACTTCACAGTCCTAATGAAGCGTGGAATTACATTACCTGATGAGGCAAGAAATTGCATGTTTAGAATGCAAATATAGAGCCAGTCTACTTCACTAAGTTATGGGGTGAACCCTAATGTTATGCAGAGAGATTATCAAAGCTTCTGGTCTAAATGTAATTAAGTCATTAAAGAACAAAACACAAACACACAACAGAGCGGTGAGAAAATGCCTGACAGTTGTACGGTCGACACGACTGACAAAAAGGAGCTTTTCACTTCCTCTTCCTGCACACGGCAAACAAGCAAATGCATGTAGTGTCCCTGTAAACAAATCATTTAAAATGCCCCTCCAAGAATTCCTCCCGTCTTCAATGGTCATGTTTGATAAGTGTCTAGTGCAAGAAAACACGCTTTGCCAAAAGGAAGCAAAAAAGATCAAATTCTGCTATTTGCCCAGAGCACTCCACATGTTGCTGTGAGATAAGGGCCAACAAATTCAAATTTTCTCATTGGTTTAATCCTGGTTAAAGCTAATCTCTGCCCTTGCTGGGCTCAGCTTTTGGAAGCTAGGAGGGCAAACATCTATAAAGAAAAAAAAAAATGTGGGCCAAAGCAGAAACAAGAACAAACCAAATTCATTTCAATGACAAGGGAAGTCAGCACATTCATATCAGAACACACACGTCTCCACCTGCAGTTCTAAATCACGCGTGGTCCATCTGCCGAGCTGATTTTATAACTATAATAAACGAGCCAACCTTAATGACCGAGATGTATTTTCATCAATTACAAATTGTGACAGTTTGTAAAAGGGACCATTGTGGCTGAACGCACTGAGTCATCGACTGCTCCAGACTGACTCCCGACTTAAACCACACAGTTCAGAGGGATTTTAATGGTCTGATATTTTTTACAGTTAATTATCTTATGATCAAGTTGAAACATTTCAATTTCCTCACATAACTTAATTTATTAACGTCTAATTAAAAGCATACCTCTGATACAGAACTGAGACACTCGACTCCACCGAGCTAATCTACTCTTATTAAAACATGAAATAGCTCAGAAAGACCAACGACATTAAGTTTAAACAGCATCCACAGTGGCACACGTTGTCATGGCAACGACACATACATTTGCACAATAGTCTGCTCATGTGTAGGTGAATCTTAGTTGCCATTAGAGACATTAAAGAAAACTTCCTTACCTTTTATAAAATGTAATTTTCATTCAACAAGTTGTATTTGCAAAAAACTTTTTCTCAGAGTGAGTATTAGGGAAAGTACAGAGCGGCTTGTGCTCGTTCAGGAGCTTGAAACGCCTCCGTTGACTGATGTGTGTCGACCAGATGTTGTAAAGTAGAAAGTAACCATCATTTTTCTATATGTGTAAACTGAAGGGGAAACAGTGTGTATGTTTAATTCCTGGTTCTTGGTCTCCATCTAGTGGACAAGTATTAGAACTTATTAGTCTCTGACTGGAATATGTTTCTGATTTATTAGTGTTGACACAATAATTGATCAAGTAAATCCACTGAAATTTGGGACTTGAGATGTTTTTTAGGAAACCAAAGTTACATTATTAAGGAAAGGTTGAGAACAGACGGAGCTTTCATACACTAAAACAGTGTGGTTTAAGGACTGACAACTTTTCAACAGTGAACAGTAAAAGTCAAACCAAAGCATCTGTTTTGTATCTACACAATTCAATGCAGTTTCTGTTTTTAAAAGGTGGGAAACCTACTTAAAAGTTGGTTCAGGCTGAATTTGACTTTCTGCTTCTTTTATCGTCCTTCAAAGAAATGATCTTCCCTAATGTTTTCAGGGATGCTGCAGGATTATCAATTTGTTAACTTTGTTATTTCCTATATTTTTGTTTATTTTTCTAAAAAGCCTTGGTTACCAATGTGTTTGACAGTTTGCTATGAAATCTGCACAACCCTTACACAGCCCCTTACAATCCCCAGTGAGGCCTCCACTGCTTCTCACAGCACTGAAACCATGTTATATCATTCAAAACCCTAACACACTGGATTATCTACCTCATAAAGGGATTTGGCATTGGATATTTTAATCATCATAATCATCACTTAGTTTAATCAGAGACAACACAATAAAATAAAAGTAGATGATGGACAAGAGAATATATTTTCTGAGGGAGCCAAAAATCCTGTTTCATTATTGGTCACCCGAACCTGCAGCATCCAAATAAAATGATTACTGATCACATCGCTTTCTATTGGTTTTACAGGGTTGAAATAATCTGCAAGATAACGTCCTATTTGAACATATTACAGTATTTTAACAACTGGAGATTCACCATCTTCCAGAGTGAATACAGGTGAAATAAATATTAAAGAATTTGAATGAATTTAATTCCAAGATGCAATTTGTATTCCCTATACTTCTATTACTTCTTTGCATCTATACTGAGATCAGTATGCTATCCAGCTAGTCCCAGCCCGTCTGGTCACTTTCTGATAGGGAGTGGCTGTAACCTCCATCCGATCCTAAAGAGGTAGAACTCCACAGAGGACGAATTATGTCTTTTCTTGTAAACACAACAACGGCTGAAGCTTTTGGCAAACGACCATCACTCCCCCTGCTCCTGGCGAGAAACCATGTTCAGTGGTGGAGAAAACTTACATATAGCAGGATAAAGTCTAATTATAAATGGCAGCAGTCAGTTGTTTGGATGTAAGTAAGTACTTTTAATTAGTTACTGTACTTAAGTATGTTTTTCCTTTATCTGGACTTAACTTAAGATTTATTTTCAGGTACTTTTCACTTTTACTCCTCTACATATATTAGCAAATATCTGTACTTTCTACTGCACTACATTTTCACAATGAATTGTGTCACCTGTACACACAGTTTTTTATGGTTTTAAAAGTAACCAATAACAAAAAGGTGAATTGTTCCATGGATCTGATCAGAGCAGGCAGGTTAACATTAGACCCTCCTCCTGCAGCAGCATCACAGGTGAAGAAACATCAGAAATGTATTCTTTCTTTGGTTTTTACTTGAATACATTTTTGTCTACTCGTTTGTACTTTTACTTCAGTAAAATGTTTGAGTACTTCCTCCACCACTGGATGTAGTACATATTGAGTGCTTGTTTCACACAGTAGATTTAATGCAAACTCGCTGTAAATAATCCATGTGAAGCATCTGCTCTGACAAAAACATGCCTGTTCCTATAATGATTAATAAGGGAAGATAGTAAATAATAAGAATTATACATATACATATCATTTTTTCTCTTAAATGCATTTTATTGATTTTAATATATGGCCATTTACTGTTGACTGTTACAGTAAAAAAAAAGTTCTCATGAAACATTGACAGTAACTAAAGTTAGTTTTCCCTTCTACAATAGGATATATGATCACATCTATTGATTTAAAAGGAAATAACATTACATACATTTATATTCATATTCACTAGTCTTGATGATGATCAAAGAAGAAACAGACTTGTGCATTAATTACTGTAAAAGTCAAGTAAATTCTACTTTAAGCAGCAGGAAGCAGGTAAAGTAGATTTCAAAGAAGGAAATGCTCAACAACAGCGTGTATTCTTATTATTAATATTATAAAATGACTTTGCTCTACAAAGTTTTTAAAATAATCCATTCTGAATGATATCAATACCTTACACTCTTATTCAGCCTGAGATATTTAGATATTAGAGAAGTTACGTAGCGAATACACAAATTTAATCTATAGTTAAAAGCAAAACAAAAGATTTTCTGGGATAGTATAATCTAGATATTTCAGTAAATCCCCTGACAAACATGATAATACAAAAGCCCTGTTGAGCTCCATCACCAGCTATACTCGCTCAGGACTCACTGCTGCTTTTCAAAATAAAAGCTACTAAGACACATAATTACATCAACGATCATATATCATCTATATCAAACCTATGATAGTAAAATAAAGTTCTGTACAGTTACACATGTATAAATATGTCGAACATTTACGAATAAATACAGAACTGACTAATATCAAAGATTCAAAGTGCTCGAAAAAGTTCCACTCAGTAAAGAAGCAAAGTGAGATTCATGAACATCCAACCACAGCATCATCTGTGTACAATGTACATGGCATATGTAGCAACATTAACTGATTGTAAACACAGTAAGAAATGTCCAGTGCATCCGGGGATGATATGATACAGTAAGAAGTCGACTGGTACTCAGAAGAACGCATATAACTCCGCCAAGTCCCAGCAGCCATCAGATGGCAGCACTGGGATATTACTGCAAAACCTCCCAAAACAGGTACTTTCAGATTACAGAATGGAAACACTGCTCAATAAAAAAAAACTGTCAAATGATACACTACTAGCATAATTGTGTTTGTGGCTGCCCCTCCATTCACCTCTGGTTAGAAGTGTTGTCTCCTCGACTTGAGCGAGTGTCTCCTCTTCCTCTTCCTGTGGCTCTGCTCCCTCTTGTCGGGCCAGGGGAAACCACCCTCGGCGGTTCTGTACGCCTCATCGTACTCGTCGCTGTCAGAGTCCGCCTCCGCCGCCGGGAAAACTCGGTCTGGGAAAACTTCCTTCAGCTTGGAGGTGAAAAACGCCACAAGGCTGCGGCCTGCCTGGGCCACCTCCGAGTCAGGCTGTGGTCAGAGACACAGAGAGCGGCGACATTCAGATGTATTGACTGATTTAACAGCCATTTTGATGATAATTAGAATTACGAGACAAAGTGTTCATTAAATACACACATGCAAGATCAGTTTTTAACTTACGTAGTTGAACTTTGCACAGTTGCGGAACATGAGAGAGAAATCGGCGACAAACTGATCTGCTGAGTTGTAATGCCGAGCGTTTCTCTTTTGGAGTCTCGCTCTGATCACCGACAGGTCCATTGGCCTCTTGATGATCTGGTAATAATGACGAGCCTGCATGAAAGAGCAGTGACATTTCCCACTGTTATTCTTTCCACTCAGCCACTGTGGTTCCCTCATTCCAGTTTAATTACCTCGGGGGTCTTTCCCCTTCAAAACACGACAAACCAACGTTCCAGGGATCGCACTGTGCATCACTTTGACATTTTGTTCCTCCACTTGCTTACATGGTATTTAGAATCTAAGATGAAGGGTTATGAACAAATATATGAATATGAACTGGACTCAAAAGGAGGTAAACGTCAGCATGAGGGTTTAAGGCTTTATCAAGATTTGTTTTCAATTGTCTTTCATGTGCAGTAAAGTCCACATGTATGAACATTATGGAACAAATTTCAGGAGTTGAATATAAATAGAATTTTATTCCTTGTAATTTAGAGAGAGAGAGAGAGAGAGAGAGAGAGAGAGAGAGAGAGAGAGAGAGAGAGAGAGAGAGAGAGAGAGAGAGAGAGAGAGAGGATGCACCAGAAAAAACTGCTGTGACAGACGTGGACATTGAAACTCTCATGAAAGTTGTACTGTTGTTGGTATGATGCCAAAATGATTATTAACACATCACTGATTTTCATTGTCCATTTTGCTGTGACCTCGCTAGAGAAAATAAACAAGACCACGAATCTCTAGAGGAGCAGCAAGTCTGATGTCCGACTACATTTCCAAAAGTCTGACTTACTAATTAGTAATTAAATATTACATTAAAACCCACGAACCCTCACAAATACAGCAGCTACGTGTTTGAGTCCAAACATAAGAAAAACTACTACGATGCTACTGTGATCTAAGTATAAAGGAATCTATGTAGATGAGACTGAAACCATAACTGGACTTTAAGAAAAGTGTGATGACTCACGAGTGGACTGACGGGCTCGTGGAAGGGAGAGCTCAGGACGTTACTGAGGATCAGAAGAGTCAGCCGCTCACTTTTCTACAAATAGTCGACCAAGCATGAGAGAGAAAAGGGTTATTAAAAAGAGAAAAAAGAAGAGTCACAGAAATCAACAAATAAGACATTGGTTAACAATTATTACCTCCGTCAAGAAGGACATGTTTTCATTAGTGTTTGTTTGTTCGTTAGCAGCGTTACACAAAAACTACTGGACAGATTTCCATGAAACTTGGTGGACTGATGTGGACTCATTAGATTTTGGTGAAATCAGGATCAGGGGGCGGATCCAGGAGTATTTTATTATTTCTTAAACCAAGAGAATAACTAATGGGTCTCGATGAAACCAGAATTACTACACTGCAGTTGTATGCCTCTACCAATCGGTGCAGTTTCCTTGTACATATTTCTACTTTTTTTTTTTTCCAGATTCATACAAGGTCACTGTAACGTTTGACCTTTGACCACTGAAATGTAATCACTTCAATGACAATTTATCAAAAGTGTAAGAAATTCCCTAAAGCTGGTCTTGAAATATCACATTCAAATAGCCACTGTGACCTTGACCTTTGAACACCAAAATCGAATCAGCTCATCCTTGAGTCCAAGCGAATGTGTGTACAAAATTTGAAGAAATTCCCCCAAGGCGCTTTTGAGATATCGCGTTCACAAGAATGGGAAGGAGGGACAACCCGAAAACATAATGCCTTCGGCCACTGACTGTTGCCGGCACAGAGGCATAACAAAATCAGGCACATTTAGGGAACTGATATTAAGTGTTTAAAATTTAGAGTAGCTTGATTGAATTTCAGGAGACCGTTGGGCCTCGATGGATGTTTGCGCTCTACTGAGTGATATTCCAGTTTTGAATGCAGCTGATGAAATAACTTACTCTCTGGTCACTTGCAGAAAGGCCGTGTGCCAGCGTGTGTTCTCCAGATGTTCTCTCATTCTCACAGTCGTATTCAACCTCTGGCTGCACAGCATCTCTGCACAGGCAGCACACCCAGTCGCCTCTGAACAGGATATGAAACAGCATCAGGTAACAGTTACTGGGTTAAGTAAACAGTCTCATAGGAGGTGAGAGACTAATATGTATAACTTTCATGTTTCTGTATCCGAAGCTTACGTGGGGAAGGTCAGCAGAGATGGGACATGACAGGACAGATGAAAGACTTTTGGACAGCGGTCACAGCACAGCAGCTCGCCTCCGATCAGACACACGGCACAGAAGTCCTCACTCTCCATCTCTGCATCGTCCTGCTCGGACTGGATGTCCTCCGTCCCCCTCAGAGGACCGGGGTTTGCCATCAGAAGTGACCTCTGACCAGGTCCGATGGGGGACGACTCCTCCTCCAGATCAGAGCGAAGCGGCTGCGGCTCGTCAGTTGTAAATTCAGCCTCCGATTCAACGTCAAGTTCTGACTCCTGAGAGTCTGGAGGCTGATCGGACGCTACGTTGGAGTCAGTCTCAACCTGGAAACGGGGAACATACTCAGGCTGAACCTCAGACTCTGCTTCTGCGTCAGCGTCCAGCCCCTGTCCGTCCTCTGATCCCACCTCTCCCTCTGATTCTGGGTCCTCGTCATATTCAAGACTTGGCTCTGAACCCGCTGCGATATCGGTTTCACTGCAGGGCCCCATCTCGCCTGCAGCCTCTGATTTCTCCTCAGCCAGATATCCAAGTTCAGCCTCAGATGAAGACTCTGCGTTTGGGTCAGAATCAGGCAGTGACGTATCTGAGTCTATCTGTGGGTCTGGATCAGCGAGAGAAACGGCTGCGTCCTCTGACAACGATTTAAGATAAGAGTCAGAGTCCAGATCCAGTGGGGAGTAACTGTGTGAGACATATTTCGGGTCTGTGGAGGGAGGTGTGGATGCCTTGCGAGAGCTGAATCTCCCTCGGCTCTCAAACTCGCTGTTGGTCGACTGTGCGGTGGACTGATTGCGAGTTTGCCGCTCTGCAGCATACAGTGGCGCTGTGAGCGAGTGGGAGGTCCTCCTGGTCTCAGATCCTCCAGATAACCTCTATGTTTACAAGAAAGGAAGAGGAAGATGAGAAGGGAGAGGAAGAGGAAGAAGAGAAGGAAGGAGAAGACGATGTCGCTTTTATTAAACATATTTTTTATATTTGCTGCTGAATCATACATCCTGTTAACTAGAGTCACTTGTGTTTAAAGATGTAAAAGATAAAACAAGAACTAGTAGCAAAATAAAAGAAATAAAACATACTTGAGTCTTTGCATCGTGCCAGAATTTCTGCTGTGGGAGCAATTCACTCTTCTCCATCGAGCCGGCAGGTAAAGGGTCACTCTGCCGTCGTCCGTGTGGAGGGAGACGAGAGACCAGTATTTTCAGACGCTCTAAGCAAACCACTGGAACCCTGGGCCTCGCTGAGTCCTTGTGAACATCCCCATTACTGTTAAAGCAAGATAGTTATTATTATTTTCATGATTTGTGCACAGGCAGATGTTTGAACTATTACACACCTGTTGTGGCCGTTTCTTGACAGCCTGCACTTCTCCTTGGCCTCACAATCAATCTCTTCATCTACATAAGTAAAACAATGATCTACAAAAGAGAAAGATGGAGGGCACCTTTTCACAAACTTTTCTTTTTGAGGATATCAGTAACAATTGCAAAGTATTGTAAAGTATCATTTCCAGCACCTGGCTCTGTCTTATAGGACAGTAGAGGATAACGGTGGCTTCTGGGCAAGGCCATGTCAGACGAGGTTTCCTTGACAACACAGAGCACGCCATCTGACGCTCTCCTCTGTCTGGGATCCACACTAGCATACTGACAACAACACAAACAAAACAATCATGTTAACTGTATCAACTTCTTCAACAGAGAAACAGTCTTATTGTTATTGTAACTTTACCACAATTATTTCAATTTCATTTTAAAAATAGGGGTCAGAGATTGCCAACTTTTTTTTACATATGCAGTTGTTCTCCAGACAGTAAACAGACTTTGATGTGTAAAATCAATTACCCTTTAAATTATGCATTATGCCAGATACAAAGAATAAGTATCTGGAGGGTTACAAATTCATTGACCTTGATAGCAACAGAGAAAACAAACGCACCTGAGGCGCCTGAAACTATTCTGGAGCTTGTGGTCATTCCACGTCATCCTCATCAGCAGAAGGAGTTGCCCAGTTGTCACACAAATCGAATAAATGTTCAAATTGTTTTCTTTTTAACGTGGATGAAAAGAAAGTGTTTGGAAAAAACTGATATTTAAAGAGGTACAATTCCATGAGAACTGAGCGTCTTCATCTGCTGATGAGGATCATGCAAAATGATGGAAAGCTCCATAAAAGCCACTAAACAGAACTAAACAGAAACTGATGTCCTATTCTTAGTTAGATATAAGGTGAAATATTCTTGTATAATGTGTAGAGGCTGTTATCATTCTGCTGTCAGCTCAGTACTGTGATCATTGAATGACCGATCCCCACCCCTACACCACCTCAACCCTGGGTATCCGCTCATCTCCCTTCAAACGATTAGAAGCCCTTCATCAGACGTCCCGACTTTTAGCTCCACTCCTACTATAATTCCTAGGACTGCTTCCATGGTGTTCAACTTCCCACTGAGGTCAAAGTGCCAAAGTTAATTCCTCTGTTCACAATAAATTTTACGTCATTCTTATTTCCTCATTTTCATTCGATCAACTAGACGTCCCTCCTGATTGAACTGCTGTATGTGTGACTATATTCTGATGTGGCGTTACCTTATTTCCTGCCTCTGGGATGTGGGTGCATCCTGTGGGCCTTTCGGCGTAAGGGCTGGTGGACGGGGCTGCCAGTTCTGCCGGGATGCTCTGGGAGCGTCGCGTCCTCCTCGCGCACGCTGAACTAGGGATGAGCCTGCTGCTCGGCACGTCAGACACACAGTCGTGGGCTGTCGCCAGCACCTCCAGGGACGTGGATCTCTGTCAGAAACACACACAGAGCGGGGGTTTCATGCTCGATCACATGCACAGATGCACCTGTTTGTGCCTTTAACAAGAGGAAGCAGAGAAAAGGAGTGGGATGTGTGTGGTCGCACAGGTGTGCAGAGGAAAACATCGCTCAGTGCTTATTCTGCCACTGATTCAAAAACGACTTAAAAAAAACACACGGAGAATGACCCACACAGCTGCATATATTACATTTATTGTACAGAGAATGAAAGGTTTGGTTACTGCAGCAATTATCATATGTAAATTCACCATTAGACTCAGAGTGGCCCTTTGATTAAGCCTGAAAATCAGCCTCTCCCTCCCTCGTATTAGAATTTAACGAAATGCAAGCGTCCTGAAAAGCTCCTTTAAATGCCTTGGCTCTGTGTCTTCAGCTAATATAAGCAGGGTGTGTGTGTGCCATCATACATATTCAGGCCGGGCTGACACTGCGTACTCCTAATATCATGCGATTAAAACATTTACCTGATCCATGCCCCTTGGGTGAGGTGTGCAGGATTCAGAGTGTGGAGGGAAATAAGAGTATAATCCTTCTCTCTGGAACGAAGGGGGTGCAGGAATTTATCTGCAAACCAGAGCTCGACTCAAACTCCCACTATTCCCTTAGTGACTCATTAATGACAGGTTAAGCACATAAATGACTGCACCCAAGTGGTTTCGTGTCGCGTTCAGATGCTGTGGCCTTAAAACGTACAAATAATGTATCTTCTCGCTTGTAATCTTGAGAGAGGTTGGTTTTTTTTTTTCGAGAGGTGATTATGTGGCTGCTCAACCCTCTGGCATCGAGTGTGACGATGATGAACAGCGCTCTCTCGCATTTTTAGGATGCACCGCTACCAACGGCTCTGCTTTAATTGTCAGAGCAGCTCTTTGTTTTCCCATCATCCTTTCTTCATCAAAGCAGGAGCCGGTTTCTGTAGCGCCATCTGTTTTCAGGCAGGCTGTCAACTGTGGGAAGTGATCATTCTGGCATTTAAATAAACACTGCTCCCTTTTAGTTTGGTTTAGCCGTTTATGGATATTAATTAAAACTGAATGCTGCCTTCCATTTTAGAAATATGCAATCACTGCATCCCATATGTGAAACATTTTCCTACTAGATTTAAATTTAACTTAAATGTCAGGTTCATATTGTGATATTTTTGGAATTGGGGTTTGTTGCATTTTTGCCTTGTTTTTCTCCAGGCGGCTGTGGCTCAGGAGGTTGAGAGGGTCGTCAACTAACCAAAAGGTTGGTAGTTCGATCCCCAGCAGCTCCAGTCTGCTCTCTAAAGTGTCGTTGGGCAACATGCTGAAACCCAAATTGACCCAGTGACTGTGCCGAGAGTGTATGAAAGGTCTGTGATAGTAAAAGCGTTGCATAGGCGAATGCGACTTGTAAAGCTGTTTGGTTAATAAGACTGGAAAAGTGCTGTATAAATAAAGTCCCTTTACCGTTTACATTCTCTGTGAAGACATTTGTGTTTGATAAAAATACACTCGACTTTGACCTATACGTTCTGGTGCATAAAGCAGCACTGTGTGGTTTACCATGTCATGAGTTGTGAGCTGGGTTAAAAATTGTCTGAGCTCATAGAAACACTGCAGGAGCACATGTGACCACAGACAGACTGAGCTGCACAAACTCTCCCACATGGTCTGCTTTGTTCTCAACTTAGAAGTTAGTTTACTCTTGTTTCAGAAGCCAAAATATCTAACTAAAAAAAGATCCATTGTTAGTTCTCACCCTGCCATCCCTGTGGTCCCTGAGTGTCAGTGAAGGGCTGGTCCTCTGCTGTTCTTTTCTCAGCTCTGCTGCAGGAGGAACACCGTGCTGCTGCTGCTGCTGCTGCTGCTGGGGGGGGGCAGGACTCTGCTCAGCCCTGTCCTGTTGCAGCCCCTCATCCAGCAGCTCTCTGCTTTCACCTGCTGCTGCGTGGCCACAAGTCTCCTCCACTCTGCATCTCTCCTCGCAGCTCTCCTCGGTCATCACATCTCTGTCCACCGCTGCGTGGCTGAGCTCCTGCTGCAGAGCTGTGCTAATCGACAGCTTCCCCGGACACTGACCGGACCTGCTGCAGTCTGCGCTCAGCAGAGCCTGGCTGCCTGGAAGAACTTCTCTCTGGTGCGGGTGATAAGACAGATAAGATTTGGACTGAGAGTGGGGTTGGGAGTCGGTGGCTTGCGGCTGGGATGTGGCTCCTCGGCCGCAGGTGAGCTGGACGGGTGTTATGAGTGGGACGGGTGATGTCGGGGGAGGACGGTGTGAGGAGCTCTCTGTGTCCCAGCACCTCTGGAGCTGCTGGCTCTGGTGCAGGGGGTTAGAGATGAGAGCAGGCTGAACGCAGCTGGTATAAAGTGCGGCCTCCACCTGACTTTTGTCCGGATTGGAAGGATCTGGCTGAGTGGGGAGGCCGTGCAGGCAACACATCTGGGGCTCACAGCAGGACTGGCACCCACAGCCTGGCTCTCGTCTGTGAAACACAGGCGGCAGAGCCAAGCAGGTGATTGGCTGAGGCCTCATAATAGTGGAGCAGGACAAACTCTGAGGATAGATGCAGTTTCCCCCTTCAACAGTCAGCTGGCCTGCAGAGCAAATCAGAAACTACATGTCATATGTCATAAGAATAACATTGATAATAATAAGTGAATAAGTGGTCCATAAGTTAAGTATTTTAAATGATATGTTTGTGTAAATTAAAAGTTATTTTGAATTAATTTGAAAGTCTCTACATTAAAGACAAACTGACATTTTGTGACAAAAACATTTCAGTTCATTCTCATGCATTCACATTTTATTTGGGGGCTTATTCCTGAGTTCAATAACATTTCTAAGAAATATTGTCACACGGTCTTCTTGCTTCAGTAGCCTTCATTTTACCTAAAGAGGAAATCTGCCTCATCCAGTAACTTGCATCCCAGTTGAATTTGATTTTGACGGGACTCCAGGACTCTGAGTGCAGTGATGGCTCCAACAGCTGCTGCATCTGGAGTGAAATCTGAAGGAATCAAATATATTCTATTCATTTTTCCACACTGTCCTAAATAATAACTGTCGGTCTTTCCATAATAAAAAATATGACCAGAAGTGCATTTCGAAGACGTCCCTGGATAATAATATAAGAAAACATATTTAGATTTTCTCTGAAACCCAAGCTGCCAATATCACTGTACTTTTGGCAGCACCAGTGGATTTGAGTTTAGTTGGTTCATTGTTTAGTTTAGGTGCCAAAAATACAGAATCCTACCGTCAAGCTACTTCTGGTTTTGTAAAACCCTTCTTGCCTCTATCAAACTTTACACTCAAACTCTCAGCTCACAACAACGGTTCTCTGTTACAAATGTGTAGTTCCAAAGCCCAAACTGAAACAAATCCACTGATGCAACTTCAGTCATTTTTACTTAAACAAAGAACTTAAACAAAAACACTCAACACAACACAGTCCAACTGTTTCCACTGGTTCAGTAACCGTGATGACAAGTAAACTGACCATAATGTGTTTAATTGGTGGAGTTCCTCTTTAATATAAACGAGAGGGTTTACTTTTCTAACGAAGATAAAACGAGGCATTAAACATGTTCTACTCCCCTCACAGAAATTAAAAAGTATCACCACTTCCACACTGGCTAGTTTTAACCACTAAATGTTTTAAAATGCATCTCTGCTGCTGCGTTTACATTTTAGAATGCTGTTGGCCTCGTTTCAGATGTCTGGAAATGATAAAGCAGTCACCCACATTTGCTTCTTGATCGATTCTTATCAGTCCCGACTCGACATCTTACTTTTCACCGTTGTTGTTTCTTGTTTATGGTATGTGCTTCAAGTACAGACAACCTTACTCTACATACATGCAGAGTACGTGAACAGTCACGTGACATAAGTTTGTTCGTATGGACGTGGATTAGTTCTGATGAGGAGCTGCAACCTTTGTGTGGACGGAGATTGTTTTAGTTATAGAATACTGTTATAACTAAAACCTATAAATGTGTGTGTGTGTGTGTGTGTGTGTGTGTGTGTGTGTGTGTGTGTGTGTGTGTGTGTGTGTGTGTGTGTGTGTGTGTGTGTGTGTGTGTCGTAGTAAGACAGGGTTTCCTGTGCTGTCAGCGTACCAGAGCCCTGCTGAAGAGCACCGGGCCTCTGCAGTGGTGGGTCGTAGCCCAGGTGATGAACTTCTGAACGTGGTCGAGCTGGCCACATATCTCTATCGCCCCCTGCAGCTGGTCGTCCAGACGCTGCTGAAAGTCCTCTGAGATTTTCTGTGAACACACCCATAAAATACACGCTGTTATGTGTGATTACTGGCACAGGGAGAGCATTGTTACTGGACTGTGGTCTGAATCAATGATTCTTTATTTGCCGTCTTAAGCCGCGTTAACATATTTTTATTGGCTCCCTGAACTCCCTGATCGCGGCGGTAACAGATTCTTTGCATGTATATTCACGGCTGGCTGAAGGATAAGAAGGAAAGACAGAAAGAGAAAGTAATTACCTCCAGTTGCTCTATTAATAGGTTGGCTCGTTTGTTAAGCTCGTTCATCATAATCATCTTTGCCATTTTAATCTGGTTCTCTGCCTTCCTGTGTGCAATCTTTACCCCGTGAAGCCTGTGAGGACATAAAGGACAAAATAAAGAGCTCAGTCCTGGTGGAAGAAAGCAGCAGAACAGTTCATTTCTGCATTAGCTTGCCATTATTCACCCTGGTACTGTTGCTCAGAGTATGATGAGTCTGTGTGAGTCTAAACCAACCTGCCCTCTATGTCTTTAGCATTGTTCTCCACCGCAGACCTCCTCTCTTCCACCTGCACCATCAGGCTCTCAAACAGCCACCGCTGATCCTGCAGGGCCTTCTCGATCTGCACCACCCTGAACACATGAGAGATCACAGCACCAGATAGAAAGTTCACTAATATATTCCTCGGGAACGCAGAGCACCAGAATTAAATTTGTTTTCCCCCCGGGGACACGACGTTGTGCCGGTGACCTTAGAGGCAGCTACTGTACTGTAACATCCCAGAAAACAAAAGCGCATGAATACTTAATGGGTATTAGGCAGGCCAAGGGTAGTGTATGCAGATACAGACGATAAAAGTGACAAGGCGGTTAAAGAGTGTTGTTGCTCAGAGGAAGTTTTTAACCTGCGGTTAGCCCCTCGCTGCGGTGTCCTTGTGCTGCGTGTCTGAGGACTGACCTGTGTTTTTTGTGGGCGGACAGGTGACAGCTGCTACAGCACAGAAGGTCACATGACTCACAAAACAGCTCCAAGGGCTCCTGTCTGTGAGAGTGGCACATTAGGAGGGAGCAAGGATACGACCCCGGGCCTAAAAGAGACAGGCAAGGGAGGAGGGGAGGGAGAGGGGAGCATTAGTAACACACTCGGGTAGTAATTCACACCCAGAGCCAGAGGAGGGCCCCCAGTGTGCAGCACTTAAACATAACACAAAGAGTTTGTGTTAAAAATGACAGAAAGATGCAAGTAAATGTATATATCACATGTTCACTTTCATACATTTTCATAGTACAAGTGGTCTGTGAAACTTGTACGTACTGCTACTGTCCCACAGGCCGGAAACACAAGAGGTTAAAAGATCTGACAAATCATGAACTCTGGAAAATGTCCCGACAATTGGGTCCAGACATTATCTGGACTTTACCTTCCACATATCAACAACGCAGGAGATTGTCCAGGTCAGCGCGACACGACCCAAGTTTACACCTTGACACCTTTTCTTAATCCTGAGATATTTGTATTCTTTTTCTTTTGTGTGTCTGTTGTGTGTTAGAAATGTCATCAACATGCCCACTATCTGAGTTTTTAGTATAGGGGGCTTCCAGGAGAATGTCCAGAGCAACTGACTTATTTGTGTTCTCACATACAGCCCCTCTGGAAAATTCATTGGAAAATATCCAAGTCCGCATGTCTGAAAGCAGCTACAGTATGTTGACATGTGAGATTAAAGGTTAAATGGTGTACACAGTTTAGGTGAAATTGATCTACTGGCAGAAATTGAATATAAAATAATCCTAGTGATGTTTTCACTAGTGTGTTTCATCTAAATTGTATGAATTGTTGTTTTGGGGCCTTTATATTTAAATACTTAACATTTACATCGGGCGCGGGTCCTCTCTACGGAGGCCACCATGCTTTTTTTTTTTACAGTTGTCCAAACTTGACAAACTAAACTAACAACTGAAGGCTTCCACAGGTTCTCTTTCATGTTTGTAAGGAGAGGGTGAGGTGAGGGGTGTTCAGCTGCAACATGCATCTTTACCACTAGATGTCACTAAATTCTACACTCTGAACCTTTAAAGCTCACTTTCCTGTGCACTTTGAAACGTAGACAATGGGAAACTGGGACAGCTGGGTGTCAAAGATGAAAGTGAACAACACTTCAGTGCTGTCCAGCAAGCACACACACGCACACACACACACACACACACACACAAAACACAAAAATATCAAATAACTAACACTAAAAATATCCCTCACATATTTCTAAATGGGTCACTGTAAAAACTGTCGTCTTACAGAGGGTTTATCTAACAATAGCTGGATGAGGCTAATGAACGCAGGCCTGCTGCTCTCTGATGGCCAGCTCACCTCAGCCAACCCTGCCTGCACATCATCACATCTGTGGTGCAGAGAGGAGCTTCCCCCTGTGTGCATCAGATCCATTTGACTGACCACATCCTGTCAGTCAGTGCAGTCACACAGCGTTTCTCACAAGTGCACAAGCAAAACAGTGACACTGCCATGGCACAGTCAATGTGTCTACGATGTGTTCGTTACAATTTGACAACTCGCACAAAGCAGACCTGCAAAAGCAGCCGGCAACGGACCTGCCAGGCAGACTGGAGGGTCTTTAAATAGCAGCACACTAATATTAGCAAAAATGAAATTGTGTGAGCCTTTCAGAATCTGGGCCACGTGTTAAAGATGGGTGTAATAAAACACAGGGATCTCCAGAAGCTATCATCCACCATCGCCACGGTCATGCATTATTCATAACAATGGTTCCTTGGGAGACATGATTAACAAACGGAGCACAGAAAGAAAAACAAAGGAGCACAAACAAGGTTTTCAGGGGACACAGAGAGAGACAGACTGTTTAGCCCCATTAGGAATCTGTCAGACATGCACTGAGAAGTTGATGTAATAAAGTCCGGAAGTACTCAAAGATCTTGCCTTGTCCGGTTGGTGGCATGGAACTGGAGCCTCTCTGGTGCTGCTCAGGACACTGGGGGGCACTGGGCCTCTGCTGCTGGTGCAGGTCTGCGCACTGGGACGTGGCAGGGGCTCTCTGATGCTGATGCACATCTGTGCACTGGTAACACAACCACTTGTTGCAGAGTGTACACAGAGTCTGTGCAAGTGTTGAGTCTGAGCACTCTGAGCAGATCTGACAGGGACACACGAAGAAAATGTACATTGAAAACAGGTGCACACACACACACACACACACACACACAGAGCTATGTGATAGTAAGATAATGTGACATATGTCAGAGCTATTCGTGTTGCTGCCTTACTTTGTGCTAAATCCCACTCGTCACTCTTATGCTTGTAAATGGCTCAGAGACTTTCAAAATAAAACTAAACCTGTGTTAGAGAATACTGTTTACCGTCATTTAAATGCTGATTTAATTTACCATTTAAAAATCATAATGTATGTAAACAAATGTATGTCAAATCTGTTAAAATTATGATTTTGATATTTGTATTATTCAATAAGAAGATTAAAGTCCCTTGTGTTTACTTGTGATTTTCTTCCAGTTAAGAGCAAATAAAAAAGCACATTAGCTGTCAACTGAAATCTAGTGAGATGAATCACAGAGCAGCAGTTTTCACCTAAGTAATACTTTATTAATCTCTGTGGGGAAATTCATCCTCTGCAGTCGTCCCTTCCGACCAATTTAGAAGCAGTGAACAGCACCTCAGGACCAATTTCCACTCTAATATCTAACGTGTCTTTCACGGCGGGGGAAGAGAGCAACACAAACATTCAAAAGATGCCAACTCTGCACGGCCTCAAATTGCCCTACAGGGGTTCATTCACAGGATCAACTCAGAAACTGGTGCAAAAAAGAAACAATCTCCTGACGAATTTCATCTCAAACTGTGTCAGATAAAGAAGGAAACAACGGTAAACAAAACAAAATCCCCTTACCTTCTCCATTTCCGTGCTTTGAGAGTAGAGCAGTTGGGAGGGAGAGGAGAGCAAGAGCAGTCTGACGCCTCAGCAGCAGAAACACTGACGACTCTACCTAAAGGCAGGAAGCAGTGCGCACCGAGAGGTGGCCCCAGAGGAGACGGCTTACATGACAGTCTCACTGTGCTCCCTCCTCCCCGAGTTCATCCATGTGTAGGACCCCCTCGCTGCCGCAGACGAGAGAGGCATCACGTTCAAATTCATCCCCTGCTTGATGGTGCAGCTAACACACAAAAAAAAGAGAGAAAATCTAATCCTTTTTCTTAAATAAGCCTGTGCATAATAATTGGGAATTAGGGAGATAAGATAATTATTTTTTTGTAGGGCAAAATATCCCCGCAAGCCCTTTTCCAAAATGGAAGAAGGAAGACCAAGTGACCTACAATGAGGAAGGAGGGAGAAAGTGTAATGTAAGCAACTTTTGGGTCTGTGGATCGGGCGTAGTGCGGCAGCAGTAGGTGATGCTAGGCTCCGGTGGTGTCGAGCTGGGCGAGGGTGGGCCGGCTGTGGCCTTCTTCTCCTCGTCAGCGCGAGGAGGGGACAGATCCCAGTGGAGCTACACACTAACGTAGCACACAGAAACCGGGTCAGGCTCTGATGAGCTCCAGATGGGACCAGGATAGTCCTGCAATTCCCTCTAACACTGTGAAATCAATTAAGATTTTAACGCGGCAACCACAGCAGGAGGAGAGTAAGAGAAAAGAAAAGGAGACAACTTCAGACAAAGGAAATTATCTGCAAAAGAAAGAGTTGCCTGATGATATGAAAGTTGAAATAGGGGACGGGGTAAACCAGACAACTTTAAACACACACTCATCATCAAATATAGCCCAGAATCCAACCAGTGTGATATCTGAAGCTGGGAGCCAGTCTGCCTGACAACAACCCCTGCAGCCTGACCTACAAATCTGACAACTTTCTCATCCTTGGGTGCTTCAGTGGGGAGCTCAGAGCAATCCCATTCCCCATTGTGCACTCAAAGACCCAATTTGAAACACAATTAGTCAGTCGCAGTACGCCCTGCCTCTTGTTCACTCAGTTCTGTAGCATTTTCAAACTGCGCACTTGTTCCCTTGCACCTCCAGCAGCTTTTATCTGAAATCTCAACTGCTGGCAGCTCCTCTGCTCTGCTGAGTGAAGCTGGCACTGGATGTGCATGCCATCTCAAGAGATGTCACAATAATAGTAACCTGGGCAGTGATCTGTCCCTTGAAAGCATCCCCCCATGCAACTTCTATTAACACTGCAGTGATGAGATCACAGGAAAAAGCAAGATTACCTTCAACCACTCGGACGTTATCATGCCATTTTAAGGCTGAATCTCCCCAAATCAAATATTCTGTTCTGCACAGAGATCCACCAACAGGAGCATGTACTTTCTGTTTGGAAAATGCAAACAAATCTTCAATACAACCTACAGCTGGGTATCAAAAGATCTCGCTGACAGAGTTATCCTCTGTTAAAAAGTCAAGCTTCAGAAGCTGCAGCTTCGCACATAAACAAGATGGTGAAAAGATATTTGCCCATTTCTCTTTATCTTCTCATCATGTGGAGCTTGAACTGCTGCAGCTGATGGGATCTCACAGTGTGCCTCCGTTCAAATGCCCAAAACTGCACTTTTATTTTCTGTTCGCTGTAGCAATTTACTCTTTATTCAAATGTTATCTCTCGTTCTAAAACACAAGAACTAGAATGGCCTCAGTAACCTGCACACCTCCACCAAGGCCCAACACTCCCCTTAAATTCATCCAAGTCCAACCAAATTGGATAAACTCCAAGATATCTGTCCCCTGAATATGCCTGATCAAGATTCATGAATCATTTCCTGGAAAATTGGTGAAAATTAAAAGTCCTATCTCACAAATGTTAAAGAAAGTGATAAAGACAAAGTCCTAGATCCACAGCGATATTTAATGGGTTTCTTGTTCAGTTTGTTTTTTCATAATCCTGCTGACAAACAAACCAAAGGAGACGGGTGAACACATAACCTTATTCATTTTAAAATGTCACTCATACAGTTTTGGCCACTAGGAGGCACTGACTTATTATTGCTTTTTAAAGGTGCTATGTTTACGTTATCTCTGCTCCCGACTGAGGTTTCTCACACAAAGACGGTGGTTGTGATGCTCAAAACATTAAGCGTTGGTATCATGGATGTGGCACTGGGTTGGCTAACCTCTTGAATAAATAGGTCCTTCTCTGTTGTGCTGGGAGATGCCTCCTCTTCCTGTGCTCCTCTGTTTTGTGGAGTCCTCCAAGAGTTCATTTTGGGTCCCATCTTATTTAACATATACAAGCTACCTTTTGGGCAAGAGATGCAAAAAGCATACCACTGATTGAAGCCTGGTTCCACCAATATTTCACATATTATTACAACTTTTTTCTTGTAAGATTATGATTTATTCTCATACTATTCTGTTTTGACATACATTACAGCTCTATTCTTATAAAATTAAGACTTTTATCTCTATGTTTATGACTTAATTCTCAAAATATACTTTATTCTCCTAATATTATGACTTTATTCTCTAAATTTTAGATTGTTTTAACAGGCCCTAATACTCCGTTGTATTGGTATGGTTGAAACTATTCATAGTCGTTTATCTTGTTATACGTTACGTGCATTAGCTGATCCACTGTACATTACTTTGTAACTTCGAGCTGAACCTTTATGGACACACTAATGCAGGTGAGTTGTTTTGCTCAAGCTGTGGGAATTTGGGAGTAGCAGTGATTTCCTTCTGGCGTGTCACACTGGCGACCTGCTCCATGTGCGCACGGATGTGACAGACTGACAGCACGTTGTTATTAACTGCGTCTTCGCCTAATAACAAACACGTCAGTCAAACCTCAGAGAGGTACCTGCCCCCGCAGCCACAGACTGCTGCTGCCTCTGCATCCTCATCCTCCTCATCCTCACCTCCAGCATCACTGATGTTTTAGAAAGTGCGCATGAGATTACGCCCCTGTCATGGCACCATGCTGCAATCCACCACACAACCAGAGGACAGCCGATCCCACCGATCATCTGGAGGACACAGCATCCGCCTGTGAATGTGTGTGTGTGTGTGTGTGTACGCGCAATATTAACTGCAGCTCGTGAGACGCACAGCTCGTGCAAAACATCCCATCAGGTACAACATGAGTGTGAGCGCGTGAGGATGTGAGGAGCAACTTAACTTCTGTCAGTCAGTCTCATGGTGGCAGGTGTGCAGCTCTTCTTCTCTTTCTTTTTTTCTCCTTCTTTTCTCCTTTCTCTTCCCTTTGTTTCATTTACCTTGTCCCGTGCGTCTCCGTGCGTCGGTCGGTCCTCCCCCATCGGATGTGTCTCTTTGGACCTTCCTAAATATTTTGGAGAGCAGACACCAAGTCTCGCAGTTAATCGTGAGACTTTCTGTTTGTTCTCATGCAACACTAATGACGTCTCTCAAAGCGGTAGTGTGGCACTTGGTGGTGTGACTCGACTGTTTGTGTTTCTAGGGGTGGGTGACGTCACTGCTGCCCATGTGACATCAATTTGCCCAAATAAAAACAACAACAACAGCAACACGAGGTGAAACAAATCGCCCTTATTAATACAAATCCCGTATTAGACATGTTACCTTAGTAATGCACAGTTGTATCAGTGCTGTAAGAAGCAGAATGGTCTCTATCACTGTTATATTTCAGCGTTATGTTGTTGCTCTTCACATTCAAGCAGCATTTAAATGTGATAGATAAGTTGAATATGTTATAAACAGTTTGGTTGATTAAAGTATTTCAAGCAAAATACCCCAAGATTGCATCTGAGTATCTGATTAAATGTACTTAGTTTCCTTCCAGCACTGCTGCTGACCGCAATCAACCAAACATGATTCTTATTCAAGTCTTCAAATGAATGATTCACTATTTAAAACGTCTACGAACATCTAAGCTAGAAGTACTGCTATGTTTTATATGCCTTTGCCAACCAGTGAAGTTTCAGTCTCCATATATTTTCTCAGACTAATACAGTAAGAGGTCAGCATGAAATCTAATCAGTTAATCTTTGAGACCAACATTTAAAGAAGTTCCCTACGGGCAGATTTGAGGAATCGTGTTCAAGAACCCAAAAACAAGATGTGTGCGGCCACTGTGACCTTGATCTTTGACCATCCAAATCCATTCAGTTAATGTGTTAATCATGACATCAAATTAAGTTCAAGTAGAAAAGTTAAAGGTCCAGTGTGTAATATTTAGGTGAAAGGAATCTATTGGCAGTAATTGAATATAAGAAAATCCTAGTGATGTTTTTACTAATTTGTAATCATCTAAATTGTACAAAGTGTTTGTTTTTTTATTTACAGTAGAATGGGCCCTTTGTATTTAATAAAGGCCATGTTTTTACAGTAGCCCAAACTGGACAAACGAAACACCTTTTGAGTTTTTATAACAAATGAAGGCTATTACAGGTTCTCTCTTATGTTTGGAAGGGGAGGCTGAGGTCAGGGATATTCAGCTGCAACATGCAACTTTACCACTAGATGTCACTAAATTCTACACGCTGAACCTTTAAATAGTTAAAAATGAAATATTTTCCATCTCTTGGAGGAAATATCGATTATTCTTTTTTCTGAGTAAAGGGACCTTTCAATTATTTTGTTGGGCATATTAAGGAAGTAGCAGTTGAATATGGTAAAGTATAGCACTCAAAGTTAAGAATAATGAATGTTTTTTATTATTATTATTATTATTATTATGGGTAGCGGTGGTAGTGGCTGTGTAGTTGTATCTGTAATACACAACACAGTTATTTAACAAATATCACCCATTAATTGCTTGGAAAGGCCTCGAGCAGAGGAAGAGGTGAAACAGCGGCTGGAGTCAACAGTGAGTGTCTCAGTGAAGCGAGCTAATAACAGTGACAGCCACCAGAGTGATGTGCACAGACGTAATTAGGTTACCAGCAGCATGTGGTGGCTGCTGCTACACTCACTGTCTTTTGGGATCTTACCAGCTTCTCATCACACATACAGTAGCTTTGGGGGAAGCTGTCAGCGAGATAAGAGGTGATTTAACGCCATATGGTAAAATGTGAATTACATATTTCTGTGTCCAGATGTGCTACGTGTAGATCTGGGCCTTTGTTTATGGGAGACAACAAAAGTTAACACTAACAGATTCTGATTGATCTGTAAATCTGATCTGCTGTCTATGTTTCCGTCAGCATTTGTTTTGTCTGTTTGTAGGATTACACAGATCCTACTGGACCAATTACGACGATACTTGGTGGAAGGATGTGGAATGGATCAGGGAACCCCCCACTACATTTTGGTGTGGATCCCAATCAGGGGGCTGACTTTCTTTTTACAGTGCGTGATAGTGCATTTTTCAAAACGTTCTTTGATATCTAAGAACAGAACAACACGTTTAAGGGACTGATATTTATCAGTCTGTGAAATCTGGTGCAGGTCAATATTAAAATCCAGATCTAGTCAATTTAAATGTAGTTTCATAAGGGGACTGTCGGGCCTTGGCGGACATGACAGATACAGTTTCTTTTTAAAGTGAAGAAATAGGAAGTAATTCATGACGGCAGATGAGTCAAAACAAGTCTTGAAACAAAAATATTTACTATGTATCTGTTATGAGTGAACTCAACACTGTGCACTCAGGCATTTGATGCATTTTAACTACCATTTTTAATAAAATATTGCAAAAGACTCTATGAAGAGTTACAATCATTTTCTTCATTGTCTTGGTGCATGTACAGTTTTGGAATAGGTTTTACACTCCTTAAACAGAGGACAACACTGTTGTGAATTAATGTAAAAAGAATACATATACAAACTGTACATCTTTGCCCAAGTAACACACACTCACACATTCTGACAACACTCTTCATAAGCACAGTGGTTAATCTACAGCTCATTAGTTGTGTACCGCCCTGCCATCACTATAAACATACACTGAAGGGTCTCACAGCCAGTTTACAGTGAAATAATAATATGTACATGTTTACATTAAAAAAGGTGAGAATGAACATGATGCAGAGACTCGAGACATCAGGTCTTCAGTTTGGAGGAAGAGTCGCCCTCAGTTCTTTTTGTGGAGAAACTTCATTTTATTTCCTGAAAGAAAGAAAAACAGATCCATTAACTAATGTAACATGTGAAACATCTGAGGATCAATTGAATTATACAATATATGAGGATTAATACTTTTAAATCTGAATTAACCCTGATTCTGAGTCGGAATATTTGCTTAAGTTTGTGGTTTTCTGATCAAATTTTAAAAATCCCCCAAAGATATGTTTAGAGACATAAAAATACCTGGCTTTGAATAACAAGTTGTGTTTGTACATAATATTCTTAAATTAGATCTGCTCCTTCACCCTTCAATCTGAAAACAGGGTTTCTGCAACACTTTTGAAAAACCATAATGAAAGAAATTTTACAACTATTGAAGATGATGGGAAAGTAGCCTTGTAGAGAATAACCCTTAAAACGCTGCATTATCTCACAAACTACTGACAGATAGTCCTTCCCACAGCTGAGTGCATGACATTTCAAGATATTTAAATTCAAGACTTTTTTAAAAAGACTTTTTAAGACCCAGTGGAAACCCTGAAAAACATGTGACTATTGTTCATGTTCATGTTTAATTGCTGGACACAAGATATCTCCTGCTCCACGGAAAAGTCACTTGTCAGTAATAAGTATATTGATTCCAGTTTCCACATCATACCAGTAAAAGTTGAACATTTTGGAGCACAGAGAAACTTTCTCCTTTCAGCAGGATAATGTGAAAACAGCATTTAAGTGTCAAACTCTGCACAAACATCATCCTGCACAGTGAAAGTCGAACACCCAAAATGGAGTGAAATACAAAAAGCACACTTAGAGCCCTACTATTAGTGTGGACAGTCGTATAGGGATTAGCTTGATGATTTATATCATGTTAGTTAACATCTGGACAGAGGAGATGAGTGTACATAACAGTAAAATGTCAAGTGATATGATCCTGTCATGGGAGCATGTTCAACAAAGTCCGAGAAGCAATATTTGAAATTTCTCTTCAAGGGAGTCATGCAGCACAATTTAAAACTGATAAAAATGTCAGACATACAGAATGTGACGGCAGCCTTGTAAAAAGTCTGCGGCAGAACTCACCAAGGCCTTTCAGGAACTTGTTGACTCCACTCTGCTCTGTGTCTGGCAGCTCCTCCAGATACTGATCCACCCTCTGCTCAAACAGACCTGGAGGAACAGAGATGAGGTGAAAACTTTCAGCCACTAGAGGCCAGTGTTAGCACAATATCCTATGCTACACAATGAGTAGTAAACCTCCAGGGGGGGATATCCATACAGGAAAATGCTCAAAGTCAGAAAGAGGATATTCATAGAAATAAGTGACACTCATGGAAACGCCAGTCTACCTTTAGCACGTGTCTTCCTCAGCTCTCGATCCTGAATGAACCCTGCAAACATCTGAGACTCCATGAAGACACCGAGGAACCGACGGATGCTTTTGGACGCCACAGACTTGCGGAAGGCCTCCCTTTGGAAAACGCGCTCTCCCCGCTCGTTCTGCGTGATGAACAGAGAGTAATGGCCGATGGTCTCCAGAAAGAAGCGGATGAAGGCCTCGGACACCAGGCTGTTCAAGGAGTTATACTCTGTGGAAGCAAACGAGAGGGACACAAACACAGTACTCAGTTTTTCACAGTACTTACATCAGTACCTTAAGTCAAACGATAAAACAGACCATGTCACCATGTTCCAAAGAAAAAGCCAGATTGTAAGACTCATAATGGAGAAGAATACATGGTTTGGCTTGAAGCTTACAACAACAAAAGCTCACCCACTGTGTGGATATTTGGGGACGTATCTTATAACTCCTGGTCAAATCAAACCACAAAATATGAAACAATAATAATGAGGTTGCCTCTTTATTAGGGCCCGAGCACCGAACGGTGGGAGGCCCTATTGAAAAAATAATACGGACAGACAGACAGACGTCCGTCCGTCAGACGGACAGATTTAATTTTTTTCATTTTTTTTAGTCCGTCTGTCTGTCCGTATTATTATTTTTTTTGGACAGACAGACGGATGGATTTTATTTTTTTTTTTCGTCTGTCTGTCCGTATTTTTTTTTTTGGACAGACGGACATAGCGCCACCTACTGATCAGTGTGAATATTCAGTTGTGCTAACATTGTCCAATTGAAACAAAATTGCTCACGCTACATCAGAGCCCTACTTGAACAGATCTATATGTCTGTATGTAATAATAGTGATGGAGCCACCTACTGGCAACAGGAAGTAAGCTTTGTTTTACAACTATCATTCGATTTACATGTAATTCTCACCGTGTGATCTGCAATTGATTGCGTGGACCGTAATGCGCAATTAGTAGACAAGGATCGACGTCGCGTGACAGACGCAGGAAGTGAAGCGTTTATCCTTCCCGCAGTGTGCAAAACACATGCAACGCGGAGCCGTGTGCCCGGTCGCCGATCGCTCTCTCCACCAACCGCAACAGGTCCCGAGTTGCATGTGCTCGGGCCCGTTCAGTGCTACAACGTAGCCCTAGTTATATCTATTGCTCTTAAACTGGTGCTGTCAAAGAACGCCAAAAGCATAAAACAAAACTAGAGCTATTGGAAAATCTGAGCAAGTTTAAAGAGACTCAGGGCTTCATGGCTCAAGACAAGACCAGGACCATGGATGTCACTTCTCTGAAATTCAAATTAAAGAAACTTTGAATGAGTCTGAGGAAAATAAATCTGCCCAGAACAAAACACACACAGTGAATTACAGAAAAGACAGAAATCCTCGAGACTGGCACAACCATAACAACCATAACTGTAATGGCCTTACCAAGAGTTACATGAGGACAATTCCATCATTACTGGACCTTTTACTTATTTCCATATAAATATTTTCCCGTCATATTAGCGTTTTGTACAGTAAACATTAGGCAGCTGGCAGCAGGGTTTCTGCTCGTTTCAACAAATTAAATTTAAGACTTTTTAAGAGCTTTTTACAACCATAATAAATAACATTTAAGACCTATGTCAAGTATGACAGATAATAAGTATTATCAGTCCCAGACATTATATACTTATGTATTTCGCCAAAACATTGCTTTTCATAAAGCACGGCGTAGGTAGGATAATACTTTAAGATATTTAAGACTTTGTAAGGCCTAAAATTCAGATGATTTTTTTCTGTCTTTGTAAGTATAGCAAGTTGAGCTTTATCTTTCCTCTGATCTAACAAACTGTTGGTTGCACGAATGTCGGTTTTATTTTTGAAGAGAATGTGGAAACAGAGATTTAATATGTAAGGTCACTAGTTATTAATGCAAAAGTATGTAGCAGATTGGTGTTATCAGTTGAATATCAATATCCTTACACTGTGAAAACGTCAATTAATTCTCCAGATGTAAACATTTCAGATTATTCCCATACCGGGAGTTGAACCCGGGCCAACTGGGTGAAAACCAGGAATCCTTACCGCTAGACCATATGGGACATGAATGAACATGAATAGATATCAAACAACAGCTGCTACATTAGAAAATAGAGGAGAAAGAAAACACTTTGGCTTGGTTGCTGTTGACTTGTTTTGTCAGTGCTGTTTGACCTTTGTCTTGTTTTATCTCAACTCTGTGGATCGCATTAAAAATAAGCGTAATCAGCCAACATCAACCTTTCATCATTAGAAACCCTGAATCATCTGGACTCCTTTGTGACTCAGTGACGTGGGAACAGAAGACGTCATTTTCCCAGTGAGTTTCACAGGCTGATCAGACGTGGGCTGAGCGGCAGACGTTGCTCTAATCAATAGAGATTAAAAAACGACATCTGTCTTGGTCGGGACCGATGATTTCTCACTTATTCACCTTCGTCTGACTCGCTGTCAGAGTCCTGATTGATGATGTCATTCCTCTGCTCCAGCGCTTGCTCAAGAGCCGCTTGAAGTTTGCGCGGCAACAGCGAGGCCTCGTCGTCCATCTATAAACAATCAAAGACATTGCAGTCGCCGGTGATAAACAACCATGTTTGCAGAGTAAGTTTCAAATGCTCAGATGTTATCGAATGAACCACATGTCCTACGACCCTGTTCAAATGGAGAAGAAGACAGTTTCCTCTCACAGATGAAAAGTTGAATACTTAAGAAATACAACTCTCCTTCAATAGCCCAAAACATTCACAGCCTTTGCTGCTTCAGCCTTACATGTTCTGCTATGACCTGACACTTCTGATGGCTAACATTTTTTAGCACAAAAATAGACTGAAACAAACATATCATTGATAACCTACAGCCATATTTGTTTTATTCTGTTTGTGGCTCTATTACAGTTTCTATAACAATATATTTGTTCCTAAAGGTTTGCCCTGATTGATAAAGGGATGAAATGTAACATGGTTTGTGTCTTAAAGCCATAAAACACACAGAGGCTCGATGATGATCCCTGCGCTCACAGACTAACCTGTCGGATGAATCTGTCGGTTCCAAGGTCGACCATCAGAGCCTGAGAAAAAGAAACAGAGGCACAAAATGAAAACATGCTAGTTTGTCTCTTCCATGCAGAGCTACATTTGTTCTCTCTCTCTCTCTCTCTCTCTCTCTCTCTCTCTCTCTCTCAATGAAGCAGATTTAATGTTTTTATGAGTCAGACAGCAACAGGACAAGTAATGTAACAGACAGCAGATGTTGACAGCCCATTAACAGCTCTGTGTAAACTGTGACGGGTCTTTTCCCAACTACCAGTCTGAGAGGTGTATAAACATGTGTTCAATGCTAGAGACTGACTCATATTGGGGACCATTGCCAATTTTAGGCAGTAAAAAAAATGGCCACAACAATCATTGGCAAAGATGATTAAAATGTCATTATCAAACCCTTATGACAAAGAAATGTATTTGTGGCTTGATATTTATTATACAATTACTTTATTGTAAATAACTTTACATAAAAAGAAAACTAAAATACTAGGAAATTTTAAAAAAAGTTCTTACGGAAAATGTAAACATGAATGCACGTCTTTTCAGCATTGAAAAGAAAATCCTAATATGACGTACTCACCTCTTCCACAGGCAGCTCTTTGAGTTTAGGCAGCGAGCTGGACAGCAGCCCCACCAGGAAGGGAGTGGGACAGCAGACGATATCCAACATGGACCCTGGCAGCACAGGGATGAAGGTGTGTTGCCAGGAGAAGGGGTAGAGCAACGCCACCACTGCGTGCATGCAGCTGGACAGGGTGCTGATGATGAGAGGCAGAGAAAAACAAAGACACACCATCAATCACCGTCACGCTCGCAAAACAAAGGCCTGCAGAGGCCACACCAGATTAAACCAAACACGGTGAAACATGGCAGACGTTTCAGTAGATAATGAAAAAGTTTAAAGTGGGGGTTGTGGATTGTGTGATGAAACATTTTCATAAAAATATCACCTGCCATCATGAACACATGCAGGAAAAATCCCTATCATTAAATCTTTAGTGACACACTGAACCACTAGAACACAAACAGGATTTCGGTCTCTGGGCTAATTTTCCAAGTTAAATAACAGTTTCATCCTCTTTTCCCTGAAACACGTTCTTCATACGAGGCGGAACATTGCAGCTATGTGCGTCCGGTTTTGGCGCTTTGTTCTTCCTGCAGCTCGTCTGAGGGACGCCAGGATCCAGCAGACAACTCTTACACTCCGACAGCGGTGGCGTGACTCTGACATGTTGCTATAGTTAAGCTGGAGGCTTGTTGATGCAATACCAGAAAGAACGAAGTTCGGATTAACTCCGACAGCTGTGCCATAACATCGAGATCACAAATAGCAGCCTGTCTTTCTCACGATCCGTCGCTTGTTGACAGTGGCTGACCCTCCTCCCCCTCTGTCCTCTACATACTGTCCGCTGCATGTACACAAAGAGAGTGAAAATAAACTGCGGGTCCAATCACACAACACACACACACACACACATAGGCACAAAATCAGTATGGATCAAAAACAAGACCAGGGATCAAACATGGTATGCAAACGCATCTCACTTGAGATATGTACGCTTTTAATGAGGAATCTGTTTCATGGTTGTTGCAGACAGAAGATCCAAGTAAACAGAAGTTGCTCCCTTTTAAGTGACCTCACTCACACTGTGTCTCAGCCCACAGAGACTGAACATACACACAGAGCTGAGATCAGGACCAGCATCCATGTGCTGAGGTAAATGACAAACTGCCTCAAACCTTTCCACAGTTTTCGTTCAGGCCACACTTTGGCCACCGGCCTTTTCATCTTTACTTCCCATGAGTCAAATTGCCAAGATTAAAATGTGTTTTCTTGACAGAGTTACACCAGTGAAAACCCGAGGGCTATAATAACCACAGCTCTCAGTCTTTTCAGGTCCTTTTCCAGTTCAATCTTAACATGAAGCACTGGCAACTTTGCTTTGGCCGGTCTGATTTCCATTTGCCTGAGGAGGGCTTGATAATTCCTACCAGATCCCATCTCCTGGGTTTGACAGGTTCCAACAGGGAGTGATGGGGCACAGATCTCAAGAAAACCTTCGCCACAGGCTACGAGCGGCCCTGCACACCGCTGAGGATCAATTACACTCGTTCCCCAACCACACACTCTTGGGAGAAGATGAACTTGCAATACAAACACTCTGCACTAGCGAAGGTTGCCACTCAACTCTGGACAGACGTTCCCGTTAGATTCAGGCCAAAACTTAAGACCATGGATTTGTCGTTTAAAAAAAAGGAAAAAACACCCATTAATAACAGAAGATGTTGGACATGTCACAGTAGGAAAAGCACACGTGTACATAATGTAATGAATAACTGGGACTGGGTTAATGTTATCAGGACAGCTTTAGCAGAGGGAAACAACTCATTTTCTCTCCTGAATTAAATGAAGTAATATTTTTGGGGGGTTCAATGAAACTGCGTTAGTTCATGCAGGACGCAGAAGTCATACGCTCCAGCTGTAATCAGCTGACAGCCAGTTGTGGTCCAAACAGTCACTCACAGCTCACGTCCACTTATTGTTAATATGACACCCTCCTCATTCCCTGATACCAGACTGCTGCCTCACACTGCTGCTGAAAATTTGCCTTGACCACCCCAGCGTCCCCTTTTCTAGTTTAGACTCTTTACCAGGCTCAAAGGTTTAAAATGGTACTCGATGCCCTGCTTTAAGCTCAGTCTTATGTAGAAGGTTTTCTGCACTGCTCTCCTTGTTTAACTTAGCATGCTACTTGGCTAATTCAGGGAGCATTTTACAAGTGGAGCCATCAGCACCAAGCCAAACTATGTTTCCATTCGTTCCGATAAATGCTTGAATTACGACGAGAGTGTTCCTGACTGACTATATGTAGATAAGTGTAGATTTGGCTGTCTGTTTGCAGGATTACACAAATACTACTGAACTGATTTGCTTGACACTTGGTGGAAGTGTGGGGTTATGGGTAGAGAACCCATTCACTTTTGGAGCCGGTTTTAGGGAAAGATCCAGGAATCTTTGTTTCACTTTCTTTCCACGTTGCTTGATAAGGCATTTTCAACGTTTTTGTGAATTTCTCAAGAGATAATGCAGAAATCTTGATTTAAAAAAAAAAAATCAGGCATACTTAGAGGAGCGATATGTATGACTGTGTGCAGCTTGATTGAATTAAAGGGGATTGTTGGGCCTTGGTGGAGGTATGCGGTCCACTGAGTGCCATTCTAGTTGTATGAGTCATTTTAACTGACCGCAGAAAGACGACAGCTGATTTTGACTGATCCTCACTGAAGCCCAAAGCAACGAGCTATGAGGGGATTCATTTTACCAAAGTGATGCACATTTTGAGTCTGTTTTTAATGTTTAACCCCAATTTTCACTTGTAAAAACTACACCACACAAGCATAAACCAAGATTCATTTCATTAAAATTTCACTTTCATGCCCCCAGTCTCAGAAAAAAGAAAGTGAGCCAGTTCTGCAGAGGTGAGATCTGAGCAGAGCTGCGATGTGTTGAGGTTTGGGGGCTAATCCTGACATATTAGCTCTCGTAGGTCTGCCAGGCCTGGTTTAGTGTGTGTGAGGCTGAACTGGCAGATACTCCAGGAAACATGGGATCGAGAGGCTTAGCCTGTGAAGCCCAGAGGATGACTAGGAGGAGGGGAAATTTCAGTGCTTGAGAAAGTGAGAGGGCCGGAGTCAAGAGGCTGTATCAGCACATGCTTCACAGCTCTACTAAAGCACTGCACTGTGTCTATCAGTCCTGCCACGGCTCAGACTGATTCCTCAGACAGAGGACAAAGAGACTGAAGTACAGCTGTCAGACTCCAGCTGTGGCGCAAAGCTCCGCAAAACCATTCTTCACTGTTAAAACTTTTCCCAAGCTCGAAATAATACCTAGAGATCATCTACAGAGGCTGCGGCGTACACTTGGACCTAGAGGATTTCTACGACAAGCTGCACATGCACTTTCTATCTGCTGTTCCTGTAGTTCACTAATGGTTTTCCCTCACTTCCTGTCAATAAGCACCTCCAGCCACTGGTCCTCAGGCTGCAGCTCTACGGCTCCACAAAAGGAACCAGCAGAAGCCATTTAACAATGAGAAATAGGTTCCTGGTGGGAAACTCCATACAGGCTCTTATTAAAACCTCAAGAGTGTCTCAGTTTGATCGAGGCCGTCTTGAGAGCAGATGAATGTGTGCAGGTGTTTGTGTATATGAGCGTCTACGTGTGTATGCGAGCGTCAGCGCGTGGGTGTAAACATTCACGAGAGCGGCTCTGATGTAAAAATCAGCTGTGGCGGCTCCGGTAATAGCCGAGGCTTTTTGAAAAACAGAAACATTTCACATGTTTACAGTGAGTGGGCTTCACTCTACCCCAGAGCCAAGTACCACATGGAAAACCGGTTAAGTTGTTAAAAGCGGTTTTGGCTTCATGCCATGTCTGCAGAGCATGTTTCAGAAAGTGTCTGAGACCAACCAAAGACTAAATGAAACGAGTACTAATCAAAAAAATGCCGGCGGCGCTGGCAATAATTCTACCTGTCAGAGGATTGCAGTCACATGTTGGTGCCTCCAACTCACTTTCAGACACTGAGTTACAAAAACAAAATAAGAGCCCAGGTAAACTCCTAAACATAGACTCTTTATTATGTTGTTAAATAACCAGTTTTAAGTTTTTACTAAGGGGACACCAGAGAGTGAAACTCAAGCTGCTGTATGTTGGAAAAGGGAGCTTGATTAATTCCCAGTGTCTCGGAAAAGTTCAGAAGCCACTGTTTAGTTTTCTTCTATAGTCTCTTCCCTGTTCATCGCCCCTCTCTCTCTCTCTCTCTCTCTCTCTCTCTCTCTCTCTCAAACAGATTTCTCTTCTTACCTTAATGTATTTTTCTTTTTCTTTCCTACAGCCGTCAATATGTGAGACACTCACTCACTTTTTATTCTGGGACTCCCACTAGAAAAACTGCACGATTCACAGAATTTAAAAACAGTCCTTATTATTATGCAGTCCCTCAGTTGAGCCTTTGACTTCAACAGGTAATATTAGATCATCCTTTAAATGTCCAAACATCTGGAAGCACACTGAGTACTTTATCCTCTGACCTTTGTTTCGGTTGTGAAAGCAAACTGTAAAACTGATGACTGTGTATAAAGATGAACGACATGACAGTGTCTGTGTTTTGATCGCCACCTGTTGGCTGGTTGCAGTTTGGGTCATGAAAATCACCTCCTTCAAAGTACAGGTCAAATAATTATTTCTCAAGATGGTTTCTGTGATTTTAGGAGGTTCTCATCATGTTCAAGTGATCATTTCTACAGTAAGTTTGGTTTAATTAGTTATTTGATGCTATAAATGTGTGAGGCATCATTTACACGAAGCTCTAAACTGCCGACTTCGGTTGAAAACGTTTTGATTTCAGGAAATTCAAAGTTAGCATTTTTCTGTTGCTGCCAAATGACTGGACAGTAAACCTGTGTTCTCACATTTGTATGCTGGAGGAGATTAAAAGCCTGTTGTTCAAGTCAAGAAGACTGTTTTGAGTGAACAAGCTGTGCAGCATCAATTCAATAAAGAAAGAAAAAGAAAATCTGAAGTTCAGTTTTGATGTTTGAGCTTTTGTCTCACAAAGATTACATATAATAATATTTGAATCTTTGGCCCATTATATGACAGATTTCTTTTTCATTTCCACAAAAATAGAAATACATTGGATTAATTAAAAAATTAAGTAGCACAGTGGAGAAAGTCGTCTAGATCCAACATGTAGTTATACTTTTACTGTAGGAATATTTGCCATGCCAACAGATACATCAAGACGTGCACTTAAGTTTGGTAACCAACCTGAACTCTATCCTGCAGACTGGCAGACGCTGTTCACATTAGACTGCAACACAAACTCATTTAGCATCTGCGGGTCAGTTGAGTTAAGCAGTTAAACAGTGACATCGCTGGTGATGAATTTATCTGATTAGGCATTGTTATTACAGGCATCAGATGTTGAAAGATGCTCTTAAAATAAATTGTCTGTGGCGACTTTCATGTAGGGGCAACAACCTCTCACGAAAAAATATTTTCTCACTGCAATATCAAGAGTTAACATGCCAGAAAACAAGACCCCAACAGAAGACCCCACAGAGAACTATTGCCTAACATGGTGTTTCCCCTCGGCCCCTGCTTGCACCGAATGTACATTTTGAGGGAAAGAAACATACATCATGTTCCAGTGGCGAGGTATTTTGGGAATGGATTATATACCACAGCCCCAGAGGGAGCAGCCCTTTTTATCATACAAGTCATTAATGCTGCAGTGAGGCCCTTTCGCTGTTTTTAAAAGAAACCAAAAGACAGGAGCTCCACATGCACCCCTGCATGCTTGCACATTTAAATCAACACACATACACACACACACACATGGTTTGAGCAGATTATAGAACTCATATTTGTTATTTTGTGTCATGAAATTTCACTTAATGGTATTCTGCCACTACAGACTTTTCAAATGATCTTTTGACCTTTGACAATCCAAATTTAAAAGTAGATGTTTAGCAATAATAACGTGCACCGTTTTCCTCTTGGTATTTGGTCAGAGACGGATAATGACATAAAAACTGAAGGGGCCATCAAAGGGATTAGAAATCCTACTGAGAGGAACATAAATGTCTGTACCTCATTTCATGGTAATCAATCCAACAGCTATTGAGACATTTCCCGAAAACCTGCACACATATCAAACCCTAATGGGGGAAAAATCACCAAAGGGGATTCATCCTGTGCAAACCACAAGAACGCACTTTTTTTTAAACGTAAAATGTGTAACTTTGGTCCCTGGGGTTCTCTCAATCAAAATAATAATGAAAGATGACATTGTGAAGCAGCGTGGGATCATGGGAGTTGTTGTCCTCACCGTGGAGATGAAAATCTATCTGACTCAGTCACAAATCATGAAATGGATAAAAGGAAATTACTCTCGTTATGCAGAAAACGGCACAAAGAAGTGCTGCATATTACCTCTTTAAATGAATATTTCATCCCTTTAGATCTATGTTCATCCCAGCAAGTAAACAGATATTTAGATTAATCACATATCACTAAATCACATAATTGCCTGTTATTGGATAATAAATCTTGATAATATTGTGTCGTGATTCAAGATCCCTGCCCAGTGACTCCTTGATGTTATCACCTCTGGTAATGAGGAGCGGAGGCAGATTTTCTCCAGGGACACAGAGAGTGCCACTCGTACACAGGGAGTGAATGTGGCATCATATGTCAAATAGTGACGGTCGAGCCACAGATCACAGAGGGCAGAGTCGTGCACACAGGAAGTGCATTCCTTCCCCTCACAGTCACTGCCCCCACTGATGTTTGTTTAAACTGGGCTCTGATACATGGAGAGATTACTCCTCTTCTCAAATCTCCTCCCACTCCGCCCTCGCATCCAATCCTCTAAAAGCAAGCCTCTCTTTTTGGTAACAACAGGACAGACTGGGACACTGAGTCCTTGGAGACTCTTATCAGTCGCACCCTGTTCCCCCCTTGCTGTGACTCTCATTCGTGTGACCCAGCTTTACTTCTGGTTATAAAAACGGTCAGCTGACTTCATGGACTATTGCCTGACTTTCTAATACTAATCAATACATAATAATCAAACAGTTCCACACCCAAAAACACTGACAAAGCCTGCAGCCTGTCTTCCCCAATTAAGGTTCTGTTAAGGTGTTTGCGTTGCTGGTCTGTCACATGTCCCCAGCAGTGGACAACCAATTGTGACAGAAGAGGTGAATTAAACGGCTGGCTCTCATTTGAAGTTTGTTTTGAGATGAATATTCGGGCTCACCTGAGTTTGTCGGCCACAAAGATGACTCTGCGCTCCAGCAGCAGCGAGGCAAAGACTCGTATCACCTGCCGTACGCCGAGGCATCTGAACAGACTGTCAAAGTCCACGTGCTCCAGTCTGGAGTCGGTGGGCCGCCTCAGCTCGATGACCTGAATGACCACAAAGGATGTGAAATTTGTGGCGTGGTGGTGGCATTGATTCTGGAAAGCCGGACCATTTACTGCACATCATTGCTCTGCTCTTTCCCCCACATTTCCTGACCACATTTTGAAATAATACAATGAAAATAGTTTGAGCTCGTTATTTGCGCAGGATTTAAGTAGTGACAGAGATGAGCAGAGGTGTCAGGCATTGCTGGCAGCTCTCACCTCATTTCCTGCTCCAGGCAGAAAGGTCTTCACTTTGATAATCTTCCCTGGTGCAGGGAAGGGCGACTCCATCAGACTCCTCATGAAGGGATAGACCAGAGCTGCTGAGACACCTCTCCGTCTCTCTACCTCATCCAGGATCTGAACATTGGAAGGAAGAGCACAGATGCTTTCATATATTTCATTAAAAAAAACAACACAGCACAAGGTTTGAGGTTTTAAACTACAATGTGTGAATAGCCAAGAGGGAAAAGGGAAAATAAGGTTAAGGTCGTCAAGGTTATTGATCATGGTGACAATTGATGGAAACATATTTTTATAAGTTTGAGTAATAGCAATTGTCTGGAACCAAGTATTCATTTTCTGTTTGGAAAAATAGCAAATGCATTTCTCTCCATGTCTGTGTGATTGGAAAATTCCACCCAGTGTGCCTGTCTGCCTGTTTTGGTCCAAGCGGCCTCTGTCTGGAAAGCTGCTTGGAGAATTGCTCGTTTTCAAGGTCACGTGATATCACCTCTCTCTCTTCATCTGTCTGTGTTTCTCTTTCCCAATGAAATCTAACACCGCCATCAGCTCCCAGTTACGATGAAAGCACTTTAAAAATAGCCTCCTTTCATTTTCAGGTTTGTGTCTGCACTGTTGTCAAAGTAGAGACGTCTGAGGTGTTATATCACATGACGCAGAACCAGACAAAGCATTTACCATTTGATTTGTTGTGAAGCACGAGTTCAGCTCAGTATAGAAGTTATTCTTCTTACTGAACTACGAAAGACACATTTCAGATTTTTCCTTTCAGGGTTCAGGATTACAACTTTTCAGTCTTTGATCACATGCAGTTTGAAAAAGCTCCACAAGGTCCCTATTATTAAATAATGGATACAGAACACACTGTGTGCACCGTCTACCACGTTTTTATTATTTGTATATTGTCATATAGCAGCCGCTTTGTTTCCACAGACTGGATTCACTCACTTTGAATGAATGAAGTAATCAGAAAAAAAGGTCGCGACTGATCTGCTTCATGTTAGCGTCACTGAGACAGAAGTGAAGGAAACATTCGCCGTGGGAAATCAAAACGTTCAAAAAGACAATGAAGTAAGGTTAACCAATGAACAGGCCTTCAGCAGACAGCCTGCTGAAAGTCATTTAGTTCAGCAGTGAGACGGGCTGAACCACAGTTACAACACCACACAGTTAGCTGGCTGTAGTTGCCTATCCGCATGTGTGTGTGTGTGTGTGTGTGTGTGTGTGTGTGTGTGTGTGTGTGTGTGTGTGTGTGTGTGTGTGTGTGTGTGTGTGTGTGTGTGTGTGTGTGTGTGTGTGTGTGTGTGTGCGTGTGTGTGTGTGTGGGTGGCTAGAGGGCCAGATTGAACTCACTGTGGAGAACAAGTCGAAACAGCCCAGCCTGCTGATGACACAGTACACCTCTGGAAGACGAGGCCCCTTCCCTGTCGGCTGTGGGAGAAAATCGACAGAGACTCATTGAAACACTTTCAATCGACTCAATGAAGAGACACATTCACAGATGTTCTGAAAATTGACCACAAACACTCCTGGGGCAGCAGCTCAGCAGTATAGCTTTGCTCTTTAACAGGCCAAAATATAAATCAAGGCCCCCCAAATCAGTGGATCCTGCATTTCCCATGATGCAACTCTCCTTGTCTGCCAAATGTTCGCATCTTTCCAAAAACCACACCCCCCGGGCTTTCTGCTGAAAATACTGTCTCCAAGCCCGAGATGAGATAAACCCTGACATTGTAAAGGATGTTTTTTCAGCTTTAGAGAGTCATTAGTAATTTATATTCACGGAATGAATAATTATTCAAAACTCATTTGTTTAACCGTAGCATATGTAACTTCAGTCGCTAGGGTTCTGTCAATCAAAACGATAACCAAAGGCCAAGTTTAATGATGTTGTGAAGCCGCTTTGGAATCATGGGAGATGTTGTCTTCACCATCATTGCTGATGAAAATCTACCAGACATAACTCATGTTCACGGATGAGGTAACACGTTTGTTTTCACGTTACGCAGCTAATGGGAATGACTAATGATGTTTCATTATGTGTGAACAATGCAAACAGAGGAAGGAACAAACTGTCTAGCCGTGTGTTTTCCCTTCATCATATGTCGTTTGCCCTGGAGATTGACAAAGTCATTAAGAGGATGTGATGCAATTAAAAGGCGACCAAAATGAAACGTCCTGTTTCCCAGAATAAATGTGGGATTTCTCTGGGTCTGAACATTTTAGTAATAATATAATCTAAGTACACAAGTCAACCAAATATATTGAACAGGTCTAGTCGTTTTTAGGCAATTTAAGAATTGTTGCATATTATCTTTTGAAAACACACACACACATATATACACTGTGTATATATATATATATTTAAGGGTCTGATCATGATAATAGAATATGTAGATAAGCTGTTTATATAGTGTAGCTGAAGTCTTGAATCTAGTTTGTCATCTGAGGTGAAAGTCTTTCATGTGGATACGGACTTCCTAAACACAGGTGGTTTATCTGCTGCTCTGATCATATCTACCTTCCTCTGTACGCTCACAGACCATTATGTGCTTCCACACACACACACACACAAATGAACACAAGCACTCGAGAAATGCCAATTCACTTGTCCATATTAGGTATACAATTTCTCCTCTTGTTTCTCCTCCGCTTTTCCAAATGGACGATTAAATCAACTATGTGGAGCTTGATTCAAGTCCTCAGGAATGCTCGGCTACTGCCAAGTGCTGGACAGACAGCGGGGAGGAAACAGAGTTACTGGAGGAGAGCAGCGCACCTCTTCTTCCACCTTCATTAAAAATCTGCTTCTATCGAGGAGATCAGATCAACAGGGCAGATCAAGCGTGAGAGCAGAGTTACAAAGTGTTTTTCTTTATGTCTTGTTAAAGAATTTCCAGTCAGGATGTCCCGCTGGATGGTGAAGACACTCCCTACAGACGTCTGAGAACATACACGCTGCAGTGCTGTAAACGTACTGAAATACCAAATGGCAAACAAAATCACCACCACATTCACAGAATCCCACACAGTCATGCTCGCTACCCGCAAGCTAAATAGGAAACTCAACGACTTCAAAGCTCTTCCCGGGCTCGTTACGAAGAAGAAATGCTCGACAATGACAAAGTTGGGGTTTTTCATGGTTTCTCTTTGTCTTGACTCTCCTGAGAAACTCTTGTTAAAACTGAATGAGTCATTTTCAATCATATTTTTAAACACTTTATGACAACGACTGAATGTGGACAGTATGTGGTTATTTCTCTCTGAGATAAAATTGTAATCATATCAAATTTAAAATATATTTAAAGAGACAGATTTACATTTTGCAGAACTGAAACTAGGTCCATGCATTTTTGTAGCAACTGAAATCGGTGTTGGCGATGTGGTCTGAATGTTTGTTATTCCAGATGTTTCTGTTACTACTTCTAACCAGAGCTATTTCCTGGGCAGACTTGAATAACAACAGAAGGATGAGAAGTCTTTGGACCATCAGGCTGATCAGCTGCTATAATAATGACTGGCTGGGGTCCAGTGTGCTAAAAAATGCTATAAATTTTTAAACCATAAATAAAGATTTTACACAAGGTTCAGTTTCAGGCAGTTTTCCAACAAGGAGGTTATGTTATGTCTGTCGGTTGGTTTGTTTGTTTTGTTACCTCCACCAAGGAGGTTTATGTTTTCGTCTTCATTAGATTGTTTGTTTGTTTGTCTATTTGTCTATTTGTCTGTCTGCTGGTTAACAGGATTACGCAGAAACTAATGGACAGATTACCACGAAACTTGGCAAAACAATGCCATATCGCTCAGGGTGGAACCCATTCAATTTAGGTGAAGATCCGAATCAGGGGGCGGATCCAGGAAATGCTCTTCACTTTCTTTAGCAGTTCGAAATAGGGCGTTTTCAACATTTTCGTTGTTGTCTCAAAACAATTCAGGCTTGTTTAGGGGACTGATATTTGTGAGTGTGCACAATTTGGGGAAATCCAAATAAAGATCTGGATCTTGGGCCTTGGGGAGGTATGCGCTCCACTGAGTGCCATCTTAGTTTGTTTATTTCTTGGCAGAGTTACACTCAAAGGGCAGATTTTAACCTTTGGATTTACACTCTTTAGTTTTCGTCACTCTCTTACAGTTTGGTTTCTTTACCTCTAAACCTGATTTTAACCTTGGTTTTACTTTTAAGTATTCCTGTGTCATATACATTGTAGTGATAGGTGTTTGTGTCTCCTAATCTGATTTTAACATTTGGTTTTACTGTAATTATTCATGTGTTTATTTATGATTTAATGTGTCTTTGGGTGTTTAGAAAGACACGGTGAAATAATGTATTATTTTTATTATTATTAAAGTAATGAGACAATTTGCATCCAACTTGATGCAGGGATGACGTATGGGTGAAGTTTGGATCTGGATGTAAAAAAATTAAATATTTATGATGCTGACATCTATGTCTAAACTAGTCAGTGATGAGTAGGATTGTTTGGCCGTGGCAGAGGTAAGCACTCTACTAAGTGCCATTCTAGTTTTCCCTTTTTTTAATATATGATCTCATTCCTGCTGCCAAGGTGGATGGTCATGAAACACATCAGTAGCTCCACAGGAAACCATTATAACATGTTCACATAAAGAGCTCTGTCACAACAAACAGGGCTCAGCAGGGAGGAGGAGATGGAGAGTTAACGGTGGCTTACCAGCAGGCGTCTGCAGTACCCGAACCTCCTGCTGCCGTCCTCTCCAGTCAACATGAAGGAGAAGGTCTCGCTGTGGCAAAAAACCAGACACATGTAGACATACTGCACATACAAAACAGACATGGCACAGGATTTTTACTCTCATTTATGCGATGGCGTAGCAGCTGTAAAACACAGATAAGATTTTATCTGACAGGCCATCAACACGGGTGGAGGCGCTTTTGAGATAATATCAACAGTATGCTGTGTCGATAAGCATCTATGCCATAATATTATTATTGGTAACACAGTCTCAAAACATTCTGCTCGTATAGCAGTTGTTCTGTTACCATGACGGTGAATTTGTGTTCCCTCTAAACCTTGAGTTACACATTTAACAACAGATTATATTGTTTGGTGTCATGGCAAAGAGTTAAAGGGGAAAGTCAATTTACTCAGATGTACGAGACGTGGCTATGGAGAAAAGAACATTTAGTGCATCATCTAAATTTTGGATTTAGATTTTTTTTTTTTTACAGAAAGTTAGAAAGATGTGGCCATTCAACAGGTAGGGATGGTTAAAAGAAAGACTTTAATATATCTTGGCCGCTGTAGTACAAGGCTTCATTGCTGCTCCATTGATGATGTACATGTACAAGATTCTTGGTCATACCTGGTGTACTCCGAGACAGGACTCCAGTCTTTTGCATCTGGGAAACAGAACTGGGGAATAGCTTTGAGCCTCTGTTCTGCCTCCCTCATCTGCTTGGTGGGCCTCTCTAGCTGTGAGAGGAGAGAAGTTTCAGTCAGCTCAGTCTCCTACAGTTAACTCTGTCCTACTTTTTTTTTTTTTAAACCCCCTTGATATCAGTCTGAATAGTAAATGACCAGAATATTATTTCTCCAATACAAGGTTAAAGCGTTGCCCCACTCTGTCCTCATTAACTCACAACAGAGCGAGTGTTTCCCCCTGGCTGGCAGAGATGAACTTCTCCCAGGAGACACTTCTGCTGAACCAAATCTAAAATAATAATCCCTAAAAAACTAAAATTTGGGGCATTACCCTGCCAAGGAGGTTACGTATTGATCTAAGTTTGATTGTTTGTTTGTCGGTTACTTAGCAGGAATGCACTAGGAGCTGGATCCAGGAATTTGTTTTTCACTCTCTTTAACATTGTGAGCTTCAACATTGTTGGACATTTTTACAGATTTCTCAGGGAGGAATTCATGGATCTTGATATAAAAATCAGGCTCATGTATGGGACTGATATCTCTGAGTGCAATTTGGTGCAACTTGATTGAATTTAGGGCGACTGTTGGGCTTTGGCGAAGGTATGCGCTCTACTGAGTGCCATTCTAGTGTTTGTTATTTCCAGCTTTAAAATCAGTTCCTGCTGTCAAAGACATTCACTACTGTTGACAATGTGGCTCTGTCCCATCATAAGTTTAGTAAAATAGTCAGCAGCTCTGTGTAGTATTTGTGATTTCTAATTACAGTGGTTTTAAACACTTAAAACCACTGTAAAGGTCTCGATGCATGAACTTTTTCTTAACTTTTTCAGTCACTATGGATTCTTGTTCAAGTTTTAAAGGTGAGAGGAGCAACAGAGGGAATCAGTTATGTCTTTCATGCTTTTACCTTTGGGAACTGGTAGGTGACCTCTGGGGAATAAGAGTTTTTGCTGGCTTTCTTTTTTAGTGAAACAACCACAAAATACTCGAAGAGCTCTCTCTCCTGCCACTCAATGAGCTGCAGCTCCAGTGTGCGGTAGCTAGGGGCCCGTCGAAGGATAGACTGCAGTTTCAATAGCCTCTGGGTGTGAGCTGAGGAGGGAAATGAACAGAAATACATTACATTTACTGACCAAAGCAAAATTCACACTTTAAACTTCAACATGTTAATTTAAGGGTCTCAGACTCTATAGATAGGCAGGACATTGTATTGGTGTTATTCTTTTTCATTGACGCAACAAAATAGAGAGAAAATATCAGTATCCGTGCCTGCTATCGAATCTCGATGTGATGAATGTTGTGTGGTCTACTGATAATCTGTGCATGTGGCAAATAACAATTTTGTGGTCTTGGTCATTTTGCTCAATCCAAAACTGGGAAGCTGTTGCACAAACACTGAGAAAAACATCTCTGAGAAAAAGTTGAGCGCAAACAGAAGTGCAGCATCTCACCCCTGCATATGAACGCTAAGGTCACTCACCTTTGAACCTGTCATCGGAGTCGCTCTCACTCTCACTGTTGTCATCTGGAGACAGACATGAGATGGACATGAAGGTTTTCCACGGGTCAAAGGGCAATTTAAAAAAAATGTGTTATGAGGGGGGCACGACGACAACGTGGCTAAGACACAAATATTTACTCACTTATCTGGTCAGAGGGTAAGGGGAGTACAGAGAGCCCTTACCTCTCAGAGATGCAGTTTCCACATTGGCAATGGTTAGCTTCTTCAACCTCTTCTTCCCACGTTTAGTGCAGTAAATGGAGTTGATCCTCTGGACCAGCTGTAAAAAGAAGAAAGAGGAAAGGCTCTGTTGGGGAATCTGAGGTTTTGTTTGTTTTGATCATGAGTATAGAGGAAGTAGGGGGCTATACCTGGCCAAAAGTAATAGTGTAAAGTACTGTACATGTGCTTTAAGGTCTGCAGAAAAAGCCCAATGAGGGTGGAAATGCATCACACATATGAATACATGGAGTTTTAAGAAACATCTTGTCCAAACTGAGGAATTAGCAGTGATCCAGAGCTGCCCTGCCTCTGACTGAGAAACCTGATCTGCTCTGTGAACACAGGGCAGAGCACACAGCCAGAGCTCTGTAAGGATTTAGTGTAGATGTTTGAGTAGGATCTAGCAGTGTGTACCTTGGGGATCCGCCAGTGCCTCTGCGAGGCAAGCGTGTCGCCTGTGCTACAGAAGCTATCATCCAGGAGGCCGCATTGTGAAGATGTTACACCCATCTGGGGTCGAAGCAGCATTTCATCGTGGCTGTAGCGTTTGGACAACTGAGACATCCGGTGGCTCTTCCTGTCAGTCTGACCAGAGAGGCGAAGGGACTGGCTACTGGGTTTGGAAGGCAACTAGTCAGGAAATAAAAGAACATGGAAGGTTTGGTACATTTAATTCATTCCCATTCATTCATAAAGTATTTACAAAGAATTACAGTATCTAAGGGGCTTTCACACCCAATTATCTTGATCTACTCCTTCTGACTTTTCAGTTTAGTTGTAACCCAAAACATCAGGTGTGAAAGACATGAACCTTGGTTCGGACCATGGTCAGGACCATCAGAAGTGAAAGCACCCAACGTTTATGAATTATTTATTAATTTAATGTACAGGCAATGATGCGTGTATGAAATGCAACATTTTAGTTTCTAATTTCATCTCATTGACACGAGCCCCACTGTTTACGGTTACCTCCCTAATGGAGTTACATAAATTTACTACTAATGTGAATTGAAAAATAAAAGACTTAAAACTGTTCAACCAGGGGAATGTGGGTTGGCTTTTATTGTGAAACAGTCACTGGAAACCTTATTGTTTTGTGTTAGAAGTTAGACAGCGAGAGAAAAATGCATCTTCTAAACAAACCAAGATGATTTTCTTCTTTTTTTGACGGCAGATCAGTTTAAGATACTGAGCAGAGCAAAGTAGAGGAAGCAGACACAAACTGACTCTTCATCAAAGTAGCTTTACTGTGACCTGCTGTCTGTCTCCTCATGTGCAGGAGCTCAGATGATCGTGAAAAGTTGAGGGATGAATAATAATTGACTGACATTTATTATTTATGACTTTATTAGAGCAGCACAAGTTTGTTTGGCTGCACGTTGAATAGATACAGCAGCTGCTCTGACAAAGACCGGGCTCTTAAACCACTCTTGTTATAACCAACAGTAACTGCGGGTGTCTGTCTTCCTTTTCTTAGTGAGACATGAGCTTGAGCAGTGAAGAGAGAGAAGCCAAATCTGCTAATGGGCCTTTCTGTGGAACATCAGCAGGTGTAAACATATCAAACTGTTTCCTGTCGTGCTAAAACTAAGGTGTGAGATTCTTTAAGAGATCTTTTCCAGGACTCTGCATTGGAACGTATAGCGAAAATACATTAGGGCTGTTGATGCCAGCAGGTTTATGTCTTTACCTGAGGCGGAGAGTTCAGCTTCCTGTCTGGGGTGCTCCAAGATCTGTTGCTCTCGAACAGGCAAGACTTCCGAACCAAACTCTTCCGCTTCAGGTCAACATCCTCGTATGGGTTCTCCTTTTCTGTGGGAAAGAGGGAAATATAATAAATGTAGCTTGAATATAGTGTCAGCAGTAAAAGCCGAGAAATGTCCACAGACAAAGGGTGTTTTTCAACAGAAGACAGATGAGGATGAGGGGTCAAAAGGGTAAAGAAGAGGGCAGTAAAGGGTGTCGGGGGCACAAGAGGGCCTCCCTATGGTTAGTCTGGGAAGAGACGGGTCAAGAAAGGTAAGTCAAAGGTCACTCCCAGCTCGCTCAAGTGAACTCCCATTTTTCAAAACAGTTACTGTTGGCAATGGGCCCCGCAGGCCCCAGTGGGCCCAGCTGAAACTTCTGGACACAACACTGCTGGTGAGTCACTGTCCAGGCATGTAAACTGTCTGCTGAGAGACATGGGGGTCATCTTCTTAGACTTTCATTCTAGAAGTGAAATTGTTCAAATGCTTTGTATATATATTATTATAATACCATTTACAAAATATATTTTCACTTCTGCCAAGGAGGTTATGTTTTCATCTGCATTTCTTTCTTTGTTTTTTGTTAGCTAGCAGTTTTACCCAAAAAGGGGGTGGAACATGACCCCAGGAAGAACCCTTTCAATGTTGGTGCAGATCTGGATCAGGGGGCGGATCCGGCACATTTTCTTCTTCTTTCTTAAACATTGCAAGATTGCGTTTTTCAACATTTTCATCGATGTCTCAGAGAATAACTACCTATTTGTAAAATGTAAAGAATGTGAAAATGTATTGTAGAGCTGCAACAAAAGCAGAAACATTTAAAAACCATAGTTCATACAAAAAACTAAGGTCTCCATCGTCATTCAATTAATATATTATAAACATTCATTAACCTCAAGAAGCTACAATCAGGACAGACTCCTTTACTTCTCCACCTCGGTCAATAAGCGATAGCATAAAAGGAAGAAAATGAACATGACATAGCCCTGCACTGCTCTCACTGATGTCATCTGGCTGAGAGCCAACTTCAATAAAGAAAAAAGCTTGTGTAACACCACCGTCCATGTCTATTCAGACATGTGCTCTGAGAATAGCTTTTTGGCAGGGTCTGAAAAAGGTTGTGAGAAAGTGAAGCAACCACAGCGAAGAATAAAAACAGAGCCAGATGGTGTTGAAATGCATGAGGGGAACTTTTAAAAAAGAAAGAAAAGCAGTGTTATCTGTCAGCAGAAAAGGGAAAGAACAAAAAAAATCTATTTAGTAGCTGGGTTCCTTCTTCCTGAGTATGTTAGAGGAAAAACCTGATGAACTCCGGTTCTCAAACAACGAGTGAGTGTTTTATTAAAAACACAAGGGATTAACCTACAGGCAGAGCTTTGTTCTGTTATCTATTTTTAGGTTAATTATTGAAACGGTTTGAGGTAAATACACACACCCATGCACACAAACGCAAGCGACAAACGCTGCCAAGGATCTTTTAGAGGGTTTTGTCATGTCACACAGTAAACTAGCTTAGCGGAGTGAGTTTCTGTGCATCATTACAACCGAGGAGCGGAATGAGAGAGCGCAGTCTGACCTCACGTTGTGTCGCTACCTCATTAAACTGAAGCAACACTGTAATGAAAGCCTGCTGGGAAAATGATATGTCTATATAGCTGCTCATGTACTGGAGGGTACTAATCTACTCCTCTGATTACAAACATCCACATCTCTCACGAACACACCCCCAGACACACAAGAGTATTAAGCAGGGAGGGGACACACCTCGGCTGCAAACTGTGATTGTACATTTCTGTGCACACAATGGACTCTGTGGGCGAGGGCGAGGCACAGAACAAGCTACACCAACAGTCAGTATCAGCTTACCCGGTAAAGTGGACGAGCCACAGTACAGTGGCACCGCTCAACCAATCATGGGCTCAAGGGAAATATGTGAGGGACGAAAAAAACCCACTGGTTAAAGTGTTGTAAGAACATCTGGCAGTTCCACAAAACCATACAGTGTGTCAGTCATAAAGATCGACTACGTGTGACCGCACTGGAGAAAAGTGCAGTTGTATTTTTGGCATATTTTACACCACAGAATAACAACAACATAGATCCAACTATGCATGTAGCTTTCAAATTGTAACTAAGAATTTAAATCACTCATTGTATACACAGCAGTCTCCCAGGTTTATTCACAGGAGTAAGAGCAGACAGTACCATGAGCACGTAACACGCACTCTCTGAATCATATAACCGCCGCTGCAAAGGCTGTGATTCATCAGTGTGTAAACAGATCACTTAAGTTGCTTTCAGACATGCACTGAAGGGGGCTGTCAGGCTATTGTCCTGACAGCCCCCTTTAAAAACTCTGGATAACGAGGATCCACCACAAGCGCCTGGCTGTGTTGATGACGTTTCTAACACACAATGGATGCAAAACGGATAAAAACTAAAAAGAACCCAAATATCTGAGGATGAGAAAGAGGAGCCGCACATGTAGACCACAACAACAAATGTCAAGTTGGAAGGACAAAGAGATTCTAGAGGCTTTGGGGATCGTGTGGTCTAAACAACAACTTGATTTTCACTTTGGAATTTGCTTTCTGTGTGGTTTACCCAGACGCCACCCATCACCTGAATGCTCCAGAGATTTTCCTGTTGTTGTGAACGTGTCTGACCCAGCTGCTTTTTTCATACATAAAAGGGGCAGAGTCCGGAGAAAGGCCAGACCCAGTTTTCCAGGCTTTTTGGCACTGCATCTGTCAACTACACTCGTTAAAATCAGTCGCCTAATATCTCAAACTTTCATGTCGATTTTGCTGTAGGTCAAGTGCAGGTACCAAAAAAAACAAGATGACGTTGAGGTTCCCAAGAGGAAAGCCAAGATGTCTTCCTGGAGTTGAGAAGTGTATGGCCTTCTCTGTGAGAGATACTTGTTAAAGTAAGGGCACAAGAGGGAACAAAACATGGCTCATTTCCTTCTGCTGTGGCTACCTCTCGAATGGATCATCTGACCTTTTAAACCACAGCATCGTGTTGTTGGTGGAAGCAACTGCTCCCCTGCATTAGGACTTCAATTTAAAAGCTTTTTGTTTGAACTAACTAGAGACTCAGAGACAATTTCTTTGTCGTAAACAAACAGAAACTGGCAAAAGTGCGACTCCGACCTGCAGACTGGATGAACAATGGGGCCTTTGTTGGGATTCACATGAAAATCAGTCGTGCTCTGATGCTGTTTCTGCACATTCTCAGCATAAGAAAAAATGAGCACACTAGTCACGGACTCATACACAACAGCACAGCTACTTGTGATACAATACTTGCATATAAAAAACACAATAGCCCTTATTTGGTCAACCCTGAGCATTTATCATGAAAAAGTATTTCAGTGTGTGAAAACTTTTTTCTAAGTCTGAAATCCGAGCTTCATCGTGAGACTTTACTCACACTGACACACATTTCCAGCACATTAAGTGTGCACAGGGGGAGCTGGCAAACAGACTGGGCACAAGGCCTGGGGTCATTTTCTAGTGGAAAGGAATTTGGCTCTTCAACATGTCCAGCATTTCACACACAATATCTCAGAGTAAATAAGTACTGGGTTGATCCCATTTACACTGAGATGCATGACATGTTGCTATGGGGGTTGCCATGTCAGAGGATGGTGCTCAACCATCAAAAGTTAGCAATAAAATGAGTATCTTCTTTGCCATAGGTGGAGTTGAAAGTGGCTTTTATTGATTTCAATATATACTGGATGGCAGTGAAGACAACCCATCAATCATTATACTAAATACAACCTACACCTGCACTTTATCCGTTCATCTTATGTCCAGTGATCACTGACTGCTCCCACATTAAGACTTTTTCTGGCCTCCACACCTCGCCATGAGGCAGATGCAGGAGGCGGAGTTACCCTCACAGTCTTATCGCATTAGGCCACGTTGCACAGGAGCTATCGTTTTCAAAACATCTGTCTTCTATGACCTCCACCGCACTCACATTAACAATATCATATCAGTATTCACGCTTCAACACATATTTTGCTTTTTGATACAGAGAAGAATATTGCTTCTAATATAATCTTGTGTCAATACTTTCAATTTATAATAAACTATTCATTGCATTTAAAAAAGCTGCAAGTACATAGAAATATATGCTTCCTGCAATCTGTCACTGTGCTGCAGCATCTCACCTGGGATGACTAACATATTGTCTCAGTTTTATCTAATGATCAAAAATCATATGATTTTTTAGTATTAATGTAAGTAAACTGTTTTGGGGCGTATGGTAGCAAATATTTTCTTTATAGATTAATTTGTCAATTTTTTCCTTGATTCAGTGATTTATTGTTTGGTCCAGAAAAGGTCAGTAAATAGTGAGAAATTTCCAAACACAATTTGACAAACAGCAAATACCCACATTCAAGAAACCAAAAAATTGGCATACCTCCTTCAACAGTCAACACTCAAATTCAATCATGCTGCACCAAATTGTGCACAATCAGAAATATCGGGCCCCAAAAAATGTCAGATTTTTATCAAGATCCGTCAATTATTCTGTGGGAAAGAAAAGAACGCCCTCTCTCGCAATGTTAAATTCAGCGATAAAACAATTCCTCCCCTGATCCAGATCCGTACCATCCGCAATTTACTGGGTTCTTCCTTGACCCATATCTTATCCCTCCAGCCAGTTTTGTGATAATCCATCAGGTAGTTTTTGAGTAATCTTGCTTACAACAAAAAAACCAACCAACAAACAGACAGGGATGAAAACATAACCTTCTTGGCAGAGGTTTATTTTTTACTTAACAACCATGAGATATGATTGAATATCAAAAGAAATTGTCAGTTCATTTTTTGTTGATCAATTAATCAATTGGTCTATCATTTCAACTGTATCTGAGAGTGACCCCAGTCAGACAGAAACCAGTGAGTGAAATGAAGGTTTTCAAAGCCAGTGAACCAATGTTCTTACCTACTATGTCCTCATAGGTATTCTCCTCTAAAGTGCTTTTGGAATTGGGTCGTTTCGGTGAGTCTGTGGTCAGTGTGCCATTCTGTGTGGGTGAGGATGGATATGAAGACGGTAGACTCGCAGCATCCTCTGACTCACACGATTCTCTAGAGAGAAATAAAGAACGTCAAAACAGAACAAGATGGGAGAAAAAATGTCATTGTTGCATAACCAAAAATTACAAGGGAAAAAGTCGGTGTCTGCATCAAAGAAGGTGGAAAGATAATAGCAGTAAGAAAAAGTCCAGATGCTTTTAAAAATAGTCCAGACGGCCAGTTTGACTTCTAACAGTCTCCACTTGCTATCTGGAAAAAAAGAGAGAGGCTGAACAGGTGGTTAAGAAAATTCTAGTGGTTATAAAAACATTGTCTTATCCCTCAAAATCCATAAGTTAGATGTACTAATTATAAAATACAGAAACGTCATGATAAAAATGTGCTGCGATCACAAAGAAATCCCGAGTAAGTCACGAGTAAACATGCAGTGTTGCTGTGTTCTTGGTACAATGTAAGGCACACATCACACATCAAGCCCCTGCAGAGGAACCAGTCATGTCGCACCATCGACTTGTGGCTTTTAAGCCTGGTCTGAAATGGCTAGTGCCACAGGAATGTTAAACACAGAGTCCAGGGGAAGAATGTTTGGGGATTTTATCCCCATTTCACATAGGGACGATCTAGAGAGGCCCCACCCTCACATAAAATCACTGAGGACATCAGATTCTGAGCGCTGTAAGTTAAAAATACATAATCAACAGTGGACTGTAGTAACCAAGACTCAGCTATGCATGCAACAAAAGGGAATAATAAAGTGTTGGATTTCTCTGGTATAGGATATTTGTTGCTGCTAGTTTAGAGCTGGAGAATGTGGGGCCCTGTTCAGACCTGGTATTAACATCCATCCTGAGAGATCCAGTCCCAAGTGGACAGCTCTAACTTTGTGTTCACGCTTGGCATTCAAATGTGTCCTGAATGTGTCTCCTGTGACCACTTCAGGTCAGATCTCACTCTCCCGCACTATATGCAAATAAACACGTACGTCACTTCTGTTCTTAAAAACTAAAAAGTATAAAAGTATAAACCATTATGTGGTGGTCCATGTTGATATTGTTGCAGTGACCACAAACAAACCAATATATGATAAAACAATGAGTAGCGTAAAGATCAGTTTTGATTCCTTGTGAAACTGTAGCGGTTCAGAGGATGTCAGATGAGTAGTTGGTTTCGTGACACATTTGCGTTCCCATGGTTAAAACAATGTGGCCACGTGTCTCAAACTACCTGCAAAAATGATCAGACCTCAGGACACATTCAGGACACAAATGGGTGCGTTCAGGCCTGTGCTTAGTGCTGACCACTTGTGATCAGATCACTCAGGACAGACGTTAACACATGATCTGAACGGGGTGACCTGTGTTTCACTTCATGTGAGTATGAGTGAATTTCTTTTTGAGTCAGAGAATACTACAGATTTTTAAGATTTCAAGATCAACATGAAGTTCTACGCAAGAAATCTATTATTTGTATTGGCTCTTTAATCATTGAGATCCCGTAGACATTTACCTCATGATAACCTATGACGTAAATTATTATCCTTCAGTTGGCTTTAGAGAAGCATGTGGACTGATTCAACACTGATCTCCACTTTAAATCATGACTAATAACAAACACAGGATAATGAGAGCAGTTCTCTCCAACACCTCAACCTGAGCCACTGATCAGTAACTTGTTAAACTACGACGCCAACAAAGCAAACACTTAACCTGTTGATCCACATTACTCACAAGTTTATCCGAAATGCGAGAAACTTTTCCAACTCCATCTGCCAAGTGCAAATTTCTTACAAAGTCAGTGGAATCATTTTTAGGTAAGGTAGCGGGAGGCCAGTTGGTGACCAGTTGGTCTGAGATACTGAGAAATGAAACCTGGCATTTTAAAATGAGATTCACAAAGAAACTGTATTTGAGGTAGATCAGTGTAGATCAAATACCTGATCCACTAAATAGGTCAGTATCAGCACCAAAACAGATTCTGTGATTGGGATCAGTTTATCTCTAACACCAAAGTTTACCGAAAAAGTTGGTCAAAGCAGAAGAATCTCCAATATGTACTCAGTCAAGAGAAAAGACACAGGTGTTATACTGTCTTCTCAAGTAGCTTAGTCAAAGTTAAAGGAGACATATAATCACACTGATATTCTCACCTGTCCTGGATTTTGGTGGGGGGGTTCCCCGGGGTCTTTCGTGTGATGGTGGGTGCAGGGGTGGAGGGTAGAGGAGGTGGAGACTCAGAGGCCCTGTTTGGAGGTAGTCCATTGGTTGGCGACACGCCCTTCTCGTCCCGTTTGGCGTCGTACTCAAAAGTGCGTTTGGGTTTGGGTAAGGGGTTGACTGGTGTGCCCACAGAGGTCTGTTGACTGGGTGGTTCTGGGCTCTCGGACCTAGCTGAGCTCACACTTAACCTTTGTCTGAGTTTCGAGAGCTTATCTGGCACCAAAACCGCATCTGGCTCAGTGGTCACTGAGCAAATGCTGCTGCGCTTACTGGTGCATGTACTGTCCAAGTCGTCACCGATCACAAAAGACTTTTGTCTTGTCTTGTCTGGAGCATAGCAGTTGCTCAGGTAACGTGGAGGGGAGCTGGGATTGTCCTTCAGGGCTTGTTCTATCTTTTGTATCCTATTGAGGACGGCGGACTTCTCCTTCCGAGCAGACAGGGAACGTACAAATGTCCCTGACGACTCTGTCTTGCCTATCCTTTTCTGGAAGCGACCTAGGGTGTCTTTGTCTGAAACTCCTTCCTCCGCCTCTGTCTCTGTGTAGGAGCATTCGGAGAACGCTTTGCTCATCCTGCGAACCCCCTTAAAGTCAAAAGTCTTCTCGCTACAGGGAGACGAAAGCAGGCTCGGGCAGCCCTCGCTGCCCCCTACACGCTCTCCTCCTCTTTTATCCAGACACAAGCTCATCCTAGGCAGAGCCACCCTTCTGCACTCCCATTCTGAGATCTTTTTGCGGATTGTGGCGGGGGGAACACCTGCTACCGAACGGGTGAGAGAGAGGGTACGCTTGTGGCTTTGGTTTGAGGAGGGTCCCAGTGAGAGTGTGCTCCAGCTCAGTGGTCTACCATTAAGTCCACCTCCCGCAGAGAGATCCCCTTTTGAGTCCTTCTCCTCCTGGATTCCCCGACTTTCCTCACAGGAGTTGGTTTGACCTGTGGGCTTGTAGATGGAAAGCCTGTTGTCCAGGCAACTGATACTCTTTGACTTGGTGAGACGACCTTGGGTGTCGCGATCACCCGCGAGAGATGCACCACTGCACAGGCTTGCTGTCTTGCTGTTCCAGCCAGCACGTGCCAGGAACCTGCCGTCCGTGCGGACGTACCTACTCTGCTTCTCACTGTCGCTGAGGATTGGCTGCTGGCTCTGCCCCTGGCTGGCCGAGAGAACGGGACACGGTGATGTAGCCCGGCACCTGAAACAGGACCAAGAAAGGTGTGAGTGAACATTGTAAACATTCGTATTCTCTCTCAGAAATCCCCCAACATTTTAGGATTTTTATAAAATAGATTAATCATGAGGGCAGCCTAGAAATGCACCATGAGAAGCCAGAGAAAGCCAATGCGAAACAGATGGAAGACATTTTCAAGAATCAGCTGAAAGTTTTGAATTCGTTTCCAAGTTCAAAGGCAGAATGAAAACCTGAGCCACTTATTTAGAACAACCACAGGAAAGTATTTTGTCTTTGGCAGCACAAGATTAAAATAAAAGCCAAAGGAAATACAGACTACATTAAAATGCCGCTGTGGATTTTTCCATTGGAGGAGAATCACGGTGGACCTCACACAGAAAGCAAGATTTATTACAGCGTTCTTACCTGGAAGTCTCACTGCTCCTCTCCGGTCCTCAGAGCCTGTTCTGATCCCTGCAGCTAAGTGATACTAGGTGTTACAACAGTCCCACTCGCACTGCTGACTCTACCATTGTGCACGACACACACACACACACACACACATACGCACACACACGCACACACACACACACACACACACACACACACACACACACACACACACACACACGCACACACACACACACACAGTGCTCACCTCCTTTAAAATTTCCAGAGAGACAAACTTTCCCAGTAGTTCCCTCACACCTTACAACTCATACTCTTTCAGGAACCTAGTCATGACTTGGGAGTCTGACTAACTCTTGCGAAAGTGAAGCGTTGGGAGATCTGATGTCATAGCCATGGTGAGAAAAAACAGGCGTTATGGAAGGAGGAGAAAGCTGAGGGCTGCAGATCCAACAGTGCAGGTTGGGACAGATCTCTCTTCACACCTATCTGCCCTTCCCTGGTTTCATTCCTCCTGCTCCAGGGTGGGAAACTTTTTTACAACAGCTAACAACCTGCAAGCTGCAAGCGTGATGAATGCATCTTATCTTACTTCCCTCGAAGAAATGAGAGAATTTAACGTGACGACTCAAGTCTGGAGACGTTCCATACTAGCCTGCAGTCATCTGAGGTCCGATGAATAGATTTTGAAGCTCAAAATAATCATTAATAAATTAACTGACATATTAGTAAACACCACTTCACACAGTGTTGTTAACAAAGAATAAGTGGATATGACGCTGTAGTTCTAAAGAAGCAGGTCCCACTGTTGTTTGCTGCTTATTTATTACTCACATTAACTGAGTATGTCAGAATACATTTCACGTGTCTGGCAGTTTTGTTTCTTGAGCTCCTGTAGATACTTCACACAGGGCTCTACAGTGACGTTTATCATGAAACAATATGTTTGTAGCTCTGATAAAAACAATTATTATCAGCAAGATGTGGTTTAAGTATCAAAAGTAAAAGTAGTTTGCCCCTGTGAGTGATAGATTATCATATATTACATTATCAATATTAATGCACAATTTGGGGTTTTGCAGATGATGATATCCTATTGGCAAACTGTCATTAAATCTGATCTGTTTACAAAGTAGAAGATTTAACCAATTGCAACGTAAAATCAGACACAGAACAAGACAGATTTTAGAATATTATAGCCTCATTTAGCCAGAATTAGTACTTACAAAAGACTACAGCACAGAGACCTCTCGATTAGACTCACTTAAAAGAACATATATGCAGAACTTAAGTCTATTTAGGTTTCTGGGAGTTTCAGGGGTTTGTAGTGGTCTGGATCAAGCTTGTAAAAATAAGCCCAGTTTAGTGAGCCTCAGCTGGGCCGGCCACACATACAGTACTGTACAAAGAGCTTGATGCCGGTCCAGGGCATGCTCACCACAAGCCACTTCCTTTTACTGACCAGGATGGAGAAAGCAGGGGACCAGCACTTCTGATATCCCAGTTCAACATTTATACTCATCAACCAGTTATTCTGTTATAATTTTTGAACATCTATAAAACATTGATTTTACTCTAGAGCAGAGGTATTCTAGATAGAGAACATTTCCTCCAGCAAAGGTCCGGAACATCACAAATGCTCTTTTCTCATCTGAAGTTAAAATAAACTGCATGACAAAAAGCTTATTTTTAAAAAAAAAGTCTACTAAACTTCCCTATTTTTTCTTATTTGTTAATTCATTTTCACTTCAGTTAATATTTCTCTTACATCCCACCTCCAATCCTCCTGCCAAGATTTTTAAATCTGAGCCGGAATTGTGTCGTGTTGTTTCACGTTGCTGCTTTGAACAATCGCCGCATATTAGACAATCTGTTTTTGAACTGCCCGTCGGAAGAATGAACATGTGAGAGTTTGTTCAGTCTTGATTAAAAACTCTGCTTTTGCTGTCTACTTCTCTCTATTTAGAAGAAACCGTGTGAAGTTAACTTTCTTACTTTCACTCACTGTCACTGTATTCCTCCTCCTCTCTTTTTTCCCTGACGTGTGCATCTCACTCACCGGTCCGTCGGAATGATCATCAGAATCCCCCGATTTGATTGGCTGAGTGGCATCGGTGACATGATTTACAACGCATGCAATTGGTTTCCTTTGTGTTGATTTGAGTTTCCCGGGCTGATAACCCAGGGCTATAAAGGCTGGGAAAGCTGTGCCTGTTCAAATAAAAACGTGCTGTCAAAATGATTTATAAGTTATAGGTTCAGGTCCGGATGGGGCCTTCTCTATATGTTTTGGAGGTTGTTTTTACATATTAGTAAGTAATGTGTGGATGTGTGCAACAGCAGTATGAGCTCTGTCTCTCTCTTACACAGTCATGTCAGTGTGTTCTGAGTTGCCAAAACACCTCTTTGATCTGCTTATTACTGTAATCGTTGAGGTTTATGACAACATCAGAAACTTGGCAATGGAAGATCCTGTATTTTGTAAATTTAGAAATTAGTCCTTCCCAGAATTTCAAGAGCAAGAACTGAACACGTCTCAAGGTCTTTTTTGTGCCTCTTGAGGCAACAAAGTTTAAAGTGGGTGTGATTTGTTCTAGAAATGGATCACTGGCTGATGTCATAGTTTCGATGAACGCATTGTGCAGCTCTGTCCAACCCAACTGATTCCTCCCTCATGCAGAGAAACATGGAGCTGCAAAGAGTCTTTGTCTCAAGAGCTTTTAATCTGAGCTTCAAGAATCTGTTATTGTGATGGTACTTATCTAGAGAAACTCAATTTAAATGCACAGTTGTCATTCTAGAGGAACATGCCAGTGAGATTACTGTTTTTCTTACATTTACTTTCACCAGGTTTACCATAGGGAATGTGTATACTTGACAGCTCCGTGGTGAGCGGGCACATTTAGCAACGTGACAATAACCTCGATCATAATACGATTAGCATTTGTGTGAATGGACCTAAAGTACACCACAGGCAATTAGGTGTTGTAAGGAATATTTTTGTCTGTGTTAAATTCCATCAAGGAACAGTCCAACAATCGCATCATATGTAAACACCTTCAGGCGCAGGATTTCCAACCATCACCTCATCAGACTGACAGAAGCTGATGTGTCTGTGAACAATGTAAACGCAGACTATGCTTCACAGCTGCATTACGTGATCGTGTGCAGCTTCCTGCCTGTTGCTACTGAGACTTTGAGCTTGTTAAAAATGGACAGGATGATAGACTGTGAGAATGAATAGTGTAGATATCACATATCATTCCCAAAGTTTATTTTTCTCTCCCGGCAGGACACTGCCAGCTCTCAACATGCTAACACAAGCTTCAGCTCACTACTCACAGTTCAGAGTCGGATGGGGCCCTTGTCCAGGATACAGGATTGTACTTGTAAGAGCTTTGGAAGTCTTATTGTGATTGACAATCACAGGTCGTTGTTTTCCATGAGGTAAAAAAAGAAGAAAACTACTACAGACTGATCACGGATGGAAACACCAGATTAAAAATAAATATTACTGTAAGTGCAGCGCTTCTTTCAAAATCGAAAAGGAAAAAATCGACCTCTGAAACCATATGACACGAGTGGAAGTGCACATTGGCCAAGCAAACCCTGCCCGTCCCACATGTCACTGACCTTTCGGGGGCTTCCCGGGGAGTTTTACCCCCTCCTGCACGAGGCGCAGCCTTCAAACTCTTGTTGGCAGTCATGTTTGTCTGCAAACTGCCAACTCACCTGTTGGACAAACACAAGGACACAAAACATTCAAATGACTGCAGCATTCAATGCATTTCAATCAACTCCAAACAATATGGGGTGATATTGCAAACTAAGACTCTACCAAACTAGTCTGGGTTGGTCAGTAACAATTATAAGGAAATTATTACATTTTTCTATAGAGCTAAAGCCGGTACAGAAACAACAAACCCGATATTGTAATGATTTAATCCAGTGCCAGATCAAAAACCAGATGACCTACATTCTTATAGGACCAGAGCCAGGACAAAACTGGGAGTGCCAAATTAGTCTGAACAGGGAAACTCATGTTACACAAAATGGCTACTTAAAACTTTGGTTAAATGAGCATGTGACTCTGCATATCTCAGGTATTAATACATTCACACTAGGTCCTGTAATAACAATAGAATAAGAACAGGGTAAATTATAAGTTCTAATACTCTCAACCATAAACCTACTTTTCCCAATCATAGATTAATATGTAAGTACAAGGTGCACTGATTGCACTTGACAACCAGGAGTATAGGAACCACTTCACCACATCTGCCACATTGAATCGCCAGTGTAAACATTGTAGACAAATCTTTCTACAAACCAGAAAGTAAGTGACATAACTAAGACAGCCTGTCGAGTGCATTGTGCCAGAGAAACTCAAATATATTCAGACAAAGATATTCCACTTAAAACATCTATTTTTACATCAAACAACACAGTGCTACATTACTGAAAATAACACAGCTAAACACACATTATTTGAACAAGCTCCCGATCAAAATTTCAGATCATAACCAAAGAGGAAATCTGGATTGAAAGTTATTATTCGTGCAGCTGCTCCCCACTGGATGGTTGTGTAACGCAGAAACCAAGAAAATACAAAACTGAGCAGATTGATGTTTGCAGACTCAGAGGCACTGAGGTTTGTGTCATTTTTTGGAGGCTACAGAGGTAACCACAATGGATCAACTTGCAACCTGTGTCCAACTCATTTAGAGTTTGCAAACCTGATGCCTTCAGGTGTCTGCAGCCACCTGTTGGGTAAAGAGGGCTCTCATACACACTAAAAGCAGAGCTAAAGAAAATACTGGTGATAGTCTCATTATAGCAACAGTTTGAACAAGTCACCGCAAGATGACCCTAAACCACTTTGCCTGGCTAAAGGGGAAAACAGCGGCTTTTGCTTCTTTCTAATTAGGTACATTATCACAACTACCGTCATCGTCGCTGGAGTCAAAAACTCTGTGATGCCCCCGGTGTAAAGGCCACCCATGTAAAGAATACATGTAGTATGTAGTAATGGTTCCATCGTTTCAAAAGGACAAATCTCTTTGCACGTAAAGGCAGAATCTTTAACCTTTAGTTGAAAAACATACTTGTCATTGCTCTCTGGGGGACAAAGTGTATGTATGTATGTAGTCTATGTATGTTCACATTCATACAGTATATTTGGCTTTTCTACACACTAATTTATTTTGGCTAATCAGCCAATGTCGATATTTCTGCTTCATATTGGGTGGCATATCATTGCGATTGTTCTGGTGCGTTAGGAGGTCAAACGGAGATCCCTAGAGATCAGAGGTGGAGGATGGGAGGGTGCTTGGCAGCATGAGTTGTTTACAGGAAGTTGTTGTATGAAGAAGCCAGCCAACCAGTAGTGGAGCTGGGTCCTATAGAGACAGATGAGGGGAGAGGGGGAGCATTCCTGTTGTCAGCTATTTCCTGTAACTGTGGACTGCGCTAAGAGGACCAGGCATGCATCACAATTTTCATCAAACACAAAGACTGATGATGTCCTGTCCTGGTTACAAATCTCCTCTACTGATGTCAATCTGTGTTTAAGGGAAAATGAAAACCATCATACTCAAAGTGCACTTAAACTTGATTTTGGCTCAAGGATTCTTTGTGAGATCTAACAACCGAATTCAAACATAACATTTTACTGTCCTACTATAGATGTTACAGTGCATAAAGTAATATGCAGATGACTCTCAGCTGGAGCTACTCATGACAAAGATTATAACAAAACCATGAGAAAAGGGAGCAGAGAAAATTAAGCTTGATATTTTGAAATTACTACAGCTCTATACACCTAAGAACAATGTTTGTTTGTTAAGTAATTATTTCCATATTTTGGACTGAGAAATCTACAACCACAAAAATAGGTCACAAAAGTTCAAAATGGACTTTACAGTGTAAACACCAAGGCGTTAGCCAACTGACTTCCTGAGATCTGATCGCATCTCCCAACACAAAATCACATGCTCTAAACAACCACTTTCAAGAAAGCTCTAGAGAACCTTTAAAGTGCATTCAACCAGATTTAAGACAAACTTTCTCCTGAGACGACTGAAAAACAGTCAACAATGAGAAGTAGAAACAGCTTCATGCTGAGGGGAGGCAATCGTTCAATGATCATGACACACTTGACACATTGATTGGTGTCTGAATGTTAGCTGTATTACAGAATGACGCAGGTCATGAAAAGACATTCATTCATGCGGGAACACTTTGGTTGGAGCTGGTTTTATTTGAGAGATCAGCATATGGGAAGGTTGCATAATGAGAAGTTCTTCAGTAAATTTAAATAAAGTAATATGGATACACAGTAAAATTAGGATAAGGTTGGAGTGGGTTTCTGTATTTCTGCCACCTGTATTCACTCTCCTTTTAAGACTGTTTTTGGTCCTTACCAACTGCTAAATGCTGCTCTAATCATAGACACATATAGGCTGTTATAACAGGAACAACGTCTGTTCCTGTTTTCTTTTGCGTACACGCCCACTTAGGAGACAGGAAGTTTAGACTGTTCCATACAATTAGTGCAGTTTGTAGTGCGTCATCTTTGTTATAGAGCGTCTTTGATGTCACTGAGGAGCCAGGACACTTAACAAACATGAGTAAGAGTAACAGGGTGACACACACTGGCAGCATATGACTGCATGTCAGAACATCAGCACCCATTGTTTTCAATCCAAACACACACTGGGGGCGTCTTGACGCATGCCATGATCATTGCATCTTGACAGGATAATAATAATAATCCCTAAAAGTTACTGCCATGACTTCAACCTCAAAACAGTGAGATGAAAAGAGCATCCATGAGTTTTCCCATCACTGGCTCTGAGTTAAAAACAAATCCCAAGAAGCCAAACTGTCATTTCAAGACATTCAACACCATCATCTTTATGACCTAGCATAGCCATTTCAGGGTTTGTCACGGTTTTGTCATGGTTATGTCCAGAAGTACTAAATGGTTACATGAGAGACATATCAATGACACATATTTTCCTCAGCAACATGAGCACATTCAACCCGGAACTACAACACAGTCTCCATTAGACTATTCGGGCTGGAATGAAAGAGCCCTTTGTGTACAACACGACCTTGAGAGGGACATGGTTAAAAGTAAGTCTTTTATCAGCTGTGTGTGTGTGTGTGTGTGTGTGTGTGTGTGTGTGTGTGTGTGTGTGTGTGTGCGTGTGCGTGTGCGTGTGTGTGTGCGTGTGTGTGCGTGTGTGAAAAGGAGAGACTCAATTAGGTAAAATATCTTTTTAAATAGATTCCACACGTCCTTGGGCCTGTCACACTTGACAGATCATCTGATACACTGCTCTCTCCACTACTTTCAGGAATGTACTTATACTTGCCCTATCCATCAGACTGCGGTCGATTTAAAAAAATATTAAAGAATGTTTTCAGAGGGTGAAAGAAAACACAGAAGAGAGACAGAAACACCTGGACCCAGAGCCGAGAGCCTCTTTCTCATTTAACAAAGGCTGCACAGAAATATGCACTCTCTCAGCACCTGGCACCTGATGTTCAGTCTGTGAGGGCATTTTATGCAACAATCTTGTGACGTCGTGATGGACACATGTTCGATAACCTGGGACTCGAAGACCTTTGCTCATCCTGACACATGCAGTAGCAAACACAACAGCTTCAGCAAACAGAGTCTAATACTGCCTCCTTCTTCTGTCTCTTGTTACTCTACTCGGTGTTCTGGCTGACCTGGTCGTCTCTTTCTGCTGATCAGCAACCTGGCTTCAAGGCTTTTAAGACCACCGCAGAATTTAGAGGCAGCCAAGAAGCAATGGAGAAAGGAAGGAGCGAAAATCTTTGCAAATTCTCAACTCTTTCCACGCGTCTCAACTCACTGGCAGGCGTGAGTGCATGAGCCCACACACTCATTGTTTCAATATCTGCAGAAAGACCAGTTTTGTTCCCCATGGACAAAAAGAGACTTGAGCTGATTGCGTCAGATCATGTCAGTACAGCAATGTGGGACTGGAGTCGCATATATATCCTGGTAGAGGAGAATGCAGCTCTTGATAATACAGGATCATACAGTTCACATGAAAACATTTACAACACACACAAACTGTGCATGTGAGACAATTTTGTACTATAGGTCAAATAGGTTAGTAGAAATTCCCATGTGAAACTTTGTAAGATTGTAGTTCATTCTGGATATACTATATGTACACATTCTATGTATTCATAACCCGAATTTCTGGATGGCAGGTTCTGTGTTTCTAAGAAAACCACCGAGGTTGATGCTGCTGGCAGTTGCACATAGCCATACCTGTATAATTAGCCCCACATGGTACGCCATGCTCTCGATATATAGCCCAATTGACCAGGTGGAACTAGTTCTTGGAAGCTTTTTGGCCACTTCAGCTTTTTTCAGAGTAATTGTGGCATATTTTCTCTTTGTGGAGAAGAGGAAAAATCCTTCTGTGTAGCCTAGATATGAGCGTGCACAGCTGCAGAGGCAGGCATGTGGAAAACAGGCTTATGAGCTGAGTGGGGGGGCTAGAATTTGTGTCACAGAAGTGACCCCTGACACTCAAATATTTCTCAAGGACATAAGAGGTTGATAAGATATATTCTTGTTAAGGTCAGAGTTTAACTAAGTCAACAAAACAAAGATTGTACATATCCTTTGTCCTTTGTTAGTGCTTACCAACTTAAAACAGGTTCAAAGTTTTAAGTTAGAAGACTGGACTTATTTGTTGGAAGTTGGACAATGAGCTGTAATGTCACTTACTTCCTTGTCACTTTATACACATAAATCAAGATTGTGCTAAACCTTTCTTTATCAACAGATACACTTTCCCACTTCATTTAACATAACCAGATTTGCCCCCTCGCAGTTGTATGTTTCCACCAAAGTCAAGTTGCAGTTTACACCCATGTCTGTCCAGACACATATAATACACTCAAGACTTACATAAGAGGGAAGAAGGAATTTAATAAAGACGGAATTTAATAAAAGGTATTATACTGCATGAATTCTTGAGTTATGGCCAAAAATGTGTTTAGCGACAACACAGGGACCTTGAACTTCGGTCTTTGACCATCAAATTCTTATCTGTTCATCCTTCAGTACAACTGGCTATTTGTGCCAAACTTGAGGAAATTCCCTTAAGAGAAATTACTGAGATATTGTGTTAATGAGAATGGGGTGGATGGACAAACAGAAAACATTATGTCTCTACTGTGCTTCCAGTGCTTGCATAAGTATTACCATTCATTCTAACTGTATGAAAGTATGTTTTACAATAATACTCTAAGAAACAGCCACTAGCAATACATTATATGTTATCGGCTGTCTATTTTACAAAAATGCTAAAAATCGAGGTCTATAAGAAAACAGACTGCACATCACGCAGACCCCTTAAAATTGCAAAACCCAATCAAATATACAGTGCATGGGGGGGTACATTAAATAACTCAGTAACTGCTTGCTTATTTTTACTTGACAGACAATCTAGACAAATGAGAGTAAGGAGATTGCCACCTGCAAGCCAAGGTAACTGGGATTCCCACAAACCCCACTTGCACACCACTTGTTAAAGCCAAATTAATAGTTTCTGCGTCAGTTTAGTCCGCTACGGTCTTTGTGACGTAGATGTCATCACCCACCGGATAACCACACTGCGGGTTCCAGGTACAATACATCCAACTACATGGAATGGAATGGAATGGAATGTGGGATCGGGTACAAATGCGTGGAACACCAGACCGATGCAGATCCTTATTTAATTAAACACATGTGACCAGAACGAGAATGCAACTCTCAGTGGACATGTATGCAGAAAGTACGGCAAGTAAGCACTTCTAGGATAGCGACCTACAGTCTTAGTATAATTGTAGTGAAGATGTTTATAAGATGAATCCGAGAAACTGGTGTGGAATAAGGTGTGAGAGTTTGAAACATGTTAATATTAAACCAAGGATATACGGAAACATGCTTCATTACTGCCACATACTAAAGCAAGGCACTAATAGCATATCCTTAAAGTGGACCAAAAACCCACATCTACGCAATTTAACATCACATTATCTTAAGGTTACAGCACATCAGCTCTATTGCAGCCACGAGAGGAAATGAAATGTGGAAGCAGATTTTTGGGTATCAAAGGAGACATTCTCTCAGTGGCTGATATCTTTAGTAGAGCTTTGGGGTAAAGTAAAGGGAGATTCTCTTGTGATCTGAATAAGATCCCTGTGTGGGAAATCTGCTAAAACCATATGTTACAGAAGTACTCCCCACAAATCTGAGGCTACAATCCACATGAATACATTTTCATTTTATAACAGCAACAACCTCAGTCCAATCCAGACAAGCATTTTTGTGTCATATCAGAAATAATCTCCACTAACACACCTGAAAACAAATATCACATGACCGTTGGGCATGTGCTTTCCAGTGTAAACAGGAAGCAGATTGTCTACTTTGCTATTATTGTTGCTGTCACTGAAAGTAAGGTTAACAGCATTTTCCACTCACTGCAGGTAGTCGAGTCGTGACTGTTAAAACTCAAACAGGAAGCGTAAATGTGTGTCCCCAGCATTGTTCCCAAAAATGGCTATTTCTGTCCATCCATAATAAAACGCAACCCCAGAGTTTTCTAACTAAAACAAGGCCAACAGTGTTTTACACAGTTTTTGGGGCTTGAAACTCTGGAGTAGTGTGGACACCAAGCATAGAGGCAGCAAAACAGATGAGTTCTCAAACTAAAACGTATTAGTCTGGACCTAAAAGACCTGAGGTACCATTAAGCAAGATGTCAAAGAAAGATGTTCCTTTAGAATTGCTCTCTGGTTTGCAGTATCAGGCCTTCCCTCTCATGTATCCTCAGTAAATCATGGATGGATAAATAGAACCAGGAAGACAAAATGTACTTCAAATGGGAGGTTGAACAGTCGCCTTAAAAGTGGCTGGGGACAGCCCAGACGAGAAGAACTTCCTGAATAGCTTTGCGTTGACAGTCCCGTCCAGTGAGAGGTCCAGGTCATTGTTTGATCTGCACAATAGGACGTTTTAGGGAGAAAAGAAACCTAAAGGAAACAAGGCAACGCAGCTATAGGGTTTGCAATAAACTCAACAGAATAAGATCATAAGGATTTTAGATGTAATCTGTTTAACACTCATAAGAACATTCATGATAGACATAAAATGAACTCAGCAAGAGCCAGTGTTGTTCTAATGAATGTGCATGTCTTATCACCTTAATAATAATAAGTTTAACAATATTTTTGTAATCTGTATGGACCTAGATCTGCATCAAAACACAAAATGAGTAAATGATCAAATATATATGTACATGTACTATATACTTTCAGTGTTATAAATGTATTTAAAACAAATACTAGATCTGCATCTGTACTAAAAACCAATGACATGTTGTTTAAAACATGGCCTAAAGTGCTTATTGTTTTTGTTTAAATATGCAGCTAAGTTTATCATAATAATAAAAAATAGATTCTAGATAAAATTATGTACAAAGACATAATAAAATAAAATATATAACATTGTGTTATTGATTATCTAGTATCTAGTAATACATAGAAGTAGAGCTAAAATGGATCATCAAATATTTTGGAAGTAGCTTCAGTTATTTCTCGTGCAAAAATGTCAAATGTTTTAAGGTTTAAGCTTCTTAAATGTAAGGATTTGCTGCTTTTCCTTTAAATTTTATATTTATTTATTTATTTTTAACAATCTTAATTGAGTTTCAAAACTTTTGAGGTTTGGACTAAAACATAATAAAAGTGTCACTATTTCCTGATATTTTACCGTACAGTTTCCTGATTATCTGGAACTTACGCTATCTAAAGTAACGTAAGTATGTTCAATGCAGGACATTTACTTGCAATGGAGTATTTTCACAGAGTGATATTAGTCATCATACTTAGATCAAAGATTCTTAATGCTTCCTCCAACATTCCCCTATTCATGTAGCTGCTTTCATTGTATGTACAGTTCAGTCATCTGGTCTATTTATCTCAGCGATAATAACTTTGACTAATTACTATCCACAGAGTTACTGCCAGTTACTCTACCGGAACACTTCATTCAAAGGAGAAACTGCACGCACACACACACACACACACACACACACACACACACACACACACACACACACACACACACACACACACACACACCCCACACACACACACACGGACTTGTCTCTCTGTAGTTGTGAGGACACTCATTGGCATAATGCATTCCCTGCAAGTTTTGTAGCCATACCTTGTCAGGACACTGCATTAAAACCCATTCATTGTGGACAGACCAACCAAAACCTTATCCCAAACTTAGCCATGATCAATTCATAGCTCACCCTAACTGGTCCCAATGGGGTTTACTGGTCCTGACAAGGTTTATGCTGGATAAGGTCCTGAAGAAGTAACAAAAACCAGTGCACACACACACACACACACACACACACACACACACACACAGTATTTCTGCACTTCATCGTTTAGCATGTCGATGACCAAATATGGTCACAGTGAGTCCAGGGCTACATTTAAACCAGTTTAAACTCCAGCTGCAGTTCTCAGTGTGTTTTAATTCTCCGCTAACTCAGAGTGTGAGCTTCCCGCAGCAGCTCGTCATTAACGCGTCGGAAACAGTTACCTCCGAGTTTGTCCTCACGTCCATGGCCGCGGACATGTTCAGATTATAATCCTTCAGAGACGCACAGATCCCGCTTCTTCTACGCGTTGAACCCCTCTGGCTGCTCCAGAGGACACCTGGACCTCCTCAGTGAACTCCGACTCATGTCTTTCCAACCAAAACCGACAGAAAGAGTCCAGCCTCCTCTTTCACAGACACAGACACAGACCATAGAAACAGACCATAGAGCACAGACCACTGTGCTGCTGCTGCTGCGGAGGGGAGGCAGGACTTGTTGCCATGGAGATGGGTTGTTTGCCCCCCCTCGCCTCCTCAACTTTTCTTGGGATTTGCCCCCTGCTCCCACCCCCCCTCCTCCTCCATGTGTGCCCCTCTCCTCAGCCATTCACTCTCTCTCTCCCTCTCCCACTCTCTCCCTCTCTCTCTATCTCTCTATCTCTATCTCTCTATCTCTCTATCTTCCTATATATATCTCCCTCTATCTATCTATCTATCTATCTATCTATCTATCTATCTATCTCTCTCTCTCTCTCTCTCTCTCTCTCTCTCTCTCTCTCTCTCTCTCTCTATCTCTCTTTCCTTGTTTATTGTCATGGTGGGTTGAGGGGTTGAGGAGAGTTGAGGGGGCTGAGGAGTGCAGATGAATATTCACCAGCTGAAGACACTGCCAGCAGAACTGCAACACATTGTTCTGCTCCGATCCTCCGCTGCTCCACACGAATACATTTCACCCACACAAAGATGTCTTTCATTTGTCAGACATGATGAATGTGCGACCAAGTACTTGTACTGCAGCACTTTTGCTCAAGTAACCTACAAAGTTTAGGTAGTAGGACTAAATGTAATCACTAAATACTTTTGCACAAGTGCTTTTACTCAAGCAAATTGTATCACACTAAAACGAGGTACTAAGTACTTTTAGTTAATTGTTTTATCTCAAGTACAAATTTTATTCATTACTAAGTATTTTAGAACTAAATGTAGTTACTAAGTACTTTTACTATTCATAAATAATTACTTCAATACTAAATTTACTTTTGAAATATTAGGAAATATTGTACTTTGTCCACGGCAACATTTATAAAACAGCTGCAGTTACTTTACAGATTTAGTTTACTAATACACAAAACACTGCGTGTAAAAAAAGACTAGCTACTGCAGTTTTCATAAAAAATATTTACTATAGGATAATCAATAGAGCAATATTTCCATCTGTAAGGTAGTAGATGGCATAAAAATAAATCACTTGTGTCCAAATAGTAACTGTGTTTGAGAACAATACAATGTGTGTGAATGTACATTCTCCTCTTTCTCGTTATGCATAGAAATGGGAGGAACAAAGGCTTGTTGAGCGTTTATTTTTTTCTGACCTCCAGTGGTTTAACTTTCTAATTGATGTTCAGGTGAACTCCAGGACCCTGTGACATCACCTGTGGTTACAGGTGCAACAAAGTGTAAAACACCCAAACACGCCCTGCAGGGACACTTGGTGCAGTCGACGGTGAAACAGTGTTAAATTACTCTTTAAGTACAGTGATTAAGTAAATGTGCACAGTCTCCTCCAGCTATTGCACATCTCTAGACGGTGTCGTTGCTTTAGAGCTGAACTAAACTAGCAGAAACCACAAAAATGTAAATGTTCACCAAAAATGTAATAAACCAAATGAAATGTAACAACTCTCTCTGTGCTGAGGTTCTGGAGCACACACTGAATAATAAAGAGCGTCTCTGTGATGTCAGTAAACCATCTCAGTGAACTGTATATACCAGACAACTACAAGAGGAATTACAAACATCCATAATATACAGTATATCAATGGATCTGTATCCATTCATCCATCGGTTTAACTGTAAAAACAAAGCAGTTTTTAGACATGAATTGTCCGGAAAAGTGAGGTCTGGATATTCTCCGGAGTTTGCCTTTCACATTTAAAGAACACAGAGGGAGACTGTCCAGGTTGTCAGATGCGAACACAACTACAGGAAAATGTCCGGAGCCTTCAGGTGAGGGGGGGCACCTGGGTACAGCAGCAGGAGGCAGCAGCAGGAAAATCACATGTTTTTTGTTTACAGCAAATCAACACCAGTGTCGGCCCTTTTCACCTAAAGCTCTCGAATATCGTTTTGTTTTCCAAGTTGACATCTTCTGCGTCTTCTATGTTTGTGCGTTTTAGAAACATCATCGACACACACGTACATTCTCCGGACATTTTACTATGGGGATGGCAGGGAAAAACTCCGGAGAATATCCGGAGCCACTGACTCACACATTTGCGTCCTCACATACGGGCCCACAGGGTTGTTTCAGGAGAATATCCACAGGTCAGTCTTTGTCTGACAGCAGCACAAGTGGGATAAGTTCTTTTATACAGCAGCTCTGTAGCTCATGTCTCCCACTGCTTCATGATAAAACACAGAAGCAAGATGTGCCGCATTAACAAAATAAATAAGTGATTTATTTTCTAGATCTCCTTTTGTCAATCGCTGCTAAATATATGGGGTGAAATAAATCACCAGAGATCGACAAAAAAAGAAAGAAGAAAAGTGGTTTGTCGGCTGCAAGGTCAAAGGTGAACTGTCAAGCTCAAACGGTTTTCAAGGACAGATTTTACTGCTAAGGATCAAAAGATTTTCCATTTTTATCAAACAAACCCATCGAAAATCCTTATGATATTGAACAATCCCTCCTCCGGTCATGGTTATCTGTCTGTGCACCTACGAGTAACATCTTTACTGCGTATGTCAAAGCGCGGCTCGTCCATAAAACCCACAGCTCTCGGTCTCTTGGGGGGGGGGGGTCTTATCATCCCACAGACTTGGGAACAGAGGAAGTCACAAAACCCAGACATCCGTTATCACAGTTCGTAACATCAAGTCAGCAGGAAGCCGACGGCTCTGCCACTGTGCAGCTTTTCTCCGAGACCCACTCAGAACCCTTCAAGGTCTCGTAAAGACCGTCCTTCCTGAAAACACGGCGTGTCCTCAGTGTCTCAGCACAAAAGACAGAGGCTCCGACTCCTCTGTCTTTTTGTGGAACGTTTTACCAGAATGTAACCTAACCTCTAACTCGTGGAATTCATTGTTCCATTGATCATCACAGGCAGTGCCATCTGGATTCCTCATTAAAAGCCACATCCTCCTCTTGCGTGACATAGGAGCATCAAACAGAGTTTAAACCAAAACACAGCATTCATCTGCTCCAAGTATAACAAGTCAAATACGTTCACAAAAATCGTACAGCTTCTAGAAACCTTGTTTTACATTATTTGAAAAGTTAGAAGATTGACCGCAGTGCTCTGACGCTGGAAATGTATGATTTTCTTTTCCATTGACAAGATTATTCACCTGCTAACGCCACAGTAACAAGGAGTAACTGTTTATTAGCTCATGTGAAATCTCTAAACCTCGTGTGTTTGATGAGGATCCAGCGTGAATCCCAAATCCTCTGAGATTCAGGGGGATTATTCCGCGGCTCTGTGCGGCTTTTGCCACCTACACTCCAAAGATTCATCTCAGACCTTTTCTTTCACCTTCCGCACATTCCAGAGGTGCGAGGGGGTCGAGGTGGCGTGCGCAAATATTGAACCGGTTTGAGAAGAGCAGGAAGTCAACGTCACCACACGATGATTGGCAGCAGCTTTAATGAAATACACATTTTATCGTAATAAACACCATTTCAGAGACAGACCTGAGGCAGCTCTTAAACTCCAGGATTAATGTGGGTGAGTTGACATGTCTGGTCAACGCTCCTGCTCACGGGCCGAGATACAGTCTGACAGGGGAGACTGCAGCTTGTATTATCTTTTTCAGATGATCTGACATTACAAATATAACACTATCACTTCATTTGAACGCACACTTTTACTTAGTGTGATGTCACTGTGGGTTTTCTGCTGTTTTTTAGATTCTTGTAGGAACTGTTGAGTCTCAGTCTCAACCTGAGTATAAAGTGCCTTGAGATCGTGTGTGTTGTGATTTGGTGCTACACAAATCAAATTGAAGTTGATTGAATTGTTGTTGTTCAGAAGGAGTTAACTGGAACTGGGCTGTTTAGTTATCCACGTTTTTCCTTTTAAAGAGATGACAGGCCCAAGCACATTTAAAACCTGTTTTGACTGCTCTTATGTTGTTGTTGTTTTCATGTGCTCCATTTTGCAATTTATCTGCCATTGAGAAAACTACTGAATCCGTCTATCTTTCATCACCTGAAATAAGAAAATTTAATTTAACCTTAAGGGTATGTGCTGGCAAGGATGAGAGTTTTCTTGTGTGTGTACCAATGTGTACAATTGTCCAATACTAATTAACTGAGTGTTTAAAAACACAATAAATAAAATAAAAACACAATAAAGTGATGATTAAAAGTGAGTAATTACTTGAATAATCAACGACTATTTGTAACCACCCTGGTTTTTCTCTTTATTAATCCCGGCATTATTTTCACTATTCACTCAGAAACAAGTAACACCATGTGACTGCTGGGAGAAATATTTGTGGAATCGCTGCAGCTACAGTCAAAAACACTGTGGAGCAGAGAGGAACAACTTTTAACACGAGGTCACTTCTTTATCTTGACATATTTGAGCTTTTCACCACAGAGCAGCCACAACATCAGTCTGATTTCCTGCTGAGAAACCTTGAAGGCAAATGTAGTGTTAAGATGTGTGTGTGTGTGTGTGTGTGTGTGTGTGTGTGTGTGTGTGTGTGTGTGTGTGTGTGTGTGTGTGTGTGTGTGTGCTTGTTTTCTATAGTTGTAGGGCCCAATTTTAGTTAAATACCATCATTGGAAGGACGTTTTCACTGGTCCTCACAAATTCAAAGGGTTGTTTGAGTGTTGAGACTTGGTTTAAGAGTTAGGGTTAGGGCGAGGCCTTGAGTTGTAATGGTTACGTTTTTAGGGTTAGGGTTAATTAAGTTTTGCCTCCTTGGACCTGGTCCTAATGAGGCAAAACTGAATTCCTGAGCTCCTGGATAAGTTTAGTGGTAAGATGTGAGTTGTGGTGAGGGTAAGCATTAGAGCCAGCCATGCACTGGTCATGGTTAAGGTTAGGCATACGGTTTTGGTTGGGCTGTGCACAATGAATGGAAGTCAACGCAAAGTCCTAATACAGATAAGCTGTGCAACACTGTGTGTCTGTTCCTGTGGTACTGTGGCACAACAATGAGAACTGAACTGAAACTTGTTGTAACATGAATGATAAAGTAAACACAGGTGAACAACACCTGAGGAGCTGCTGGAGACGTTGATTGGATTAGTATGGACATATCAAATTCATAGGCTGAGGCGCCCCCTGTAGGCTGTCCACTACAAATGCAGCACTCAGGCTGAGAGAGTCCCACTTTCCCACCCAGTCATCAACCAGTGGGTTAAATAGTTTACCAGCGTCAATCAGAGTCAGTGTCTATGAATAACTTAGTGCTGGGTCATGATAATCATGTCAACAATACAACAGAGTGCGAGACACAAGGAGATTCTGTTATGAGCCCAAACTAACTAAAGATGCCACAAATCCAAGTTGCTTAAAAGTTACATTTCTACATACTGAACATTGAATGCGCTGAAACCAAAGTCCTACCTGTGTGTCTTTGTTGCTGCAGAGTTTTTGCTCAGTGATCCATTCTTTAGCAGAGCCCGTGTCGCTTTCTGTCTGTGCAAACTGCAAACTGCAAACTGACTTTTTTTTTTCTTCTCTCCTGTGGAAAACAGTTCAACTGCATGCAGAGAGAGAGAGAGGGAGAGAGAGAGAGGAAGAGAGAGGGAGAGGGAGAAGAAAAGGGGGGACTGCTCAGGAAACGATGACGCAGCTGTATGAAAATCACTGTGCTGATAGTCTGGGTTTATCAAATACTGTTCAGGCAGCCTAAGTTAATTAATGTAGTCACTGTTTAGTCCAACGGGTTTTAATGAGGCCTCTTTTCACTGGGCCCCGTCCAGTGGTTTCCAGATGTTTCAGAGTTAATAAAAGTAACAGGAGAATTTCTGTCTGGAAATTAGCAGCATGCCATGACTACAGCAGCTGGAGTTGTTAAAAGCAGAGATCAATTTTTTCTCAGTCAAGGACCCCCCCCCTTACAAGATAGAAAATATTTCAGGTCCCCCCTCTGGGCCTCATTCTACACCTTTACTACTAAATATATTAGATATTTATTTAAAATATATTTACAATCTCAACACAGAACTCGTCATGATAATTTAAATGGACGAATCTGGACATTTTTCACGGACCCTCTGGCAGTGTGCCACAGACAAGAGTTTGAGAACCACTGGTTTAAGGTACTTTTCGCCAAATTAATTATTTAACATCCCTTGTTGAGTCTTCATAGGAAACTGTATTTCACGATGCTGAGTCATATTGTTTTGAATCTGAAATCGGACGCCAACACACTGATCAGATCGTCGCCAAAGGGAATTTACAGAGGGATCTGTGCATTAGAATTCATGCAAACTGGTTTTTCTTCCAACTGAAAGAGAAGTGGCTGGTTTCGCCTGCAGCTAATGCGAAAGAACGAGGAAGTGCACAAATGTATGAATCACAATTATTACATGAATTTATTTCAAAGTTAAAGGTATCACATGTACAATAGTCAAGAACACTTTCAAAAACATCTTCCACCCATGTTTCTTCATTCACCCTGCTCATGTACACAGCCCAGCTACTCACAAAATAAAACTTCTATGAGCTCGAAAAAACACAGCTCTCCCGTAACAGGGACTTTTAATGTGAAATTCGGTTGTAGACCAAGCACAAAGAAGGGACAAAATAAAACACTACACATTTGAAGAGGGCACTGATTTCAACGGGGTCTTCGATGAGGATCAATAGCACAGCTACGTTCACTAAGACATCACCAAGAAATTGCATACGATTTCTGCAACAAGGTTCAGTGAAACTACTTACAAACATAAAATTTAATGTAAATGCATGAATTGATGGATGTCACACCAGTTAGCAGACGTTAAACATAGCGGTAGGAGTACAGGATTGGAAACATGTTTATAAAAGATATATTATAAAACATGCATTTTGTCAAAGAAGGCTGACAGATTTCTATTTTATTACACTAGTTCTTTTCCCCTGTGGTGAGAGCAGTTAGTTCCAAGTTGTATATTAGCTTTTGGATTGAAAACACCCACCATCTACATGCTCACTTTTCAGGACTGCCGCCAGTTATCCAGCCATGAAAAGTGGCACCAACCAACATCTGGATGTTTCAGCCTGAAAGCTATTTTGGCTTATAAAATTGAAAGTCCGCTTTGGACTGATGGGACGTCATCTGACAGGTTGCATAGAGAGTGAGTGAAGAAAATATCTACTTGAAAGTTTTTGCTTTCATCTCCCATTTATTAGTCTTGGCCATCAATGTTTTTAATTTCGAATTCTCTGGTGACTTGGCACTTCTGCAAACTAGACCGCAGGTGGATTGAATTCTGCTTTTTTGGAAACGTTATTTAAGACTCTTCATTCAAGATTGTGCAAAAAGAAAAGACTGAATTCACTTTAATCTCTTGGGCTGCCTGCAGACTATAAAAAAGTGCCCAGCTTTTATTACCCATCTGAAGAGGACCCTTTTCCCCACCATGTTTACCTTAGATGCATCACACTTGATGAGATACAAACAACAACAAATGAGAGAAAAAAAGTGATAGAAATTGAGGGCTCTTCACAGTGTTTTTTTTGTTGTTTTCTTTTTTTCCTCCTGCATCAGTAACTCCTGCTCACGCTGCAGTTTTAGCTGAGAACAACATGGCGGTCGAACACAGACTTCCGCTGCTCCTGGACCTGCCTCCTCCAGCGCTGCTGGGCGTGCTCCACTTTGTTCAGCATGTTGGGTCGAGAGTGTGAGTGCGACAGCACGTTGTGAGCGTTGGCAAAAGGCTGCTGGTCCTGAAAACACAGAAAGGACAAAAATGTGATGCTGTCGGACAAATCTCAGTCCATTTTCTGAGACTCGTACAAGATCTACCAGTAGAATGATTATAACTCTAGTGTAGCAGCTCTACAATGGTGAGTGTTTGAGAGTGGATTTTAATCATCAACTTAATGCTTCATTGATTTATCCCTGCACTCCTGTAACGCAAACAGCAGTTTAAAAAGGATCACATCAGAACCACAGATATAATCCTTTTTTAATTGTTATTTTCATATCTGTTGGAAGCGAACATTTTAACTTGTTTTTTGAAGTGCTATATGAATAAAGTTGTTATCAGAGAAAACACAAAATATTGTAATAATAATAAAGGATTTGGACACAGAGAGCAGAAAAGTGGACATTTTTCAAAGCAGTTTGTTCTTGCGTGAGAATTATCAGTTGTGCATCCTGTGTATTAAACGTTGACTAAACATTACAAGTCCACCCTTTCCTCTGTAATTAATGTAACAGCAGCACTTCCGGTTTGAGTGGTTTCTCTGGCAATTTGTCTCTTTCAGTTTGGGTCTAAGATATAATCCAGGAGCAAGGTACTGTGCTACAAATATTATCTTTACAGTTTGAGAAAACACTGAGATAAATTAGAAAATATCATAATTCTGTTTTTGTGTTGTTGCGCCATAAGCAGGGAACCGACCAACAGCCTTTCACTATGATGCTGACCACTGAAAAACGTCTGGTGCTGATTTCTGCATGGTCAAAGACGTTCTTTAAGCTAGACCTATCATGTAACACTTCCTCTTGCTTGAACTCTGCCAGTGAAAACAGAACACTCAGCGCGGCTGCTCAGTTCCCTACCCTCAGGCAAAGCCAGTCAGTGACTCCCTTTATTTATTATCTAAACATGTCTGAATACTGCGTCATGCCGAATCAAACCAAACGGCTTGCCTTCTCTTTAATGGTGCTTTTTATATTAAATAATTAGGAATGAAATACAGGATACGGTTGAGACAAGAAATCTGACTTTGTGCTGCAGTTGCAGGATTTATCTTAAACCCCAGTGTCCTTCAGGTTTGTTAGTAACAAATTTCCTTTTGTATTCGTGACTCCAAATGGGCCAGTAGCAGCACTATAATCCAACACTTGAGCTGAACTCTCCTGGTTTTATGTCTTTTTGGTAAGTAGTTGTAAAAGTTTCCAGACTATTCAAACTGACACGACAGCCTATGAAAGGTCTGTTACAGTAACATTGATTGGTTTCAGTTTAAAAAGGACCACGACACATGACTACAAGAAGAGATCTCATCCCACTGCACTACTGCCACACTGCCCCTGTCCCAGGTCTGTGTCAAGCCCATGTTCTTACAACCACGATTCCAGACGAAATGTTTAGTCTTTTACTGCCTAGTCTATCATTTCTGTGATATTTCAGTGATGGATAAAGCTGCCTGCACCTATAGTTGTTTTGTCAGTGATTGTGGTAACTGGATCCTCTAATGAGCTCTCCCATGACATAAAAATCTGCTACGGAGTGGGAAAACATTTTTTAAAACTCCACATCACTCCCTGTGTCTCTAGATGATCTCACTACTCACTACTGCTTGAATTAGCTGCTGTAAAACTCACATACAAATTTAAATAAATTTTGTGTAACTGAAAAGCTGCAAAATAAATGAATGTTATTTAACATTTTAATAAAAAAATGTAATAACAATAACTCAGCAATGATTTGAGGTATTTAATAGCCCAGCATAAATCCACCTGTTCAAAGCCTTGCCCACACACGCACACGGTTTTGAAAATTATTTGCAGGAACACATGACCTTGTTAAATGTTATCCAGAAACAGGTGAATTCCACGTGATGTGTTGTGCAAAGGGAAGTTATTTAAACGCACACACATAAAGACTTCAGAGTAACTGTGTACAATGGGTGAGGTAGAAGCATAATCGTCTTAAAAGAAATACAGTACTTTCTCAGTTGCAATGCTGCAACGTGATAAGAAACACATACCCCGACATCATCGTCGTTTTGGATGAGCTGCGAGTGTCCGAACAGACGCCTCTTTAATATGGGCTCCAGGAGAGTCAGGTAGACCATGTAGAGCAGCAGCAGTCCCAAAATGGAGAGGTACATTATGATGGTGAACTGAAGAAACACAGTGATCACTGATTAGTGTATGATCCAAACATAGATAACAAAGTGATTTAGGAAACAAGTTGTCAGCAAGGTGATACATTTTTGAATGTTTTAATGATTTAATCATAAGAGACGAACATGAGGAATGGTAAAAAAAATGTTCATTACTTTACAGTAAGTAAAGTGACAAATCAACAGCCGCCCACATTCTGACGCACGCACTTCAGTGTCAAGTCACCTTAATGGTTCCCGAGCTCCTCTCTTCAAATTTACACTCACAACGTAAACAGTACGCCTCCACATCATTTCCATTCACAGGCATTGGCTGAACTACATGGAGACAGTTACTGAAAAACAAGAGTATGACATTAGCAGGATTGTAGAACGCAGGAAATAAACATTTAGGGAACTGTTGTGACAGAACTTTAACATACCAGTCTTTGAGAGAGACATTTTGATTGTAGATTTGCCCTTTGATATCTCTGTATGGTGGGCAGATGCATTTGCAGCGGATGTCTTCGGGATTCTGTAACAGAAAGATTGTAATTGTTTAACAGTTGAATCTGGCCATTATGGTCATGTTTCTATGTTTTTAAATGTCCTCCTATTTCTTCTGCATTCTTTGAGATATATGAAGTCTTTGCTGAGTTCATATTTTAACATGTGCTATTTACAAAATGGTTCTCACCAAAACTGCTAATATCGTTATTATCATCATTACTTTTTTTCATTAGTTCTAGTTGTAGCATTCAGTGGTGGAATACACTTCTATTCCATTACAGCTCAGAAGCAAGGAGTGTACATTTTACTCCTCTACATTTATTTGATAACTTAAATCACTGAACCAGGTTAGTAATTTAAAGTATGATCAACAAATAAATGATGATGTATCAGAATATGATTTAGAGATATCATTATTGCCTTTCCATGCCTCCAATGCTGCCGTTTCTCTGTATGATTTAGTTTTCCAAAGGCTTTAACCAGAGCCAGGCCATACAGCAATGATACCAATCAACACTTTCATAAAGGAATATTAGTATACAGCTGTTACAATACATTATACAGTATACGTTGTTATGTTGGTTATCACACTGGTATTGGATCAGTACTCTGTATCAGCCGATACACAGAGTCCATGTATCAGCACATCAGAACATCTCTATTAAAATCTAACTTCATCAGCTGCATCCTCGAAGTAGACACTCGTGTATACAAAATTATAATCCAAATATATATATATGTAATTCTGAAATGGGCCACTCTGCATAATGAGTACTTTAACTCAAGTAAATGAATGATATTTAATTGTTACAGAGTGTTTTAAACTACATTACAGTACATGTACTTATGAAGAGCATATGAATACTTTAACCACAGTACATTACATTTAGTTTTGGTAAGTCAGACAGTTGTTGTGCATATCAACCAAATCCATGTCACCTTTTAGTATCGTGCCACATTGCCCCAATAACAAACATTGATTGATTGGTGATCATGTTAGCTAATATTACAGTATGCACACATGAGCCAGTTCAAGCTACATCCGGTTAAAATAAACACAATCACATTCAACAGCTCGTTGATCAATTTAAATAAGCGATTTAATGGCTATATTTTTGTTGACAGCCATTAGATAAAGCTCACATTTAGCCCCATTAGCATCACGTTAGCGACCTTTTCGCAGCTCATGTGTTAGCTCAGGATGTCAGGCGTTAGTTGAACATTGTTAATATCACACTGAGCAGTCAGCACTAGACAGATCATTGATCCTCAAGGCAGATTTAAAGAGAGATGTTTATTTCCTCTCGTTTCTTATCACCATTTCCTCACTGTGTTATGCTAACCCCCTGAAGCTAACGTTGGCCTCACCTTTGCTGTCGCTTGGCTTAACAGCACAAAACAAGCCACAGCGAAAACCTCGAGCAGACACGCGGCCTTCATGTTCAGTCTGAGTGGGATGTTCGGTTTCTGAAGAGCAGCCGTTCCGCTGTTTCGTGACAAACCACCGGACGAGTGGCAGCGTTAGCTAGCAGCTAACAGCCTCTGCTTCCTGGCAGCTGACTGGCAGTTTCCGGGTGGTGGCGGTTGGTCTGTGCACCGGAACACACCGATTCTCTGAGCTCGAAGACGCGTTGAGCGGGGACACGTTGGATAAAACGCCACGTGCGATCGATCTACTGGTGATCGATCGGGTGTTCAGATCTATGATCAGTTAATCGATCGGTCGGTTGGTTTGGACGATTTCTGAGGAAACACTATCAAACCCACACAAGCGGCGGTACACCCCGCTCCTGCTGATGAGTATCTGGAGCTAAAACGAGCGCACCCTTTGACTTGATGGTAAACATTGGGATAACTATGGTCCGCGGACCCCAAGAGGACCTGTGGTGTAGCAGTAGTGTGTGTGTGTGGGTTATATAAGGTGAAAAGACAATAGATCTAACACAAACTGAGCTTCTATAACTGAAATTCAGCTCAAATTTGCTCTCCACCCTGTTGAGGAGCCTATACTTTCACTTTGAATATTTGCTGATGATACTTTCACTGATTTAGAAATTGTTCTATTGGTCATTTATAAGGATTACTTAGGCTACGTGTTCATTAATCATTTTGAACAGTGCATTATATGACAGCTTTAGTTACACATTAAAAAAAACTACTTTATGTTCCCCTCAGGTTTACACTGTTGTTATAGTTGGTGAAATGACACTTTCTTTCTGACATTTTTTGAATTTCTAATTGTGATCTATGGGAGCAGGTTTGTTCACACAGACCCAGGTGTGACTGTAACTGCCGGGGACAGACAGACTTGACTTAACTTGATTGTTGTCTCCCAATAAGATTCAGGAGCCAATCGCTTAAAGCAGGGGAGTGGGGCTTTATGAGGGCAACAGTAATAAATGTGTTTTTCATTCTCTGGTTATGCTTCTACTTGTGCAAGCTGTTTTTTCTAAACCAGTTTTGTGTTTTGCACACAATAGTCTAGTTTCTTACTCCTACCGCTGGAATGACATTTGTCTGGAGTCGATTGGGGTGCCAGGAGGATGAATGTCCAACTATGAGGATAAAAGTTTTTAAGATCAATCCCTTCCCTGGATACGTGCGCGTGCGTGCGTGCGTGCGTGTGTCATACAGGCAATTTAAAAGTTCCCTTTGTGCTAGAAAAAAAGTGAGAGAGAGGAATAATAACATAAAATAAGTTTCCTATCTTTATTTACAGCATATTAGATGTACAAAACCATAGAAAATATACATACACGTATCATCTAAGACAGGTGAATAGCTCAGTTCTATTTTACAGGATGTCTCGTTTCTTTTCACGGTCTCTGACCTCAAATCACATCACTCGCAGATCTCTGACCTTCTGCCGAGTGAGCGGTTGTCTTTGGTTGCTAGTTCATAATACAAAATGTACTGACACATACTGGTGAGGCAGCTGATGTCTCATGAATGCATAAAAGCCACTGTTATTTTTATGTTTTTGGGAAAGCCCCAAAAAGCCACCAGCAGTTGCAGCAATGCTATACTGTCCAAATGTATGTAGTTGCTACATTACATTAGCGTTTCACCTAAAACTTTTTACATCATATACAAAAGATTCATCAGAATAATTGCTTTTGTGGTGCCACTACTTCTTTAGTGGCGCTAATTTCTCCATGAAAACATTGTGCTATATTTGTTTCTGTCATTTTGCAGGATTTCTGCCAACAACTCGTCTCTACCTGTGAAAGTAGCCTAAGTTCAAACTATAGATACACTGAATGACATTCATCTGTTTAGCTACCTTTTTTTCTTGAAATCACAATGTTGTCAACAAAAGTCTCCTAATGATGGCATGTAGAATATTTAGCAATATTCAGATACAGACTTGCAGTTGGTAAATCCTGAGATGTGACTTTAAAATCTAAAAGAAGTTATTTAAAAACATTTTTCCAAATTTCCAAACAAAGGAAAGAGAACCTGGTTTCCATTCTGAGGATCTATTCTCCCTCCAAAAGCTCCAGTTAGGAATTAACTTGCTTGTCTTGTCTACTTCTCTCTCAGGATAACTGTTTATCAAATGTGTTGTCAGCTCATCCCTCCAGGTGAAAACAGATAACTACAGAATACTCTTTTTGGGGCAAGTTGGAAAAAAGCAGATACTGTGGCCGGTATTTAATCTATAATCCAGACACATGGTGAGAACCCTTCTTAGGGGCGAAGGAATCTCAGGACTTTGGAACGCAGGAAGCGGATGAAGGATTTAGGGAACATCTCTCGTGATTCTTGAGCTGTGTAGTTGAAGAAGTTCTGTGGGTGAGCGAGCACGTCAAACAGCGCCTTCATGAGCTTCTTGTCCTGAGGAGAAGAGTTAGTTCATTAATTACATGTAATATATGAAGAGAAACTGCCAATGCAGCTGCAGCAGTCTGTGTTTCTACACGTCTCCAAAAGAGGGTGCTACTGGTTCACTGGATCCAAATACAGGGTTTACAGATCCACACATCTGGGAGTGACACCCATGTAAATTACTTTATTAAATCCTTTTACTTTCACACGAGAAATACACTGGAGCCAAAATTTAACCAGTTCAGTCTTTTCCTGACCTGTGAAGCTTATTCAAGCCTTTGTCTTCTCACGTCTGGACTACTGCTATGACCCATTTACATGTAACAGTCAATTCTCAGTGTCTCGACTGCAGCTGGTGCAGCTTGTTTTGTTCTGTGTTGTTTTATTCTCCAGTATTGTGTAAAGCACTTTGTAACCTTGTTTAGATAAGTGCTATAGAATTATAGTTTCATTATTATATTATTACCAATTGACCTTAATTAATATCTAAATATTTTTATACTTGATTATATATCAATTATCATTATAAGTTACAAAATTCCTTCCTAACTGTAGAACAAATTTAGACGCAACACAAAACATGATGCTCTTTTATAAAAGGGGCGAACTCTGGATACCTTGAGAATTTCCTGGTGATTCTCTGAAGCATATAATCTTCCATCTCTCACAATGTCTTCTATCAACTCCTGGTAGTCCTCTGAAACAAATAAAGTCCATAAAAAGCTCATTAGTGGGACACATCTTAACAGATTTTAGTGAGAGACAGAGGCTTCAAACATATATCATATTTCTTTTTACCATCGTATGTCACATATGGGACCTGGAAGCCTTTCCCGCTGTTCCCCTCGTTGGACCTGAACTGTATCCAAAGCCTCTTGGAGCGGGAGGTGAAAGCGATGGGACGTTCATACGTCTGACAGGTCTCGTAGGTCGTCACAGAGTTGGACAGAGCTGTGAGGTAAAGATGTCGGCACAAAGGACAGCATCTGTGATCAGCGTTCTGTGGTACGTCTGCTTTAAACCCCACAAAAGGATGAATTTCATGATAAGTTCAAACTCACCGCTCTTTCTCATTACTAAGAAGTCTCCGCACTCATCCTCAATCGGCAGGAAGATTTCTGGGACGACAATAAGGATCCTGCGTTTGGGCGGTGGGTTGATGGTCCAAGTGCATTCGATGTTGGCCGGATAGTTCCCAGGGTAGTTGGGCGACTCGATGTAGCCGGTAAAGTCTCCCAGCTCTCCCCCACATTGTCGGTCTGTAAAAACAACACAGTTATGTTGAATAAAGTGTTTTTTCCCCATTCCTGCTGCAGCAATTTACCCCAAAACGCTGCTGTATTTTCTACGTGTGCATGCTTCAGAGGAGTTACTGTACACAGACATACATACTTTTGCATTGCATGAAGTTGGTCGAGCCATCAAAGTCGGTGGTGGTGTTTCCAGGGCAGGCCATACAGTAGTTCTGACCGAACTCCGCCTGAAACGTGCCCGTCGGACAGCGGATGCAGCGGTGTGTGCTGGTGTTGTAGTAATGTCCTGGAGAGCACTGGACTGCAGGAGCCAAACACAGCGGCAGGAGGCTGTTAGTTTATATTTTTTTCCTAATATTCATCACTTGCGTTTTTGCATCTGTGCTTTTAAATCATTTTAGATCAGCTGAAAGCTTACATGCTGCACATTAGGCTTCCAGACAACCTTTTTTTTTTTTTTTTACAAATGCCATTATGGAGCTATGATAATACATAAATTGTTTTTGTCTACAAGTCTGGGAAAAAAAGAGAAAATAAAGAATTTAATAAACAACTTTTTCCCTTGTTCTTGAAAGACTGATACCTACAAAGTGTGGTCGTTTTAAATGAACTCGATAACGTACAGACAATAAGTCAGCAGCAGAGGGCAGCAGAGTTTGTGTCAACACCCAAAACAGATCCATAAACGCAACAACAATATGACACGAATGGGATGTCAAGTAAAAGAAAGTTAAAAAACCAAAACTTTACGTAATAAACCTGACAGGTCTTCATAAACGTTCACAGCTAAAAACGGACCATCTAATCCCTCCGCTTAGGTTAAACCATGAAACTATGACTAGACTGGCACTCAGTAGAGCACATACCTCAGCCAAGGCCCCCTACCCAACAGGCCCCTGACCCAACAGGCCCCTGACCCAACAGGCCCCCTACCCAACAGGCCCCCGACCCAACAGGCCGCTGACCCCAACAGGCCCCCGACCCAACAGGCCCCCGACCCAACAGGCCCCCTAAATGAGCCTGATTCTTTTTCATCAAGAATCACAACTCTCTGGGAAAATGGTGAAAATCTCTCAATGTTAAATAAAGTGAAAAAGAAATTCCTGAATCCGCCCCCCGGTTCCACAACCTTCCACCAAGTTTGAATGGAAATCTGTTCAGTTGTTTTTGTGTAATCTTGCTTAAACAAAAACCAACCTTGAAAACCTTAAAACAAAATTGAACTGGCCTTGACATGATCCATTCACAAGTGGACGGCTCATGGAATGTCAGTTCACACCTGGGGTTAAGAGTGTGTCTCCACTTGTATCTTAAGTAAACACTTGTGATCTGATTTCCCTTGATATGCAAATAAACATGTACTGTCTGTCATTTCTGTTTGCAAAGACCAAATTAGTTATTGTTTTTAGTCAGTCTGACTATGATGAGAGAGGGGGGAGCGTCGACACAAATAAATCAATATATGGGAAACACCGACGAGAGAAACAATATTTTCAGTTCATTGAAGCAGGTCAGGGGACATCAGCTGAGTAGGCGTTTCCTCAATGTGGCCCTGATGGTATTTACGTTCACACAGCAAATAAACGTGGCGAAATACATCCTGGAACATCTCTGAATGTGGTCTTAAAGCTGTCCACTTGTGAGACGGATGCTAATACAAGGTCTGAATGAGGCCTGTTTTTTTTTTTACCCTGCATCGACACTTGATTAAAAAATGACTTTCCCACCTTTGGTCTCACACTCCTGAAAGGTGACCGCACCGATGCGCTTGGTGACCAGATTCCCTCCACAGGGGAAGCAGGTGGTGCGGCCCACCTCCTGCTGGTACGTCCCCAGTGGACAGGGCAGGCAGGGGAGGAAGCCGTCATGAGAGGACTGACCTGGGGAACACTGACCTGAACGCACACAAACATTGGATCAATACACACAAGACACACACACACACACACACACACACAACTTTCGGGAACTACGACAGATGGATGAGTTTGATTTCAAAACCTTCAAAATGCGCTACATGAGGAAAACTGCCCCGATCCATTAAGGTCAGAGCCAGTGACAAAGCTAAAGCAATGGTTAATGGAACGATGCCGTCTCCCAGTGCACCTCACACACTGTGTCTTCAGGGGGACTAATACAAACTGGGTGCCAGTGGGAGTCTGCTGATAGCTCTTCTTGTTTAGTCTGTCAGAGGAGATGGGATCAGGGGTTTAGCCTCGTAGCGATAACAGCACGGGAGGAGACCAAAACATGGTGGCTCCTTCGGCTTTGTATTCAGCCGACTTCATGTTTTGAATTCAAATCCATCTTTCAAATCTGAGCTCGAGCGTCTTTGGCTTTACACAGAGCAGAACATCTGCCGGAGAAAGATCTGTATCACGGCACCATCGCTTCCTGTGTGGCTCACAATCACAAAGCACTTATTTACATTTTGTGCCTTTATGGCTTCTACAGTTTTATTTGTTCAAGATGTTATAACATGTTTCGCTTTGGCTCATGCATTTGTGTCATTGCAAAGTTCTTTGTTTTCTTAAGGGCTGTGCAATTTACACTATTGTCTCTACACACAAGAGGAAACACTAAATGCCAAATTTCAAGATATATATTTTTAGAAATATCAAATATAAATTTTGCTTCGACCTTTAAGGGAATAATTGGACGTTTGCTCTGTGAGTTTTGAGCAGCGGTGGAGGAAGTACTGAAACACTTAAAAGTACCATATTTACTTTTCTACTTGAGTAAAAGTGAGTACTTAATTTTAAATATACTTTCTAAGTATAAAAAGTAAAAGCAATTGCAGCGTGTGTAGCCTATTCCCTAATAATGTAACAGACTTCTACATCAGTCTCGGCAGAGGCGCTCTGCTCTGATAGAAGGAGGCGGGGTCTAGTGTTACCTGCCCGCTCCGATTGGGTCAATGGATCAATTCCCCTCTCGTTATTGATTACTTTTGAAAATATAAAAACACAATGTGAACATGTAACACAATGCTTTGTAAAAATGTTGTGGGGTAGGAAGTACAGATATTTGCTGATAGACATAGTGGAGTAATAGTGGAAAGTACCTGGAAATAAATCTACTAAGTAAAGTACAGATACATGAAAATGTACATTAGTACAGTAATTAAATAAATGTACTTTAACACATCTCACCACTGGTTTTGAAAACTGAATTTCTAATACGAGAGCTTTTTATGTTACAGCTCTGCCTCGAGTCAAATATCAGTGAGAGCTCTTTGGGGTACAATAGGTTTCAAGTATTAATTATCTAGATATACAAGTTTTTCTATACAATAAAAATCCTGTTAGTTACTGCTTCCGTCTGTTGAACACTGACTTACCTCCACACTCGGACATGTTTCGAGCTCCGGCCACCTTCAACACTTCTCTTCCCTCAGGTCCAGGACAAACCTCGCAGGACGTCTGTCCCTCCTCACCCTGGTACGTCCCCGCAGGACACATCACACACCTTCCCTGGTCTGCGTTGTAATAAGTACCCACACTGCACCTCACTGACAGACAACACAGGAAAGATGGATTAAAGGCGATTACTTCAATCACTTAGTTGTAGCATACGCACACAGACACAAAGCAAATTGAGCTTAGGTTTGTGGTGGTTCGTCATATCCCGTCGGTGATAGTTGGGTCTTAGTGCTGTGGTGAGCCATGTGTCTAAATACTTAAACACATCTTTATTCTCTCTGAAAGAATACGGTCATCACTAAGCTAATTATTTAAGCACGGTGAAATCAAAGATTCTCCTGAGAAACCAAAAACAAACACTTAAAGACTCTCACAACAGACTGGCGTGTGTGAACTTGTACTTTACATCACTTTAGGAGAGATCAGTGTCAGCCGGTGTTCGACTACTCACATCATAAGAGAGGTGGGGAGACAGACGGCGTGAAAAGCTGACGGGAATCAACAAATACAGCAGTGTGGCCCCTGGCTACACAAAATCAAACAGCCCTAACCACACTGCACGTTTACACTGCAAATACAGCGGCTCACTTGCACGACGAGACCATTAAAGTAAAGTAACCTGGACTTCATCAGCCGCCTCTTAAGTGTAACCAAACAGAACTGTGTACATACTTAGACTGGATAAACACAATGAAGAGCAGCCACTTTATTATTCACCGCCCATAACACATTAAAGATATTTACTGATTCTGATCAGTTGACAGTTTGGAGGGATCTGCTTGCATCCATGGATATTACACGTCTTAGATGTGGTTAAGCTGAGGTGCAGGAAACTGAGCACAGTGCTTTGGGAAGGAAGCAGTTCGGCTTAGTGGAGCTTTACATGCTCTCAATAGGTGTGAAAAGAGAAATACTAATAAATACTCAGGAGTATGGGTATGGGTATAATCATAAATTAGGATTTGTAACCAGGATGACAACAACAACTTCTTTTGTAGGTTTAACCTCTTTCCGGTTGGCTGCAGATACAATTTGCTTATATGCAGGACAGATGGATACAGAAATTCATGTTTACCCAACTGCCGTATGCCTTTTAAAGAATGTTTTGAGACCCTGCAGTTTTAACCATATTAACCACATACTGATTTATAAGGTTTTTCTTGGCCTTCTTCCATCTTATCTACATCCTTCAAAAAAGTATGGGAAATTATATATATAGATATATAAGAAGTACATAAGTATTCTGCTACCTCTGCTTGGAGTCAGTTGCATCTTGTCTCATAAGATGCATTTAACGTGATTTAAAACTACTTATAACCAGGCATATATGGCAGAGGATGTTTTGACTGACTCCTGTTGCCTTTGTGACAAATGGTCTGTATTTACATCGCACTTCTCTAGTCTTGATGAACACTCAAAGCGCTTTACAGTACAGGTTATTGCCACAGCACTTTTTTTTTTCTATGAGGGGAATTCAGGGTTCAGTATCTGGCCCAAGGACACTTTGGCAGACAGATGGGGAAGACTGGGATCGAACCGCCGACCTTCTGGTTAGAATGAATTAGATGAATGAATGAATATTTTTTTAATGTTTTCTGATTCTGTAATCCCAAACACTAACTCGTTCTTTATTTTCATTGTAAATTGTTACATGTCTGCAACCCTGCTCTCTTGGCCGGGACACTCAAATCAGACTTTTCCCATTTATATCAAAATTGATTCATAAAAAAATAACAGTTTTACATTACTTTAGTAACACTATTGAATAAAAAATAAAAGCAACAATAGCAAGAATTACGTAAGTAAATAAGTACTATGAATTATACAAAGATAGTAAAAGATCAATAAATAGTAAAACAAATGATGATAAATTTAAATGTTAATAATACAACCATACAATTCTCAAACTAATACATAAAAGCAAGAATAAATCAGAAGATGTTTTAAATTAAGTAGAAAAATATCTACATTTTCAGATCCTCTGTAAGGCTGTTCCAGTGACTCAGAGTAAAGGCTGAAAGCAGCATCACCAAATGTTTTGGTTCTGCTCCTTAAAAAACTTAAAGAGAAGAACCAGAGGATCTGAGGGGCTTTTCTGACAAGTAGTTTGGTGTAAGTCCATGTGGTGCCTTATAAACAAATAAAATCATTTTAAAATCAATACAAAAACATATAGGTTACCAGTGTAGAATACAGCCAAACAAAATGACTGAGACAAAAGAGCAGCGGCGCTCTCCACAGCTGCCTTTGTGTCCTACATCTGACACGTCGCCATGCCGGTGCATCAGGGAGGAACTTTTAATACCATAAGCACCATACGCACCCTCACCTCAAACACAGAAACAAATCAAAGAGAGGATTTCCTTTTTATCTCACCAAAGTGCAAAGGCTTGATTACAGGGACTAAATCACAGTTTTGCTTTGGTTCCTCCCATTCAGAGTAATGTCTGTAATTAATTTGAGAATTACTGCGACTGTCTACGAGGGCCTTAAGAACTTGACTTGAAAACAGAAGCTGATCTCACACAACAATAAATCAATGAAGTACCAGGTCTTTAGCAGAAAATGTGTTGTTGCCTTAAATTTAAGCTGCCTGTAAGTAGAGAATCCACCATCTCAACACACACATGCTTTATGTCGATCCAGATTAGCAAATAGTTCGATTTCCCTCTTAAGCAAGAAAATGTAATTCTCTCAAGAGCGGTCCATTTTTCGGGGCCCATTGTTTACTCTAAAAGACCACGAGGAGCCATCATTGCATTGTCCCCTAACAGCTTTTATTTGACAGAGGGAAGCAGTGAGAGAAGAGAGAGAGTGAGAGTGAAAGGGAAAAAAACCTTGAAGCCTTTCAAATGCAAAGAACGCTTCTATAGAGTCCTCGAATTGATGGCCCCAAAGAGGTTTAAAAGACCTTTCACCTCTATTCAAGGGCCCAGTCTTTGCCTACTTGATGACATAGGAAAACACTACGGTATCACAGTGGTTAGAAGCTGAACCCAATAAAAGGGGTCAGGTTTCTGAATCCCCCCATTCGGGCTTGGCCCAATCGCTGCTCGCGCCCATCAAGCGGAGGCCCAAACAGCTGATGCTAATTGATTCCCATGGTGTGGCTGAAGTCAATTCTCTTCAGCAGTTTAGTTGCCGGGGGTCATGCAAAGTGGCCCCAGCTGGGGGGCAGGGGGGACGCAGCACTCAAACTGCCAGCTTGAATCAACAGGACTTCCTAAACATCTTCAATGTTAAAACAAACACGCAAACAAGTCCAACAAGTCGACTACTGCGCCCAAATGGACGCAAACGCGTGGACGGGCGACATTCACGTCATCTCTGGATCCCGATCTCGACTGCCGCAGTTCGCTCTTGTTTTCCTTTTCATATAATCTTCACATATTCTGATGCAGATACATGCAGATTGTTGAGATTAACAAAAAATACAAATAACTGAACAACAACATATTTCTATCATCAGTAGGCTTTATCGTATTTTTTATAATAAATATAAAATATATCTAAACCGAGGATATTTCCTGGAGTACAAACTGATGCGAACAGGAGCCTGAATGTATCACATCACGGATTCAAAGGAGAAAAATGCCCAAAACGTAAAAGCATATTTTCTCCAAATGCACAGGGAGGCTGTGTTGTCGTCCCTCGGAGGCAGTGAGAACAAGCCCCAAATGGGGGTTTTCAATGGAACGGGCACTGAAAAGGACTAAACTGCGCTCCGAGCTAAGCCAGAGCTGGAGGTGGGGGAGGAGGGGGAAAATATAGCTCCTTTAAAGAGCTGGAGGTTAAGAAGAATGCCTTTCAGCCCCCCCGCCTCCTCTCCCAAATTACATGTCTACACCCCTGCCACGGCCAATAGACTGCTTAATGTTGACCTGAAAGCGTAGCGGGGAGTTAAGGAATCAAGACACTTAAGACCTGTGTTACCGAGAGATATAATGCACAGGGGCTGTTCAGGTTAAAATCACATCAGCGCAGCCAATCAGCAGCAGAAACTTTGATGTTGATGTCGAGCCCCCCCAAAAAAAGAAAGAAAAAAACAAAACGTGCTGTAAATATAAAGCTGATGATGTGTAAAGCTGATGATTTTCTTTCAACAACCTCAGATGTCTGGAGGACAGCTTCAGGCGTGTCTTGGTTTCCAATTAACCCACAAAGAACAATAACACATCCATCAACAACGGTTCAGAAGGAGGGAAACAAAAATCTGACTTGAAAAGAGTGTGTGGAGTTTATGAAAGATCTGCACCTACATCAGGTTCTTGAACACTGGTAATAGACGGGCATGTGTCGAACACAGCGCACGTCGACTGAGTAAATATTTAGACATCACGGCGGAAGAAAAGGCACCGGTTTCCTCTCACCGATACTGAGAGGCTGTGCGGCAGGCAGAGAACTTACTGAGAGGCCCGAAACCAGGGGCACACGCTGCCAACGGCCAGAAAAAACACATGCCAGCCCTCGGCGCTCTAATGCTGACAGTGTGTGGTCGTATTTAATGAACATTTTCTCCATCACGACTTGTATATAAAAACCAAACCCGAGAGGCAGCAACCACCGGGGAGGAGGGGGCTGCCTGCGGCCCCACGTTACGCTCTTATCCGAGGGAGATGCTGGAAGATCTCACGGCGCAGAGGACCAACAACAGTCTCTCTGTTCCTCCACACGAGCCAGCTCTGCCCTCCAACCAGCTCTTTACAGCATGTCTGCAAACCAAATATGGCACTCATCTGGCCAACACCTGCTCCTATTCCAATCATTAAACCAGCCTGTCTAAATATATCTCGCTGGCATGGACCATTTCAATTACTTAAAGTCGTGACTCTGAGTCGACTGTGTGCGTCAGGCCGACCCACAGGCGTCGCTGCCTTTTTAGGTGCAACACAAGTGGGTTGGTTCTATGCTTTGCAGAGACGAACAGAACACTGGCTGAATGCTGCATGTCCCGAACTCCATCTCGTCCTGCATTGACTGACAAAGGGAACTGAAGGTAAACAGAAAAAAACCAAACTCACCACATTTCCTGCCCATCAGCATCTGTCCGCCCACACAGTGTCCCGTCAGTTCCACTGGCTGCTCGGGATTCTTGGAGAGCTCGTAGTCGGACCCGGCGAAGTGGAGATGGAACTGCTCCCGGTTGATGGACTTCCTCAGGGTCCGGATGGTCTTCCTGAGCCTCTTCTCCGAGCGCCGGCGCACGCAGCTCAGGTCGCAGCTCTCTGCTGAGAGAGGAACTTGATACCACAACTGTTGCCAGCACAAAATGTCATCTCACACACACCTTGAGTATACTTTGAATCCATGCCTGGATGACCACATGCTTGCCTGTGACTCCAAGTCAGGGAAGGAACACTCTAGGCCACCATTCATATAGAAATCAAGAAATTAAAACAAAACCCCCTTTGACCCTACGGCCCACATCCAGAGCCCACCACCACCACCAAGTCAAAACAGGAGATACTTTAACAGTTTGGTTTGATTAGTAACGAATGGACGGCGGCGGGAGACAGAGGTGGAGAACGAGGAACAGAGGTCACAGAGCAGGCAAGAAGTGCAGCGAGACCAACCAACCTGTTACCTCCTCTAGGTTCACATCCAGCTCAAACTCAGCTGTAATCGAGGAGCCGTCCTCCTCGCCGGCTTTCCTGCCGTGGCGGCTTCGTGTCCGCTGCCCGGACGAGGTGCAGCGCAGGCTCACGTAGCTGAACTGGACATTTTCGGTGAAGAGGAACCTGCTATCTGTGGACACAGGGAACGACCACCCCCCCACAGCCACGCCACAGCCAGCAGAGCCACAAATACAAACACACACACACACACACACACACACACACACACACACACACACACACACACACACACACACACACACACACACACACACACACACACACACACACACACACACACACACACACACACACACACACACACACACAAAACTGTTAAAGAAATTCCCAGTACCTCAGTATGGAAAAGGTTTGAATTACAATATGAATTTAAAACAGGCCTTCCAAATATTGACCTCATCCAAGGAGGTTATGTTTTCACCCCTGTCCATTTATAAATATTTTTTGATTGTTTGTTTACTACTTGACGGATTATTACGGAATTTGGTGGAAAGACGTGCTATGGGTCAGGAAGCAACCCAATAGATGTTAGTACCAATCTGGATTAGTGGGCAGATCCAGGAACTTTTCTTGATGAAAAAAATCCAGATTCGTTTAAGGGACTGCTATTCATGAGCTTGTGGAATTTGGTCCAGATCCAAATAAAAATCAGAATCTAGTGAATTAAAATATAAAGACTGTTGAGCCTCGGTGGAGGAATGTGCTCCACTGAGTACTATTCTAGCTTCTAGGTCATTTTATTATAATTTCCTTTATTCAAAACAATTGGGTGCCCTTTTAGCAACTGTGATTCATGAACTGTGATTCATGTTAGAAACACGGCCAAAACCCTTCGGAGAAGCAAAATAATCTTCCAATCAGAACTCCCTTTGAATGATAGCTGGGTCGGAGCTAGCTGAATGGCATGCTACGGCTAATTACATCCTCCCCTGTCACGGCCATTCAAAGTGCTGCGCTGAGCCGTTCAAGACACTTCAAACCACACCACTTTAGCCACAAATTTCTTTCACATTCGCCTTTGGGTTGTTTTGGTTTACAGCCTTTCAGGTCTGCTTTATCTTCCGAAAGATTGTGGCTTTAGATGCTGACAGTTCTCGGTAAACCCAAAATGTTTTTCTAACCAACACCACGAAGAGGCTGAAACTTAAAAGCTTGGTCGATCTGCATCCTGTCTCGTGTGTGTGGATGTTTTGGGGTTGTTGTGTGGCAACCTCTGTACCTGAGTGTGCAGCGTTCAAGCTCTCCCTCAGTTTCTCCTGACTTCGTTTTAGGTTGCACTTCCCGGTGCCCGACTTAAAAGTGGCTGTGGTCTTAATGCGTGGAACAGCGGCCATTTCTGGACCTGGAACAGAAACAAATCTTGTTATTTTGATCTACTTTTATATCAACCGACGGCAAGGATAGCCTGAGTTGTTTCCTGAGTTACGGTTTTGTGTGGCAGAGCGGAAAGATCGATGTAAATCTGGGATGTTTTGTACTTGCCCAAGCAATACAAGCCACTGTTGTTCTTTTGTGCGTCAGCCAAGCAGGGCAAAGGCATTCCACAGGTCACCGTGTAGGAATCCTCCGTCCCTAAAAGTTAGGGCCACAAAAGGCGAGTGAGAGAGCAAACAGGAAGCATGTAGGAACACGAAACCCATCTCTCTCTGCAGACTGATGCTGACGACCGTTCACAGGGGTAGACCAGCTTAACTTACTCATTTCCATTAGCATGATTTAACTTCACTTTGCTAGAACATATCTGCACCAGGAGATGCCCGACCTGTTCGGGTCTTACTGTGAAAAAAAAAAATTTGATGACGCACTTGACTGAGGAGAGTTGCGTCATATCAATTGAAAGTCTTTCATCTTATTATTCACCATGCAAGCTGTATAGGAGCCTCAGTGTTTGCTAGACTGTGTCCGACTTCCATTGACATCCATTCAACCCTGTTTGAAGCTAACATGAGAACCAGGGACACAACCAAAAATACCCCAAGTTTAATTTAGATAGACTTTTAGCAAGTAGAGAACTACTTCTAGCAGTCTGCACTTTCTGCAGCCTCTTCACATCAAGCCTGTTATTGGTATCTATGAAATGTTTTGTCCCAATTCCATTTTCAAATCAGTATCCTGAACTGTGAGTGTTAAGGAGGCCAAAAAGTTTAGCCATTGAGGATAAATCAAAGTTAAAATTTGGATATTTCTGTATTTTTTAATGGGCTGAATCTTAACGTATCTGTTCGAAACATTGCACAAATGAAAATGATTATTTAAATGTTGAGAAACTGCAGAAAAGTGGGAGCAGAACAGAAAATATTTTTTATGTTTTTTATGCTTGATGACTCAAAATTGACAGTGATTCCTGTGCTATGTGTGTTCAGTAATATTGCAAATCAGATGTGGTTCATGAGAAGAAAACATTGAAAAAGAAAATGGATCTCAAGGTGAAATGATTTTAAGTTAAAAAATAAAGTTGTTTTTTTTAACTGCAGTTTGAACAAACCTTGAAACCTCAGCATGAAACTCTCTCCTGTGCAGAGCTCATCTTCTGGATATCAAGTTAGAAATCACACAAAATCATCGTGGCCTGGCTAAGTGTGTTGATCTGATTCATCCAACTCACCGCTGCTGATGTGAACTTGGGACTGGCAGGTCAGGAAGCAGCGGTCCCCCCCCTCCTGCTTACTGCAGTTCAAGGTGGGTTTAGAGGGGGGTTTGGCAGGTGGTAAACCCTCAGCCTCTAGATGGAAACCACAACAAAACTCGAGGGTAAAAAAGAAAACCTTTCATTGTAACAAACGAGGACGAGGCACGGCCCAGCGTCCTGACAGCTCCGACAGCATCGTTGCACTTTGGATGTTTTACTCAAAACACAAGAAAAATCAAGTGACGGAGAATTAAAGAGAAAAAAAGAGAGCAGAATTCAAAGTATCTCCTGTTTTTGTCCCCCAGGTTTTAGTGCAGAATGTTGGATGTCACAGATTTGCATCACGTTTGTTCCACAGACAGAACAGCAGCACTCAACAGATGCACCAGCTTACCAATGCAGTCCTTTCTGTTCCAGTGCAGCTTATAGCCAGGATGGCAAAAGCATTCAAATCCACCCATGGCGTTCTCACAACCCTGCTCGCAGCCGCCATTGTTCACACTGCATTCATTTATATCTGAGAGGAAAAAAGAAGGAAAATCATTACTGTGATTACAGGCTCCATTTCACAGCAACACATCAATGAGCAAGTACTCACATTTGTATGCTTTTTAGCACTTGTGTGTTACGCTCAAGTTGTTATGTATACCTCCCTCCACCTAACAGGGTCTCACCTCCGCAGTGGGCCAGTCCATACATGGTGAAGCCTTTGTTGCACAGACACTGAAAACCACCGGGGGAGTTCACACACGTGTGATCACATGTCCGCTCAAAAAAACACTCATCTATATCTGTAATCAGAATCAGACAGATGACATAATAGCAGGGCAGCCAGTTGCAATCTTCACTAGGAGGGATTTCCCACCCACAGACACACATAAGCATTTGATCCTGCATTTTCCCACTGAGGGAAAATGTGACGTGTACAGGGTGTTTCACAAATAAAACGCCGCCGGAGGTAGTAACTCATTGAGACACCTTTATGTACTAACACATGCATCAGATAAGCCTCATTAAAGACATAAATTCTGAAGGTAAACGAAGCGGTAGCCACATTATCAAACTAGAATGGCACTCTGAGAGCGTACACCTCCACCATGTCCCAACAGTCCCCTCGTGAAACCACATTTAAATTCACTAGGTCTGGATTTTTACTTGGATCGGCACCAAATTGCACATACACTCATAAATATCAGTGTCCTAAACATGCCTGACTTTTTCCGTAAGATCCATAAATTGTACTCTGATTAATCAACAAAAATGTAGAAAAATTATTTTAAAGAAAGGAAAAGAAATTCCTGGCTCCCCCCTCTGAAACGAAGCCACATCAAAATATAATGGGCTCTTCCTTGGGTCATGCCCCTCCCCTCCACAAAATTTGGAATTTGGAAATCTATTGAGTAGTTTTGCTTAATCCTGCTAACTAACAAACAAATGCAGACAAAAACATATTTTCCAAGGCGAAGGTAAAAAAGATTTTTTTTTCTGATGTTTAAAATTTTTTTTTTGCCATTTTTTAACCTTGAAGTAAAACCCGCCCACATATTCTGATAAATTACTAAACAAAGAAAATCTTGCCTAATCAATTTAGAAAGAAAATTAAAAAGAGATCAAGACTTAAAGAGATCAAGACTTAAAAAAATCAAATTATCATAATAAATGATGAAATTATGAGCAATGGATGTCAAAAACATCTTCTGTCATGATGTCCCTTTCTATTCCATCTGTTTTATGCAAATACAATTAGTCCCAACTGATCGTTATTGGCTTGTGCAGAGTTTGAGGTAAACAGACAGGAGGAGTCAGATTTGATTTCCTACCTTGACAGGAACGCTCATCTGTGAGCAGCTTGAAGCCTTTCCTGCAGTTGCACTCGAAGCTGCCGATGGTGTTCTTGCAGAAGTGATCGCAGCCGCCGTTGTGAATTTCGCACTCGTCAATATCTGCGGGAAACAAGGCGACATCCTGTCAACAACACTCGAACAACACTTCCAAATGCACAAAGCTGAAGGGCAGCCGCACCAAGACACTCATGCTCTCTTCTATATTTTTTTGGGGGGGGACTGCCAGTCTGACCTTTGCATGTTTTTCCATCCGGCTGCAGGGTGAAGCCCACGGGGCAGCTGCAGCGCACGCCTGTGGATGTGTCTTTACAGGTGCAGTCACACCCCCCATTGTTCACGGCGCAGGTTTCTGAAAGTGCAACACAAAGCATGAATGTATGTGAATGACTTTGGTTGTGCGTTATTTCTCAACGTCAGATGTTAGATCCTAAACAAAACAGAACCTCGATCTACTGAACATTATATTCTTAAAACACCCGAGAATCAAATCAGCAGAACACAACAAATATACAGTTTCTTCTCATGCTTTTGAATACTGTTAAATGCTGTTTAACACATTTAGAAATGCTGGTGGAAACAGATGAATGAGGCTCTGATGCCTGGTTTGTATAGTGAACAGTAGAGAAAACACACATATAGGTTAGGTACACATCACAGCTAACATGTATTATCTATAACACAGGACAAGGCTCCCAGAGCTGGTGCCAAAGATATATTGTTTTTCATGTGTAGACTCACCCAGAATCACACAACTGATAAATACTAACGATACAAGACGAGATTCACACACTGCCCTTCCCCAAATGGAAGGAAAATGTGAAATGTACCACACTGTCACAAATGCATGTTATTCAGGGTGGAAGCTGGGGGCGAGAAAGCGACTGCACAGTCATTTCACAGTTTGCTCCAAACGGCTGAGGAATGCCTGGGGTTTACTAGACATTACTCCTCTCCCCTGTTTGACACCCCTCGGTGGTTCCTGGCAGCTCAACGCGGCGTCACATAAAACAGAAAGTCAGGCCTCTGAATGGAGGAGGGTGCAATCGTTACCCATCAGCAGTCTTCGTTTGACCCGTTTGTCCACCTCAGTGATGGATGTGGCGTTGTTGTCCGAGGGCTCGGTGGTGGCCTCATCACGTTCTGAGACACAGAAAAACAACCTTTATTACTACGACTGAAACTCAAAATTGCTCCTTTCAAAAGAAAAACGGGAATGGCACTCAGTGGAGCACATACCTCCGCCAAAGCTCAATTGTCCACTTAAATTTTATCAAATCACACAAAATTACATGTTTTCTTCTGCGTTTGTTTGTGTATTTGTCTTTTAGTTGGTTAGTTAGCAGGATAACAGAAAAACTACTTGACAGATTATCACAAAACTAGGTGGTAGAATGTGGTATGAGTCCAGTAAGCACCCATTTTATTTAGGAGCAGATTCTGATCAGGGGGCAGATCCAGGAATATATTTCACTTTCTAAAAATTGGCGAAATGGGACTTTATTAATATTTTCATCGATTTCTCGGAGAATAAAATTAAGTAAAAATCAGGCATGTTTAGGGGACTGATTAATGAATGTTTGCAAATCGGGATTGAATCTAAATGTGGTTTCATACGGGGACTGTTGGGCCAGGGTGGAGATATGCTCTCTCTTATATAATATTTCATTGGGAAAATGTTATGGAAAGTGAAAAGAAATTCCTGAAACTGCCCCCTGATCCGGATCCACACCAAAATCTATTTGGTTCTTCCTTGGGTTATGCTCCACACTTCCACAAAGTTTCATGGAAATCGGTTTCGTACCTTTTACATAAGCCAGCCAACAAACACAAACAAGCACAGACGAGGTAACAACACAAACACTGTGACTCCTGTGTTGACTTCCTGTTTGTGTCGGCCACCTCTCAGTAAGCAGATGCATGTTTACACTCGAGACATTCAGCTTGTAGTGGCATGGCGCGTGTCAGACAACACAGCACATCAGTTAAGAGAATCTGGAGACAACGTTGCACTGATATGCCCGGACCTCACACACACTGCTGCTGCAGGGAGAGATATTACCCAATATCTGACAGTCGATCCTTATCCCTCATAACCGCTGTGTGGGAACAGGCACAGTGCGTAACAAGGAGAGCTGACAGAGGGAGATAGTTCCAGTTACTGTGTTTTCAGTCAGTCATCAAGATAGTCTCTGACTGACTGAAGAAACAAAGTGTGAGCTGTTTCTGGAATATTCGCTCCCTGAGCTCAGGTCGAGTTCAACTATATTTACTACCAAAATTCATTTATCACAAACAAGAAGGCAGAACATGAATCAAACCTTTCTCATCAGCTTTCTGTTTCTGTATGATCCACTCTTTCCCCCTGATTTCAACCACATTTCATCCTAATCAGAATTTCATTCACTGAGGAAGATGGTGGGATGTGAAAGAATCCGGTGAGTGGACTTTCCAACTGTCCAGGGCACAATATTTTTTTATTATATCACCGTTATATCAAATTGAAACAGGGGCGTGGTCAGGGGGCACTGGTCCTAGCTGAAATCTGATTGGCCCCTGAAGACACTAACTGAATATGTTAATTTATTAAAAGTTTTTATTTTCCAAACTTTTTCAATGTGATGTGATTTAACAAGGAACAATTTTTTTTAAATATATATTCAAGGACGTTTGGCTTTGAGCGAACAGTAAACAAGGAATGACATATGCACCTGACTGAACCAGGAATCGTACATGGATGATGGACATATATTTTATCTGTGTAAAATGTGGCCCCCTTTATGGCCCCTGATTTAGAAAAATCCAAGATCCGCCACTGAACTGAAATATTCTAACCAAAAACCGAAAATTCTGTCTGATCTATTTAGTACCTTTGGCTTACTTCAGAAGCTGGATTAAAGACAATATGGATACACCTCTCAGAGAGATTAAGATGTGATGCTTTCAAAGGAGTGTATTAAAAATGGAAGTCTGTTTGACGAGCGACGCACAGCACGCTTACCTACACATGACCTCTTGTCAGGCTGCAGGGTGTACCTGATGTGGCACTTGCATATGGGGCCGTTCTCCGTGTCTTCGCAGGTGTGCTGGCAGCCTCCGTTGCCGTGGTTACAAGTCACTGCGGGGTCAACAACATGCAAGCGTGAGACAAAATTATCAGCGTGCCATTTGAAGCCCACTGTGCATGTGTGTGTGTGTGTGTGTGTGTGTGTGTGTGTGTGTGTGTGTGTGTGTGTGTGTGGGTGGGTGTGTAGTGTGAAGTTAGCCTCATGCCACCGAGCACGTACAGATGCAGCCCTTCTGGTTCCTGGCCAGCTCGAACCCTGGGCGGCACTCACAGGCCACGCCTCCCTTGGGCGTCTCTTTGCAGATGTGGGCACAGCCGTGCTCCTTGTTCATACAGTTGAGGCCCTCTGTGAAGAGAACGAGGGAGAGGGTACACAATGAAACTCTCCTACAGTGACTGACCGGCTCCACACAAAAGGCACACATAGTGAGAGATTAGTCCGCCGTCCTCAAAGACACTGATTGTTCTCAGGCTTTACACAATTCAAAAACATCAACCCAGTGTTATTTATCATTTCATCACATCTAGAGAGAAATTTTTTATTCTGCAAGACGAGAAAAAGTTGTTTGAAAATGAATTCCCTGCAATCAAAGCTCTGCAAACTGGTCTGGAGTCTGCATCGTACTCAACGACGCTCGGAGCAGAAAACTGAGATTATGAAAACGCCATTTATCCAGATGAGTCACAGCTGAGTGGATAGGTCCACAGGGTTTAAAAGGGCTGTCAAGACTCGACGGAGTGGAAAGTGCCTGCATTTAAGTTGACTTCAATCGAGGAGACAAAACAAAGGCACTGCAGACAAATCTGCGACACAGACCACATAGACCCGAGTGTTGCAGTTATTAACTTATTTTGTTCTCCGGGGACTCGGAGATCCTTTTTCCCACAGCATGTTGCTGCTGCGGATAAAAGCTCAGTGACGGGAGCCAGCTTGAACCTGTCACCCCTCATTGTGCTGTCAGTCTGAAGATTTGTATGTGAGCATTAAGGAAATTGCTGGATAATTCTCCGTCCCCTTTTTTCCCCCCATTGCTTAAGACAATTAGCACATACAAGCATCCACAAACAATCCTTAAACCCTCTTTTAGAAATGAGTTAGACACTGATTTTATTCATTTTTTTGTGAGTGCCAGAGAATATGTTTGAGTTGTATTTGTCCGGCTCACAGATGTTCACATAACAAGCGTGCATGCATGTACACTCACCCACAGAGCGGTGGATGCATGTGTGCTGGTTGTCGCTGAGGAAGAAGCCGTCCTTGCAGCGACACTCGTAGCTGCCCATGGTGTTGACACAAGTGTGCTGGCAGCCACCGTTGTTGAACTTGCACTCATCCACATCTACAGCGCAGAGGATTGATCACATTGATTCAACGGTGTTTGTACAAATCATCTGTTTTGTCCAGTGTTCACAAACACTGCAAATGCAATCAAGGCTTTTTTCCAACATAAAGATTTTGGAGCATAAATATTTGTGAGTATCTCAAATTGCTGGACGAGCAAAACCCAAACTGTTTGTGTTGAAGCTGTGGAAGAAGGAGTCCGGGTGTGTGTGAGAAACGTCCCGACCAGCAGCCCACACAGACAAGAACTCCTCAGGCCATCACAAAGCTTATTTACTCAGCGGTCTTTGGCCGCTCTTACCTAGGCAGTTGTGTCCGTCATGTGCCAAATTGAATCCGTCGTGGCAAGTGCAACGATAATTTCCTGGGATGTTGTTGCACTCGTGTACACAGCCACCATTGTACTCCAGGTCGCACTCATCGGTGTCTGCACAATAACAACACACACATGAATGTTGATCAAAAGTCCAAAAAAGTTTGTCTTTGAACAAAAAGTAAGAGCGTCAATCAGAGGATGTGTGGATGTAAGAATAACTAGAATAAACATCACAGATATCACAAAATGGAAAGCCCCTAAACGATGCCACAGTAGAATAAACATGGTGATGTGAAAATTAAAAACATGTTAATATTACAGGTTCCAGTGTCTAAACATCCAAAACTGATGGATGTGGAGACCAGATAAGAATGTTTATCAAACAGGGGACACGTTACCTTCGCAGTGTTTTCCATCTCCTCTGAATCCTGCTTTACACGTGCACTTGTACGAGCCTGGAGTGGTCTGACAAATAGCATCAATGTGACAGCCATCACTTCCCTCTGCACATGGATCTGCTGAAATCCACACAGGTCTTAATTATCTCCACACACACATTCAAACAGTGCAATCATTCAGGTTGTGTGACTTTTATCATGTGGGCACTTTAAAGTTGGGCATGTTTCTGACAGCATACAAATATCGGATTTAACTGAAAAACACAACAACAATAAAACTCCCTACTATTAGTAATAATAGTAGAAGTAGTCTACAGCAGGGAATTTAAAAAGGCCTGGGTGAACTAACCTGGAAGTTAATAAGTTACACAGAAAACAAAACCTGTCTAAAAAACGTATTTGTGTAAGGAGGACGTCAATTCCCATAGCGACACTTTACGCAGCAACACGCCGAGAAACTAAAAGTGGAGAAACACAACAAGAGCGCGCTCCTCAAAGCGTGCGTAAAGTAGCACGACTGCAAAAACACAACACGCACACATGCACTCACATGCATACACACGCACACACACTCACTACAGTCCCACCTCGAGTCTCTGTTAGCGCAGCGCTTTGGCGACTGTTTAACAAGAGCAAAAACAAACAAAAGTCCCTCGCAGCCCGAACAGGTCCCATGGTGATATGATCCAAGTGGAGACGTCTGCTCAAAGGGACGCGTACGCACTGAAGCCGTGAGCGAGCGTCCGCCTCATTTTCATTCTAGCCTGTCAATCTGCTCACAAGGGGCTTTTGAAAAGAGAAAGGAGAGGGAGAGAGTGTGTGTGTGTGTGTGTGTACGTGTGTGTTTAAAAGAAAGCGAGAATGAGAGCGTGCGCGCGCGTACACGTAAAAAAAAAAGAGACAGCTGCGTCAAGTCAATTAAATCGCCGGTGCTGAACCGGAAGCGTCCTGGTGATGTGTTAAACGTTATGCGATCGAAGCGCTGGAATGGGCTTTTATTTTGAAATCATAAATCGGAAATTCTATTATTGCGCCAACGTGATCGAGTGTGTCTTAAAACTGTGAACAACTGTGACAAACATACACACAATATATAAACACGGTAAATACACACACTACATACTCAATATACTCACAAAACATACACACAAAACATACTCACAATACATACACACAATATATAGACACTGTACATACACACATTATATACTCAATATATACACACAGTACAAACACACAACAGATACTCAATATATACTCACAAAACATACACACAATACATACAAACAATATATAAACACAGTACATACACACAATACATAATCACAATACACACACACCATCACAGCACGAACTCAATATATGCACACTATACATGCTCAATACATACACACAGTATATACACACAATACATACACATAATATATACTTACAAAACATACACACAATACAGACTCCCAATACATGCACACAGTATATACACACACACTACATACTTACGATGCATACAAACAATACATACTCACAATACATACACACAACATTCGTGATCTTAGTCCATGTATCTAACTTAGCTACGAGCTACTTCTAGAATGGCACCTAACGTGGTTGCTATGCAACGCAAGTTTATCACAATGGCTCTAACGTTGCGTTTAATTACCGTCTGTAAATCGCAATGTGACAATTCTAGCGGGAAAAACGTTCAAGTTAGCGTCAGAGCAAAGTGGGATAGCTCCAGACAGGTCATTAAACGGTTAGTGAGAGTAGTTACAATAAGATCACACCCAAGTCAATCGCGTTCTGTTAGTGTGGTTTTATTTGGCATCGAACAGATAACGGAACAAGTGGCTAATTCAAACTGTTACGAGTAGATATGAAAAAACTAAATAACTGACCCTGTAGACGCAAACACAGTCATAACAGTTTTTGATGAATACTTCAGGCTGTCAAAATGAGTCCCCTTATCTTAAAACAATGGACTTTCTGGGGGTATTTTAAACCTACCAGTTATATCATTGTGGTGTATTAGCAGCAGCAATGTAGCGGAGTTCTTAAAATGGCCATACATGTGGTTAAAAACCATTAAAAGGTTGTGTGAAACTGAAATAACCAAAACAAAGTCTACATCTCAAGTGTCTCATGTGCATGAGCTCACAGAAAAACACGTCTGCTGTGTAGCTCTTGCCTGCCCCCTGTTGGTGAACATAAACACAAACACCTTTTTTCTTTTTATGAGTTGATTTTCTATTTATTACAATACAGTTCTAGTTTGTGGTACAGTATACAAAAAAAAAGCATTTAAAAAAAAACATCTACATTGCATGTTCAAAAGAAGTGCACAAAATAAAAACAGACTTTCTAGGCTCTACAACAGTTGTCTCAAAAGTTTCAGTAAAAAAAGAAAGAAAGAGGTTTCGTAATAAATTAATATAAATTACATGAGTCAGGTAATTCATTTAAGGCACATCTCACATCCCAAAGATGTACCTCGCACAAACAATATGGCAACTCCGTAAGGACAAAAAACAAGCTTATTTTCCAGCTTAAAAGGAAGCAGCATCTCTCCTTTTAATAAGAATAATAGAACAAGTTCAGCATTTAACTACCCTGCCGCAGAAAAGTTTATATATTAAGCAACTTTACAGAGCATCGCCTGTCAATTCATGAAGTTTGGAATTGGTTACAATAATGCAAATAAAAGGAATAAGATTAAAAGAAATCAACCGTTTTCAATGCACTATTAATTTGAGACAGTAAGCATACCATGGCTAAAACTGTGCAATCTGAGAAACATTAAAACAGGAAATAAACAGAGACAATTATGAATAATGGTTAGGAAAATGTAAAGTTATTGCTGAAATACTTGATGCTTTTTACAAGTTAATTTGGTTGAATAAGGATCCACCACTTCACACTTCTACAGCAAAAGTGACAGAAAGCCCAGAGAAATTCTCACATTCATAATGTCTGCATAGTTTGAACTTTTTCTGAGAAATCACAGCGCTGATAATCTCACATTTTCTTTGACAGCATTCGCCTTACAAAATGTTAAGAAGCCATAAAACAGATCATGTGATTCCTGTAAGTTCTATTTCTGACCCTTGCATGCCGTTAGTGAACAAATACAGAATATTAGAAGGAATATTGCAGCCCACTGATGCTGCAATCGAGTTTTCACATTTTTCTGCAGAGCATAGGCTACAGCTTTGCATGCCTTTAGTGAAATGTGCCTGAGATAACGAGACATGAAAATGTGATTTAAAAGCTTCGCTAAATTAGCGTAAAAATAGGTTTTCAGCACCGTTCCGACACTCAAAAACTGTTTCTTTACAGAAGTAGTGGTTTGAAAAAGGGCTTAGATTTAACAAGAGCCAAAACACTGCATTTACAAAATCCATTTAAAAAATTCATTTGCTTTACAAAATGCAGTCATTTCATTGTAGGCTGTACAAAAGAAATAAATACATTGCTTTAGTCATTCCAGGAAGGCCAAGGAATGTACTGCATGCATGATCTAACCACATCAGTCCGAGTCAATGTGAACCCACTGCTGAACAGATTACAAGGTGTTTCAAACTCATGGCATGCTTAAGATGTGAAAACTTCAGAAATTATTTGTTCTCATCTATACACATTAAATCGCTATTCAGAGGACAGTTGTACTAATGATCCCTGGTGTCACCAACAGCCCTCTGTGTACTAGAAATCCTACAGACTCACACACATGGAGCAAAACACAAAGGACAAAACATAGCAAGCAACTTGTTGAAGAGCCACTCCAACACACACAAAACAGCTGGTATTAGAAAGAGCTGGTGTCTCCCACATGCACACTTACAATTTGACAAATTATGAAAACGGAACAGTCTTGATATGTATAAAAAAAAAAAAGAGACCAGATTATTTGATCACACAATCCGAAAACAAAACAACAAAAAAAACAATTCAGAATCATAAACGGAGCCTCAACAAAATGTGTTGCATCATTCTATAAATAACACTAATGCCCATGAGAAGATTTTTTTTTTACTTTTTGCATTTTATATAAAAAAAGAAATTTAACTCTATACAAAAGTTTAAAAAAATACCCATATTAAAAAGGAATATTACGTAGAAAAGAAATATCTAACAAACTGATCTAACAGGGGGAGTGGGGGTTAGAGGTCTGCCACTGGAGACAAATCCAGGTGGATGCCGTGGACAACCCTATTGGAGGATTTTCAACAAAGGCAATCACCAGGTTTCTTTCACGTCTTCTGGGAGCTGTGGAGGAAGTGGGTCTGGAAGGTGTGTGGACACTGGTGTGGGGGCCAGATTCTTCTGTTTTGTGGAACTGCAGCAGGGCTTAAAGAGTCGAGGATCAATGATCACCTCTCCAAACCGCCCCTTGTAGACAATCCCACAGCACACTTTTTGCCTAACAGGGGTTAAAGATAAAAGAAAACACTTTGAGTAATCAATCTTTAAAAACAAAACAAAAAAACAGTCAATCAGTAATATTTTTTTCCTGATAATTAAAGCTATAGTTTACCTCTTCCAGTAGGATCGGTCCAGGAAAGAGAAGGTGGAGGGAGCTGGGCGTCTTTGTTTGGACTCGATGTCTGAACCATCATCTGACAGGTTGCTGTAACTCGGGGACTGGGCAGGAGACGCACTGGAGGTGGTGCTGTGGGCATCAGAGTCTGCTTGGAAACAAAAGACAAACGCTTAAAACAAAGTCGGAAGATGGATTTGACAAACCATTTCAACAATCAATTTATTGTCTTAGTCATTTCAGAATTCACATCTTTCCAAATTTGTCATTAAATATTATGAGTATATTTTATAAATTTTTAGCCATTTTCTATTTCATAGAACCAACTATTAAACTTGTTGCCCAACAGCTCAAAAACCAAAAAGTGTCCTGTTTTGTGTCATAGTAGAAAATAATTAAGTCACATCCCAGAAATCTGTTTTTTTTGCCATGTTTTTCCATAAAAAAAACAGTCTATTATTAAAATTAATGCCAATTACTTTTCTGAAAACTGACCATTTAACTCAAACCCTGGTATTATGCAGTTACAGAGATTGTTCCCTAACTCAAAGAACCACCAGATGCTGTATCAGAGTCATTTTTAATCAGCTCTAGACACTGGGAAGAAAACCGACACTGTGACCTACATATTTTAAATCAACACACATTGCTTGTATCACTAATTTCAAGTCAGTGAATAAAAACACATTTCTCAACATATGTGGGGATATTAGTAAATATTTTAAAACAACTTACTTTGTCTCTTTAACTTGTGGAGCTTCTTTAGCTTGCTTTTCTTCTTCCCGTCACTGTTCTTGATCTTCTTGGGTTTGGTCATCTTAAAGCCTGGCCCAGCTCTGGCATCCACCACCTGAGTCAGGTCAGAAGAAAACATCCAAGTCAACTTACAATTCAAGATCAGGGAGAGAGAAAAAAACCAGACTCTCAGCACTGTCACTTACATGGTTCCAGTTCTTCTTAGAACCATGAGGCAGCTTCTTCCAGCGCTTCACCAGTAACACACAGGCATTGCAGATGTCCCCGACACGATCCTCTGACAGCCTGGACAAGTAAATAAAACCAAACAGCTTCAGTTTGTGATCCGAAATATGCAAAAACACACATCATCGTCACACAAATGCACTTTATGAATGAATGAGTGTCTTTACCCAAAGCAGAGCCTGAACGTCTCTTCATATCGGCTGCTGTCTGTGAAGCGGGAACTGGAGGACTTGGTCTTGCAGATGCAACAGCCGTCGTTACTCCGGTAGATCTTTGACTTGTGGAAGCCAAACATAGTCTGTTTGTGGGGCCGTGTTCAGGCAAAAACCTGCAAACGAAAAGACAAAGCTCGGTAATCGTGCCCGTGTTCGTTATAAACACCGTGTGTCGGTCTGCAGACAGCTGGCATTTCTACTACTGAGAAGGGGGCGGTCCCTACACGAGCGCGGCCACACACACACACACACACACACACACGATCACAAGTCATTCATAACGCATAATAAACTTCAACATGTTATATGTAAAGAATAATTTAACTGATAAAGCAACGCATACACAACGATCAACAACCGAACACAACGAAATTTAAGAGCAAATAACGTCCAAGAATGTCAGGAATTTAAAGCCCGGTCGTTGGAACATCAAAGGACGAAATAACCGACATAACGCGAAAATGATAAAACTCGGTTTGTCCTCGTGTTATTTAGTCGTGTCGTCGAAGAAACAGCTTTACGAAAAGCTACGTAAAAATTAAAGTCCCAAACTTCCACACACTCCGTCCGGTCAACGTGCGGTGATTCACAGACACGTTACACCCACAACACAACGTTACGTTTTACTATCGTTCACTGTCGTCGATGCTACTGCGCGGAACGTGGCTCGGTGCGTTAGAAACGTTACTAATGAGTGAGGCTCAGCGATCGTCGATGCAACGGCCGTTATGTGTCGCGTTAGTCGTGGATCGGTCTGCGGCGGAAAGTCCGAACAAAAAGCGGCAGCGGCGGCGGTGCTCTCTGAAGTAAAACAAAAAGCTACCGGGCTACTCGCTCAAATAAGAGTAAAACACGTGTCCAAACAACGCACCGCCGTGGACTCGACACAGCGCGTGCGTGTTGTCGGTAAAACGCGAAAAGTCGCGTCGAACCCGTCGTCGCCTTTCAAGTCAAACTTTAACCAGCTAGAGCGCCAAACGCGGCTCATTGTTGTTAGCCGTTAGCATGCTAGCTAGCCGATGCTGCTACCTCCGCCACGCCACGCTCTCGCTCACTTCCACGTTATCCCCATTGTCGGTTATTCTTCGCACGCTCGGCTCGTCGCACGCGGCCACGCACACGGCAAGCTACGGCTACAACGCACACTCACGCGTCTCTCCCGCAAGCAGCAAACCGGCGGAATCTCACCTATGTAATTTCCTTACGAGAGAAATAAGAGCGCACTTACTGGAGAGAAACTTTGAATCTTCGCCGTGTCCTCGTCTCGCACTGCGCATGCTCTTACTACCGCTGCATACAGCTGGGCATTAGCATGTCGTTAGCATAAAGAGCCGTAATGAAAGGACTACGCGCACTCTGACCATATAAGGAGTGCAGCCGTTCAGTTTGAACCTGGAGCCAACCAATTGCAGCCGTCCTCGCGAGCCCCTCGGCGGCAGTGGATTCCGGGAGGTGTAGTTGAACGAGCGGGAGAGCTCCGCTTATTCCCGGTTGTTAACCTCTTCCTGTTAAACTCAAAGTCCCACAAACCACCGGGCCCGACGCTTTCAAGAAAAAACAGCCCTCTGAAATGGCGCGAAAGCGTTTGTTTACATGTTCTCAGCTGAGAAAGCGCAACAGAAGAGTTTGAATGATCACAAAGAAACTACTACGGACCAGATTACTAGATTACTGTAATGCTGTGACTCGTTTCACAGTGATTGTAGTTGTTAGATAGATATATAGATAGATAGATAGATGGAGAACGGTACATACTCACTAAGTAAATGCCGCTCAGTAAAGTACTAAATATAATAGAACAAAGAACTAGCCTATAAACAGCAGACTAAATGCAAGAGATGAGAAACTATATGAATAAGAGACAAGTGTGGATAGTTGCAGTAGTTGTTCGCATTTAAACACAATGTAATGAGGTAGATAGGAATATGACAAAATAAATAAAATATGAATACAAGATGTGCAAATTCACAGTTATTGCAGGAGTAAGCAGAGTTTTGGTGTGGAAAGAAATGTGGCTCAGGGTTGAGATGAGGAATTAGTTGAAATTTTTAATATTTTTGGAAATAAATACAAACTACCAGTTTAAATTAGGATGAAGTGGAGAGAAAAGTGGACGACAACAATTTATTCAATTTGGGATGTAGCTAACAATTATCATTTAAATTGGGCAACAACCACTTTAGACTAACTCGGGACTGCAACTAACAATTGGGATCCTTATATATATATATATATATATACTTTAAATATATTAAAACTTAATAGAAATAGTAAATACAAAGTGGAAAGAAAACTGGACGACCAGTTTAGTATGCAGTTAAGTATTATCTATTATATTTAATTGTAAGAAAATCTCTATCACTATTACTGAAGCAAATTTGACTGATTTTAGTAGTTTTTTCTCGAGTCTAGACATCAAAGGTTTTCTGTTTACTATCACTGAAGATTAATAAAATACTCACATTTAAGAATCTGAGAATATTGAACTTTTAAAGTGATCTGAATATTTTCAGCTGAGGAATCACATTCACCAGATAATGAACTGTAATATAATAAAAACAAGTCATTATAACGCATTACAGATGCTTTATTCTTAATATATTTTTACACTGTACACTGTTGCTCACTTAGTAAACACTACATTACACAGCTATGTCAATAAATGTACAACCGTATTGGAAAAACAAAAATATATATCTCCCAAGATGCTCATGTGTGGGTTGTACACAGACGAGTACAACACAGTCGTTCCAGACATTGTTGGCACAGAAAAGAAGTCCTTCACATATCAAATCTCTTTTTCTGCACAGTAAAGTTCGATGGATGTAACGGAGGCGGGCCCGGTTCTACCTCAACACACCAGAACATGGAGTTTGAGGGGGTTGACTTTTCTCTTCTGGATATTGCATAGCAAGAAACCATGATATAACAAAATCTGAAGGGAAGCAGGAGATCAGCCTGCAGAGGCCGTCACGCTGTGTGCAGGGAAGAGGGCAGATGTAGTGTAAGGGCTGGCTGGGGAGGGCTGGCTGGAGGTACTTATACAGAGGCGGTCACTGTGATCAACTTTGCACAGAAAGCTGGGTAAAGCATCACTTGGAGGATGTGTGTCTGGAACACAAACCAAAGACTTGGGCTTTTTTCCTGTATCCAACTGAATATCAATGTCCATCACTGGAAACAGGCTTAAATCACAAAGTCTTATCATGCAAGAAGGAACATTTTCTCTGAAGGTAATTCATGTAAAAGATTTGCATACTCGTACATTTCTCAGGGAAAGGCTCAAATGTAATGGCCTGGTTATTCCTATGTAGGTGAATCATCGTCCACTCTACAAACCTCCCTGTCACGCATACTTATAAAGCATACTTCTACATCATTTGCTTTAAGCTCTGCATTATGACATTGGAATCTGAGTTGACGACAGAGCAAGCAACTTGACTGGTTTAACAAAATAATACTGTTTTTCTCTGAAAATATATTAACAGTTTTGATCCTCGCTATCCCTTAAATATAGCCATTGTCAGCAGTTCACGATAACAATGAAAATATTTAGCTTTCAATAAAACGTTTTAGCACAAGTAGGTCATCGTTGATAATGTGAAAATCATGATTCATAATAGAAAACATATTTTTAACATCTAATGGCAACATCGTCGAGGATAAAAATAACAAGGTATCTTGAAAGGCTCATTGCACTTGATATATGGCAAATGTAACAGTAGCTTTAATATAAGCCAGAAAACGTCCTTTGTTCAAGTCAGGTTCTGCATATAAAAGGTTCTGTTATTCTTTTTCAGTGGTCCCCAGTGATCTTCCTGCTCCGGTGCATCTAGTGGGATGGTTGGTTTGGTTTAGATACCAACGCCTTTGACGAGCGAAGCCTCCAGAGTGATGTTGAACTCCTGCAGCGTCTGCAGGACTCGGATCAGAGAGTTCACCAACGAGCGATCCTTGATCAGTGCCATGTCCTCGTACATCTGAGCAGTGATGGGACATTCTACGAGCAGAGCGATCCAGTGATGCAGCAGATGGTCCCTACGAGAAGCAGGACACAGACGCAAGGAGTCAAACGAGCAGCTTGAAAGAATGTATGTAACCGTCGCTTTTTTCCCCACTTAGAAAAACCTAAAACCATGGCAGTGGAAAAACTAGTTTTAGAGACAACCCCCTTTATAATTTGGATAAAAATCTCTATCGATAAATTGCCATTTTCTCTCTGCAATACTATTGTGAAAATGAGGAGACATATACAAAAAAGCTGAAGCAGTGAAACAAAAACAAAAAGACGATCATTATTCACTCAATACAAACACACAAACCTTTCTACAGACAAACTAAAGGAAATCATTAAAACATCTGATACATGAAGAATCCTCTGAGGAGAGATCATTTTCACTTGACTCTTGTCGTCGGGATGAGGGGTCGGACACAGCAGCCCCACTGTTTCAGTTGTTATCCAAGTGCATTCTAGCAGGGAGATTTGTGGCATCACCACAAGATCACTACAAATTTCACACAATCTACTTTGAACACTGGACTTCCTCAATGAATTTTAACAGCGTTCACTATATGTAAACATGCTGAGAATGGGGCGAGCGAGTGCGGCCTGCCTACCTTGCACCCAGACACACAAGCATCTGGAACTTCCCGTCCTTGCCGATGTTTCTGGATGTGTTGTTGATGGCGCGCATGAAGCGGCAGAAGTGGTGAACTCTGCTTTGCCAGTTTTCATCTGGAGTCGCCTCCCGCTGCTCTGCACTTTCAAAGTACACTTGGGCCTTTTCTGTTAAAATAGAATATAATTGATTAGAATTATAATTTGAGAATTTTTAGGACTTCATTGTTGATGAGGGGGGACAGTAAAGGGGGTTGCGAGACATGGAGTAAATGGTAGGACTGGCTGGGAGACTTAATCAGGGAGAAATGATATTAAGTCTTTACCCAAGAAGTCCCAGATGAAGACATTCTTAAAGAGTCGGGGTGATTTGAAACCGTGTTGGAAAACCTGGTCCAGAGCCCAGACGAGGCCGTACTCCCCACAGAGGAGGAGGGTCAGACTGCCTCTCTGCGAAGCGCAAAAACAACAAGAAAACTCATAACGTTAGAGAAAGTAAGGATGCTGAAGAATATAACAGAGCACTTTTCCATTACAGTTCTTAAGGTCTTTAGGTCAAACTATTTCATTTAAACACCAAACAAACTGCTACACATGCAGGAAGAAAAGGGTGAAGGTGCACTGGAGATTAAAAAATGTATGGTTGAGGCATGAGGACGTATGAAATAACAGATATATTATTCATAATGTAATACATTGACACACTATAAAACACACAGAAACAACAGAATACAAAGTGGAATTTAAATCTTATGGACATTTGTTATTTTCAGCAGCCATTGTTCTGTCAAGAGGTGGAGCGAGAGTGAGGGGGGTTTCCCTGAAATAATCCCTTGTGCTGAAAATACACAGTGATTGATATTTGAAACCTGTTATTCACAGGCAAGTTACAAGACACTAAAACACTTCAATAGGAATCTCCTCCTCCTGAATTCCAATTATTTCTCCAACTGCTTTAATAAATAATAATTAACATGGATGGTGCCACTAGAACTGGAAAAATAACAGGCATCATACTCTATAATGTCCGTGCCTAAAAAACAGTAAGAAGTCTCCTTTAATAGGTTTAACAATGTGAATGATACCACGTAGGGCACAGCTACTGAGTGGCTTGTGGACCACCAGAGCAGAAAGCTGCTGTTCTTAATACGTGATGAATAATAGAGTTACAGGCTGAGGCTTGTCTGGACTGTCGTCGCTCACCTCCTTCTCCGGCTTGTGGAAGTGCTTCACGATCCCATTGATGGCCTCTCCCACTCCCTCCTGGATCTGACCTGTGTTTAACTCTGGGTGAGAAGAAAGAGGCAAAGAAAAAAGGCTGTAGGACAATACAAGCAGACTCACAGAGAAATAAATACCATCCAGGTTTGATCCCCTTGGGAATTGTATTTTCACATTTACACATTTAAATTTTTAGTAGTGAAGGTATCAAGAACAAAACTTCAGGTCGCAAACCCATACTCACAAAGCTCTGTTCTAAACCCGATCTGTTACCAGTAATTATCTCCAAGTCAATTCCAGACCGGTTAAAATATGACCTGTGTCGTGACCATGACTAAATAAACACGCTACGTACACAGTAACTCGCATCAAAAGGGTCATGGTGCCCTTGTCCGCCCGTCTTGGAAAATCATCTGTGAATTGTTGCAGCACCAACTCTCCTGCAGATGTGTTTCCTCAGCAACGACGTGCCATTAGGTTACCAACAACTAATTTGGGCACTTTTTACAAGCATCAAAGCCACTGACACATATTCCGACTATTTCAGTCTTTATGTGGTTGATTTTGATGTTCTAGCCAGTTCCTTGTCAGTTCATAGTATTTTTTACCCATGCCTGTGTTTATATAAATATATTTTTTACCCGTGCAGGACTCTACTCCAAGTATTCAAATTGAGGCTAAAATAAGGAACATTTTTATTTCCGAGTCGGCACAGATGACGCATGCAGTGCAGTAACTTACTTGGTTTGCTGTTCGGTGAGATGGTCACAAACCTCCTCATCATCCCCGGGGACTGCTGCATTGGGGGTGTGCGGCACATCCTCTCATCGTTCTCTGAGCTGGGGGTCATCAGCTCTCCCACCAGGATCCTCTCCAGACTGCCGTCATCCACGCCTTTCCCCAACCAGCGGCCACACGGGAACCTGTCCGACAAACACAGCCAGTTCAACTTTTGAGAACTGCCTCGTCAAAACAACGTCAGGGGCCTTTTCCTCGGAAGGCGTGCTTACTTGTAGGTGTGCCCCGTGATTTCATTGCGGATCACGACGCATTCCACGAGCCACTTTGCGTAGAGTCCCGTGTTATCGTGGCCCATCTGGACTGTGGTGAGTTTGCCCAGGTTTTGGCACTGAGAGAGAGAGAGCGAGGGAGAGAAGCATGTTGGTGTCAAATGCCAAAAAATGTAATTCAAAACACGAGACAACAGCTCATATTGTTCAAGGTTAATTCCAGTTTTATTATTACCTCCACCAAGGGGGTTTGTTGATTGGTTGGTTTGATTGTTTGTTTCTCAGCAGGATTACACAAAAACTCAGAGCACATTACATTTTGGACCAGATCTGGACATAAGGATGGATCCAGGAATTTTTTATTTCATTATAGGGTGTTTTTTTTTTAACTTTATTACCAATTTCTCTGTGAATAATTCATGGGTTTCAATGAAAAATTCAAAATGGAAATCTTGATCAAACAAATTTAAATGTGGTTTCAAAGGGGAGGTAGGATGTTTTAGTCGCTGTACAATAATAAATATGGCTACAAACCTATAACTGCAGCCAATGTGTAGCTGAGACCATGTGGATTCAATGGGGGAGTTTATATGTATATTCAATAGTTTTAGAACTATGTCCAAATGAATATGACAGATGTATTGTGGAATTTAAGGGGACGGTTGGGTCTTGAAGGAGACATGAGAGAGCCAATCAAGTCCAATTTCTAAGATCGACTTTGACCTACAAGGGTTGATTCATACATTTGTGCCTTGAGTTGAGAAGGAGATGAGTTCTACGGTTTTCGTTTCACGCATGAACGTTTAACTCTTTAAGTGCTTGTGCAGAAAGTTTGAAGTTAATACATTTTGTGCTAATTCACCCAAGGAGGTAAACAAGGACATGGTGGAGACACCGCTGCCGATTTCAATCCACACCAACCTCAAAAGTAATCTCCTGAGTATTTCTGGGGACCTGCAGGACTCCGGTCTCTGCCAGCTCACCGGAGACGCACACCCAGGGGTTGGCGGTGAACATAGAGCCGCTCAGCTTCTTACTGGGAACAACCACCACATGGTATGGGATCACTGGGACACAGAGAGGAGAGAAATATCACATTAGATACAAAAACAAATACAATAAGAGCCCAAACACTACAAACAGGTTGTTTTCTGGCCGTGTTGTCAGGACTCACTGATGGTTGTGAAGACGTTGGTGAAACAGAAGTAGTCCACGGCATTAAAGGACAGCAGGTGGTAAAGAAACTGCTCCTTCTCATCATCACAGCGGAGGAAGGCGTAGCGCTTGTACAGTTTTCTAAAAAAAAGAAGAAAAGGTTTGTTGAAAATAGACGTTAATGCTTCTGCCCACAACGTTAAATGATCTGTACCATTTTCAATATTTCAAATCTTTGATGGCATATTCATTTTGTGGCAAATGAATAACATAGTGTGTTTGCTTTGATGTAAAGTAGAACAATCGGCAACGTGAGGTCACAAAGGCAGACAGAAATCCTTCTGACCTAGTTCACCGCTCAGATATCAATTATGAAGAGGGAAGAGGTGTGAATTATTTATGCGGCGGTGGACTGCAGTGTGATGCTTTGCAATTTCAAGAGAGCTAATGTATAATAAATGGGTCGATCACACGTCACCTTCATTTCATATGCGACAGACATTCCTCCACAAACACAAAAAGAGGGTGAGGATGAGAAAAAGTAGGAAATGTGATCTTCAATATGTCCTAGTGAGACTCACTGTTGTATTCAACTAGTACAGGACTATGTCAGTGTGAGCGACAGCAGAGTTGAGGTTCAGCAGTGTGGTGTTTTGCTCACTTTGTAAGCTCGTGGTCGGACAGCAGCTGCTTCAGGTGCCTGGAGAGCAGCTTCTTCTCCATCGAGAGGCGAACCCACGCTCTGGCCTTGCCCACATCCGTCTTGATCTCACTTAGTTTCTGAATGTGTCTGAAAAAAAAGTAAACGACAGCTCGAGACGTCAACAGAGGTCTGGAGCTCATACACAACCACAAAAGCTTTGTTCCTATTTTCGTTAGGTGAAAGATTCTTCAGAGATAAAATACTAAATATGCTTTGATTATCGTTACGTCACTTGAATGTTTGGCCTTGACGATGCAGAGTGATGTTCATGCCGAGTTAAACACTTTCTCATTCATACCAACAAAAAATATTTTGCTAAATCATAACTTAAATTTGAGAACAACTTCACAACGAGTTATTTCAATTTTAGTGGGAAAAAAGAACAAATCGTCACAAATGATTATTTCATCCATCCAGTGTCTATGCTGTGTATCCTGTAAGGGTAATGGGAGGAAGATGGAGCCAATCCCAGCTTGGGCAAGTGGCGGTGGCGTACACCCTGGACAGGTCGCCAGCGCATCACAAGGCAAACAACAATACCCGCTCTCATTCACACGAACAATTCAGATTCTAGCAATTGACTTAACCCCACTCTCCATTTTTATAATCATATTCATATTGTACTCTTTTATACTATATATACATGCCCATATACTTGTATCAGTCTATATATGCATATACAGTATATTTATAAATCTAAGTTTAGTAAAGTTAAAGTTCTTATTTAACAAATTTATAATATATTTAGTTTCCATAGTTGAAAGATGAAGATTAATACTTAAAATACCATATTTTATTTTAGGGAAAAACAGGGATACACTTGTTTTTCAAGACATCTTGAATTATACCTGTGCGTAAGAGTAACTGTATTCGTATTAGTATTTAATGAATCTTCTTAATTTTACTGTGTCTGTCTCTCTCCTGCAATATTCAGCCCGAGTCACTGGTACAGCATGTACATGCATGTCTCTGTCTGCCTCTCAGACTCTCAGAGTGTGCACGTCGGTCCCATGCCATCGCTCCGAGCCACTATCATGCCTCCGATGTCCAGACACATTCCCTTCCACTCCACCTGTGTCATCAGCTCGTCTGCTAAGAGCTCTTCATGCCTCCTCCTCCACCTTCCAACCCCCTCTCTGTCTCCCCCCTCTACACTCTAACCACGTAACCTAGTTTCCTCTGCTTGTTATCGCCATGACAACAGAGGAAAACATCTGCACTATTAACATAATCTCTTATGTAGAAAACTCTGTGTAACACAGATATGACACCATAACCTTTAATAAGCTAAAACAAAAACATTTTTTTTTTCCCTATTAAATATTTTCTGCCTGAATATAATTAATTATTAAAACTCATTACGTGAGGGAAGTGGTTGCTTCTGTTTACGATCATGGCGTCAGACGTGCACACGAGTGTGGAGGAGGGTCTGTCTACCAGCGGAGCAGAGCTGTGTGTTTGTGCCCTAAGTTGACCCCCTCCTCTCTTCTCAGTCAGTCTGGGGGGGGGTCTGGTAATTAGGCTGGAAGTAACGTGCTGTTACACAGATTCGCTCTGAGCTGTCTTCACGCACCACAAGCCTCGATTTCTCTGCTCTGGTTGGGTAGGGTGGATAACACGACGACAGCAAAGGCAGGTGAGCCACAACAGCTCTCAGGGCCATGGAACGGAGTAGTTTTAGAGTTTTATAAACAGTACAACAGAGTAAAAAAAATGGGGCACCAAATTGGCCTTGGGGTCTGGGGCGGTGGTTGTGTGATTGGGCAGTTCCTTGTTTATGTCAGGCTGAGGATTTATGTTGCATGCCACCATCTACGGTCACATATCTCAACATCTACGATCTAATAAATAAAAAAATATTAAAGAGGGTCAGAGCTTTTTATATAACTGCATCACTGCTATAAAACGACTTGCCTGAAAATCTGCATCAACCTTTAAAGTCGTATCTGCCAAATACATGTGTGAAGTTGTATGAGTATGTGAATGTCTCTGTGCATGTATATATATATATATATATGAGAGTATATTTGTGTAATGTATGTGTACATTTAAAAAAAAAAATCTTATTTTGTTTTATTCTAAGTATTTCATCTCATTTTACTGCTTTACCCTTGCACTCTGCAAAGCACATTGTAATTTGTGATTTTGATAAATGCTATATAAATATAATTTACAAATAATGTATTATTAGAAAGTAGTAGTTTTCAATACAGAAGTTGGCCAAAGATCCATATATAATAAAAATAAATCCACTAATTTCAGCAGAATCACCTATTTAGTTGAATAACTAACATGAGAGTTATAGTGTTGAGTTTAACTGTGGTCTCTACTATTGTATGAAATTACCTGTTTGTTTATTGTAGGTGGTCTTGAATATTTGCTACTAAAATAATGTTGAATGAACAATGTTAATGAGAGGCTGCATTACTTTTAAAACTTCTCAGGTAGGATTTTAATAGTTAATGTTTAGCTGTTATTCATCAGATTTTGATATTTACTTCATCATTAAAGTTATTCATCAACTAAATGTACAGAAAAACAGTTATAAAGGGAAAAAACAGGAAGGTCAGTAGGGATTGTTTGACAGTTTACCACAGGAGGGCAGTCTTAGTCTTACTCACTTTCCTCCAATAGTGACCAGCAGCAGATACATTTAAAAACAACTATTGGTTTATTCACTTAAACTGAGAGACCTCATCCATTCATTTTCTAATTGAGATGCACATTAGTTCACATCTAAATCCTCCTCAGTCATCCTCACCTCATGTCCTGGATCAGAGAGACTTTCAGAGGTGGCATGGCTGATCCTACATCAACAGATTTGCGTCTCTCCGTGTCATGAATAAAACCTGGTGTGGGGGGAAAAGGGATGTAAAGCAATTCCTATGTGTAATGCAATGAGAGTCAGTGATTCATTTTGTTCATGAAGTGAAGTGATTTCTCTACCTGGAGGTCCCAAACCACCGGGAGTGGCATTGTTCTTCTCTTTGCTCTCCTGGTAGTGCAGGAGGTGGGACCAGAGGGCAGATTTACCCTGAAAGAGAGAGACAACATATTGTAGCATTATCACTTGTTCTGAGGGAACTTTACATCCACTAGCTGTGAGGACTGATCAGGTGCATGGACACCGCAGAGATCCCTCTGTCCTGACCTGTTTAACCTGCAGCCCGTGGCTCCAGATTCTCTCCAGCAGGTCACAGAGGCTCGCGATCAGAGTGTTCTCCTCAACGCCGGTGATGCTGACCTCTCCGTGACCCAGCTCCACGGCCTCCCGACCCATCTTCTCCACCAGCATACGCTTGGTCTGCAGATTAATAAACATTATTTTTGCGTTATTTTATTTCACGCTCTGTTTGCTAGCCTCCATCTAGTCACAATAAGATTTTTGTGCAGTAGGAAACACAAGTAACAAGACTAATAAAAATACAAAGCCTTTATTTGGTTTTTGCTATTTATTATTAGTGAACACTTAAAAGTAACTGTTTACTAATAAACACAGGTAAACATATGAAACCTGTGCTGGTTTGGGTCTGTGTGTCTTGGTTGAAACAGTTAAGAAAGTGTGGACAATGGTTAAAAAAGCTCATGTCCACACAGGACTTCAACAAAACCTGGCATTTATTTAACCGAAACAAGAAAAAGGAGGAGCTCACTGGAATGCTACTCAACTAACGTGAGGAAAACACAGGCTGATGACGTTGCTCTTCTCATAACTAGGCGACACATTATGTTTCAAAGGCACATTTCACAATTTCAGATAATACAAAGCCCAAATCATATTGTAATCAATATTGTTCACTGTAATCAACTAAAACAATGTGACACAGCATCAACCACATCGCAGAAATAGTCAAACCTTGTTCCTGCACTCCTTCAGCAACCCTTCTACAAACTTCCAGTTGGTCTGAGCGATGACGGAAGGCGACAGGTTGGACAGTTTGGGCTGTCGGATGGTCGTGCCCAGGTTTCTGGCTTCCTGGATGTACTTCTGATAGAAGACAGAGATCGTGGTCAGCAATCAGGTCACAGAGAAACATATATGAAGGACTAAACAGCCTATTTCATTTCTTTAATTATTAAACCAGATCTTTGCTTTAATAATTATGCCAGACTTAAGTTTTCCGAACCAAATCGATCAAATTCAATGAGGGGTGAAACTAAATAAAATTATTAAAATGTTGTTAATCAAAAAAGAGACATGGATAATCAGATTAAAACTGAGCTGCTGGTGGTGAAGGAAGCACAGGGAGGTAAAAGCCACATGGGTGCACATCACATGTGGTCCGTGGACTACCAACACATACCAAGTCCACTGTCACTGACTTTAGACAGGGCCTGAAGGACTGTGAGAGCCAGTAGTAGTCAAGAAACAGCAGGAGCTGCAGCTCCGGAAACAAGCACTCTACATGCTGAGAGTGTGTGAAGCGGGAGTGCAAAGAGACAGAGAAAAACAAAAAGAGACAGTGACCAAAAGTGTGATGGGGAGTGAGGGTGAAGTCAACTTAAAGTAAACAGACAACACGTCATGCAAAATGAACAAAGAAAACAAAGCTCGGCCAATCAATGTGTTTAATTAAGAGCTGAGGCGAGAAAACACTGTGGGGACCTCTCACCTCTCTCTGGTCATTGTCTAAATAAAGGTGCTCAGCGTGCTGCTTCTGTCGATCCCTCCGCCTCCACTGGGCTGGAGCACTCCTCTTGGTCCACCTGTGACACAAAACATGACTCGGATCACCTTTAGCGTCAATTCTCTGAAAACAGCCGACAAAATCAAATTCGAGGGAAAGGCCTTGAAGGTTTATTTAAAATGAGAAATAAATGACATTGCAGATTTTGATGTGATATTAGTGTGAAATAATCACTTGTTGCAAGTGGGCCCAGTGGAGAGCACGGCAGACTGCAGCCGCGGGAAGAAGCCTTGCTCGTAGCGTCCCTGACCGATCTTCATGTCCAGCAGGTGGGGGTGGAGGGCAGTGTGATCGATCTTTGTCACTCTCATCTCGATGGCTTTCTCTGCGGATGAGAGGTGAGAGAAGGGACGGAAGTCGACGGTGAGATTACAGAATGAAGAAACAACTGGAACTACTCATCATGTTAGACTGGTAAGAGAAACAAGTTTAAGGATGATTATCAGAGAGTCAAATTCTGTTGTTGTTCTACCTTTTAAAATCTTGAATACTATAATATAATATGATATACTATACAGGGCTGGGCTATTGTGTCTTGAAATATCCTATGATAAGAAACCCAGTAAATGTCTCTCAACGTCATCTGAGTAAGACTCTCATGTTTTCTGTAGCCAATTGTGTTGAGAAACCAGATTAACTTCAATTAACTATCTCTAATTTCTTATTCAGTAACTTGTTGACGAAAGAAGAGAGAAAACTGAAAAATGCATTTTCTTCCAAACACCCACAGAACCAAGGGAAGTGAGAGAATAAAGGCCCAGAACACAAACAACCAGTTCAGAGTCGTCCATGAATGCAGCTTTAGACAGAGTCTTTCTGATGCCTCGTTACAACACACCCACACATGGATGAGTTAGGAGAAATAGAATAGATAATAATAATTACAGTGCATGTAAGGATACAAAACAGACAAGGTGAGATATACAGCAGATTTAATAATGGTAGCTTGAAAATGTAAAGAGTGACTGTCTGAAGCTGCAATTCACAGGTACAAAGATTTAATTGCCTGAAAAGAATGAATTATCACCAATTCGCGTGCATGCGGCAAGATATCAGAGGGCACGATAAAGATCAGTGTGCAATGTATGAAGGGTCTCAGAGAATTATTGGATTATAATAAGTGAATATAACATGTTTTACAAAAAGGTTTTCTATTGAAAACACAGAGCGTTCGGACTAAAGTCCAAACAATGTGTGTTGATATAAGGGAGTAAAATACATATTTTTAAAAAAGAATACAAATTTGCAAGGATTCCTAAGATGTTATCAAATCTTTATGACCAAGAGATGGAATTGAAGTTTGATATTTTACAGTTTAACTATAAACTATATTATAAATAGCTATAAATTAAAAAAAATTCAAAAATACAACCATATTTATAGAACTTGAATTAAGTTACGAGTATAAACATATTTTTTACGTTAAATTCAAACATAAATCTGAATCTTTTCTGCATTGCACGTTGTGTAAAGTAAGGTTTTCACATCATCAAACAAACACCAACGTATTGGTATGAGCCTTTCACAGACATTGGTCGGGCTCTGGTTCTGAGTGAAATATTATTATGTGGACAATTTAAAAGAACGCCCATCCCCCCCTCTATGAGTGGACCCAACATAATGCACTGCACACGTGTTCAGGAAGCTGAGGTAACGAGAGCAAATATTACGAAGGTGAGTCTCGTCATTCTCGAGCCCGATGACATGAGGTCCAGGAACGACAAAATCCAAAGTCAGACAACTGAGGTATACTGATACATGTGAGCACAGTACTTTCCAAAGTCTCCTTACCTGACTCTTCAATGTTTGTGCATTTCTGGTACATCGATGTGCGCAGCGTGGGCGTGCGGACGTTCAGCATGCGGATCTTATCCACGCGGGAGTCAAACACCCTCAGCGTGTGCTCCTTGTCCTCGTCGTCATGGCAGAGGATCTTACTGTCGATGAAGGAGGCAAACATCTGCGTCTCCAAGAAACGTGACAGGAAGGGCAGGTAGGGCTCCGGCTGGTCAGACAGGAAGGAGGCCTGTGCGTGGAAAAGTTGGAAATTAATGTTATCAATCATGAAATATAGTAAACTCAAGTGTAATAATAACAAGCTTTCTATTCCACTGTACCTTGTCAAAGTTCTGCATCTGGTCTCGGTTGGTGAACCAAGACTCTTTGTCCTGGTTGGGCTGGATGACAAACACCTCGTAGTCGGCGAACATCTGGGTGAATCGGTTGGCGAAGACCTCTCGCACGTGGACGTTGAACTGGTGCATCTTCAGCTCCTCCTCATCACACTGAACCCGCACGTCCTTATTGCTGCTGGCGTCCTCTTTCACCTCCAGCTGATGTGCACACGCACAGGAAAAACAGAGGTTAGATAAAAGGGGAAAAAAACATGCGAGTAGGAAGTGAGATGTAGAAAAGAAGCATGACATTGCTTAGTTGTCATGTTGTCGTAAGGCTCATTTATGCTGCCTTTACGTACGAAAAGAGATGCGTCTGTTCAAAATTATGTAACCATCACTGCCTCCGTACTTCCATGAGTCCTTTATGTTGGCATGGTTGTCAAAACATCCACTAGAGGGCAGCACAGAATCCAGAGTGTTTGACAACAACAAACATGGTGACGGATGTGGAGGATGTGATTTGGATCCTCTTGAGAAAGAGGCAAAAGCAGCCACTGCTAGATTTTCTTCTTCTTGTCTCACGGACATCTCGCTTGAACTTCTGGCTACACTGCCCCCCCGCCCCCCCAATTTCCTGTGGTACATCTCCATTTTGTCTGTTTCGTCCATATCCATAAGCTTTCAGAAGAACTGCACAAATATGGACAAAATGAACGCAGTGTACGAACAAAAGGCTCTGTCCCTTTCCGTATGTGCATCTAAAGTTGATAATAAATTTGCCTTTAACGGTCTGTTATCGCAGGCTGCTGAGGAAGCAGCAGGGTTATGGGAAAAGAAGTCAAGGAGATAGGTTTTGATTCATGCTCAAAGCAAACACAAGCTCTTTTTTTAGCATCTCAGTTCATCAGCTGTACAAAGTCGGCCGTCCACTGTACGTGTGTACACATAAATGAAAAACAATGTCACAACCCAATGACACAGAGCAAGAGTCTATTAAATCCCTGACTTGTTCCCTTAAAGCAAATTTTGCAGTGAGTTGAGATAAGATTAATTAAAAGTGAGGACTGACCTCATGTCTGGGAAAACTGAACAGACGATTAGCTCATCTGTTCATGACTATGTTCTAATTGATGCTGGCAGGAGTGCACAGGCTGATTAGACTGCTACCACACAGACTTCCTGTCATTATCAGCCAATTCATCCATCTATCAGTCTTCAGAGCGAGTAATTCATCATACTACTGAATACTGTGTGTAAGATACTCAAATGGAAATGAGATTGCACAACTCTCAGTGTTCATAAAGTGTTTCTGTCATCAAGGCTGTGAGATATCGACTGGCAGCATTTCAAAGGGAACTGGAGCTGATGCTTTGAAACAATGGCGTTTCTTGGTTGTATAATAAAACACCTTCAATACTCGACACATACACATAAATCTTGAATGGCACACTGTACAGCAAATACCCCCAACAGTCTCTTTAAATCCAAAAGCTGCACCACATTTCACACACTCAGTGTTCAGTCCTCTTAATGTGCCAGATTTTTTCATCAACATCTATGAATTATTCCTTGGGGAAAAGAACATCTAATGATCTGCACCAAAATATGTCAGACATTAAAATACTGAATCAAAACAACTTCACACATTACTTTTCTATTTCAAAGCACTTAAAAAACATTAAATATAAAAACAACTATCATTTTCTGTCTTTACAGACAAAACACGTCCTGTCCATTGTGTGACAGATGGGCGCCCCCTTTTGTTTACTGTGCTTTACTGCACCATTGACAGTAGTTGGGCAGCAATGCAATAAAACTTTGTGTTCTTTTTAGTTCATGCAGTATTAATATTAATCAGCGAGACTCATTTTCCAATTTTTGGCCCTCTACATCCTTTAAGAACTGGCAAAACCTAATTCCACATATATATCAATTCATTTGAGAAGAGAATGTATTTACAGGGGAATATCAACATGCCAACATAAAGACAATCATTTTTAATTAAAAACATTTTACCGCCTTGATCTTGCCTCACAAATTCAAAATTAAAATGATCTGTCTTGGTGAAATAGTGAAGCTTTTACATGACATAATTTATTACATCACAGTTATATGGCACTTTTAGTATCTATGTTCACCATTTTTGTTTGCAGTTAAGCCTTAAGGCAACATTTGGACCAATATATAACACATGATTGTTAGTGCAGCCGACTTTTAATTTGTAAGGTTTCTCACCTTCTCCAGGCTGAGACCTGTCCTCTTGACCAGGGCCTGCAGTCTGGCGATAGTTTCGTTCTCTCTCAGCAGGTAAGAGTTCAGGGGCGAGGCCAGGTTGCCATTGCGCTTGTCGGAGACCACGTCAACAGATCTGAGGCCCCGGTATTTCACCTGGCTGTCGCTGGAGTGAATGTTTCCCTCTGGAGATACGCCGAAGGACATGAGCACCTCTGAGATCTCCTGGATGAACTCCAGCTTGTTGGGAAACTGGGGCAACTCCTCGGGAAGTTCGATGAAGTGATTATCGATGTCCACGAAACACAAGTTAGCCTGGAAGAAGATAAGGTAGAAAAAAAACAAAACAAAACAGGTATAACAGTGGTATCATCACTGTAACTAGTCCTTCAAGTCTAACAAGTTCTAATAACAGTATAACAAATTAAGCCTTCTACTTATTACACATCTGCAGAATGGGGAACCAAAGAACATGTTCCTAATGAGCCAACTAATGACTGATGAATCAAACTCTCAGGTCGGCTGGATAGTAACTGAGCTTCAAATACATCGGACAGGAAAAAGGACATGAAAATTGTAACTAAGTAGATGTTTCAAGAGGTTGCAAAATGTAGCTAATAATGACGAAAATCTAAAATAAAATAACTGACAAGAAAAGGCAACAGGGTTGTGCCCAAAGAAAATACAAGACATCAAGTGGGTTCCTTCACAATAACATGGAAATCCTATACCAGTGAATTAAGCAGCAAACTACAGCCATTCAAAAGTCAGCGAAGGGACAAACTAAGAGCTGTGTTAAAACGTAGTGTAAGAAGACACCATGGTGTGTGTACCTCCTGTGGCAGCTCTAGCTTGGTGCGGTCGTCCTGCCCGTTGGAGTGGAGGCCCATGAGGTACGGCACAGGCGCGTCCAGGAAGTGGAGGAGGGAGGCGGGCAGAATGGGAACGTACACATGCTGCCACTGGAAGGGGAACATTAAGGCTGTGATGCTCTCTGCCACCGTCATCAGCCTCTGGTAATCTGTTTCACACAAAAAGAAAACAAACAAGCGGTGATCAAGAAAAAGTCGGAACCATGTGAAATGTATGTCAGCGCACCGGTACCGTGCAAATTTGAGGGTGCATCTCTTGACTTGATTAATGTCATGGGTCTGAGTGATTGCTTTTTTTTACCCTAATTAGTGATTTCAAAGGCACTAAATTCCAGGTCAACTAAGTGATATTTTCAACATTTATTGGACAAAACTAGGGCACTTTTAGTAGAAAACTTTCAAGGATATAAGCCACACTGAAGCCTGGAGGGTAAAACTCTGCTGCTGTATTACTCGAGACTGACAGTTTTCATAACATCTGAACATAAAAGTATAAAAGTGCATTTTTAGGACAAATTCAAACATAATCTAGTTGCACAACTCTTTTCCCATGTGTCCCCCTCCCTAAAATGTATTTTTCTGATAGATGTTTACCCCTCCAGTAACAGCACTCTCTCTTAATGCAACAAGATGGCTGTTCCCTGAGTCTGAAATACCTCAACTGCCCTGTGTCGCCTGGTAGCCAGTCCTGCTACGCCTGCAGTAACCACACAAGTCCATCCAAAATATTAGCATTGATTCAGAAAAACAAAGCAGAGTTTTCTTTCTCAAGTGAATGCAATATGCTTCTGTACTTTACCCTGAGGGAAACAACGTGAACTAACATGACATGATAGAAGGAGACAGCCAACCTTACTACTGTTACAACTCTTTGCTCTGGTTATCTTAGTTGTTTTCGTGTCGTGTAAAGGTCGAAGTGGAGTTGGATCAATGACGAACCTTAAATGATCTGTGATGACACATAAGCTGTGTCCCAATGTAAGGAGAGGATCAGACTTTAATGTAGTGTCAAAAATGTGCCTCAATATGGACGACATCGCTGGTGTTTAAAGCCCTTTATCCATAAAACACTGGATAAGATGGTGTTGGGTTTTTTGCAAAGGTGCATTTTGACATTGTGGTAATTCTAATGCTCGCATTAAACTTCTATCCATCGATTATCTATACTGCTTATCCTTTTGAGAGTCACTGGAGCCAATCCCAGCTGACGTTGGGCAAGGGGCCAGCGTATCACAGGAACCATTCACTCTCAAATTCACACCTACGGTTAACTTTGAGTCTCCAATTAAATTAACCCCAGTCTTTATGCATTTGGACTGTGGGAGCTGGGGTGCAGTGAGAAATCCCACACAAACACGTCGGAGAACAAGCAAACTCCACGCAGCAAGACCCCGGATTCAACTCAGGAACCTTTTTGCTGTGCTAAGTATACCACACCACTGTGCTGCCCCGCTTTTAACTTGCCACTGGTAGTTTGAGGACACTGTACTGGTTTTACACATCCACATTTTCTAAATTGTTGTCTGTCTGCCAACAGTTTAGTCTCTGTGAGGGTCGACTATCTCATGGGAGGAGGAGGTCCTGTGGTGGCCTGCGTCCTTTGGAGGTTCCACACTCAGCCGTGTGAACACAGCAAGTCAGCTGGTCTTGTGGTGAACATTAAATTCCTTTTCCGTGACTCCTTCACTTACAGAGTTTCACACTTAAGTCAACTGCCATACATGCAAATATGTGTCCGGTCCTCCTCATCTGCATTCCTGCTCTATCCTGTTGACACCTAGTGTATGATCAGCTTCAGCAGCAGCAGCAGCCGCAGCAGCAGCTCGGCCTCTCCTGTTATGGTGCCAAAATAAATACCATTCCTTCATTTGGTCATGTGCTGGCCCATGAGAAGAGACTCTCACCCAACCCGGCCTGCCCCCCCCTCATCCCCCCTCAGCAGGCTTCCTCTCCCAGGATGGGGACAAGAATACTAACATCACCCGTCTGCTCTTAAACTGGGTCACCAAAACAATAAACCACTTTATCTCAGGTCTGCTGCTTTATTTCCACAGGCACTTGCCATGGACATTTTAGAAATGTCCACACTGCAAACAGGGCTGCTGCCGGAACTTCAAGTGGTGCAGGTGCTGTTCAGTTTACAAGTCAAGTGCAACTGCATGCAGAACAGCAGGTTAAAAATACACTGAATACACAGAAGTGAAACTGCGATTGATCTTAGATCTCAGCACTATTCTGATCAAGCAACGTGTTCGACAAAATCCTGCGGTTGTTTAAGCAGCTTCAGTTTCAATAAAGGCGACCGGCACGTCCTGATTTTGACTATTTATAATTTTCCTTTGGTAAGAAGCAAAAGGCAAAATAAAAACACACAAATGGACATTGATAATATGTGGTTGAGAAGCTAGTGGAGAATAACTATAGAAGGTTTGCGAATCATGGAGGTGCATCTGAAAGCTGAAAAACAAAGAAAGGCGATGCTATTTCCTAATTTACAAAAAGGGAATAAGAAAGACAAAGTGTTTATTTTATAGTGTGCGATCGAAGAGCTTGATTCTGTATCTTCAGGCCAGAGAAAAAAACACTTTGCTGAGGCCCAGCTTCAACTTTAATTTCGGATGAAGTCTAAATCCCTGCGGTTGAAATGTGTGTTTTTTTGTATTTGCAACATCCTCAAGTCAGACCACTTGTTCACACCCCGCTCTCCCTATCCTCTGATCAATCCTGTGACAGAATTCACAAGACAGAAAATGGCCATGAAATAATAAAACAACAGATAACAGCTTAATTGTAGGATGTCACATTTGTTGACACATGAGTGACACATGACGGGCGTTCTGTTTTTAGGGAAGAAAGAAGAAACAGAAAAGCATTTCAGAATCTTTTTTATGGCTTCATGGAGGAGGTGTTGGCCAAGGTCTTTTTCTTCTTCTTCTTTTGAAATCAGTTTTGAATTACTGTGCTATTTAAAGCACATAACACACAGTTGTCTCCTTATTCGCAGAGCATCCCTCTCCTCAGAGTGTTTAAGTGTCCTTTCATTAACAATCCCTCATTTCTTCTCAGTGGAGGATTGCCAGGGCTCAACTCCACACAACATCCTTCACACGTTCTGCAGTGATGAGCCTCATGGGGGGGAGGGCATGATGTCACTTCCAACCAATAATAATCACCCAGCATCACAGCTATCCTCCCTGTCTCTGGGTCGCCTAGCAACACCACGGCTTTCCCCCTAAAGAGCTGCTCCCCCCCCCTAAAGAGCTGCTCCCCCTTGTCCCCTGGCGTTTTGTAAACCATTTGCCTTGTATCGCCGTTGTAAGGGATCCAAACTCTCTCTCACACACACACACACACACACACACACACACACACACACACACACACACACACACACACACACACACACACACACACACACACACACACACACACACACACACACACACACACACACAGCAAAGAATCATGTGACTTACTTTGAATATTTACTGCTGACTAACAAAGATCAAGCTCTCAACACTTTTTTTAAATCCAAAGCTTAGATTAAATTAAGCAATGATTATCAGACTTGCTGTGTGTTTGGTTTAAAGGAAGAATCACACTCAAGACGAAAAGGACTTCCTGCTTAGCTCTGCAACTCCAATGTGCAAACACAACGAACTTCCATAGCAACACTCACAGAAAAAACTCTTACATGCGAGTTCTGTAATGGCCGAGAGGAATAACATTTACACAAGCTCATCCTCACACAACTTCACGTTAATAGAGACACACAACAGGTTATGTAATCTCCTGGATAGTAGTTCTGCCAAGCATATAAAACATTTGTTGTAGCCTCGGGTTGTTGTTGTTCCTATACAAAAACCATCCGGTGGTTTTAAAGCTAAACATTTCTGAAGTTGGCGACAGAGGCACTATTATGGAGAGACAGTCTGGGAATGAGATGAAATGCAACGTTTTTTTTCCTGGTGAAACAGACCATTAACATGACGATATTGGTTTTGTTTTTGCCACTTAAGATTGAAGAAACTCAACATATTTAAGGGGCTCCCATAAAGTAAAAAAGAATCAGCAGGTGTGGTTTAACAGCTTCAGAGATCCCAGCCCCCATAATTCTTGACTTTTTATTATTCTTATTATAAAGGATCTCGGGATTGAAAGTCAAAATTAAATTTTCTTTATAGCTATGTTTTTTTTCTTTGCACGTGTGAAAGACTCTGCATGCTTTGACTCTGCCCATTAACAACTATAAACACTTCATTTGACTGATTTCTGAAATGCTTGAAAAAAATGTCATATGCCATAGTTGTAAATGAGCATACCCTTGGCCTTATGAAAACCTATCAAAGACCATCCAATGTTTTCCGCTGTGTTTCTTTAAAGTCAAACAATAGTAATACGTTTAATCATGATATTTATGGCATAATAAAACTAAATATCTGTACTGTAACGGCATTTTTGTGTAAATACTAACCTATGCCTTTCTTCCATCCATCTAAAATGTACAAGCGGAGAGGAAGCCTTAAAGCTACATCTGGTAGTATTGAACATGTCCCCTGACAATATCTACTCTAATGTCATGACACTGATATGTCTCTTAACAGTGTCTCTACTACCCAGATCACATGACCTCATAATGCTCAATAAACAAATGTTGTGCAAATGCTTTTCCTCCTCTCCTTCCTCTCTTCCAGCCATTTAGATACTAGGTTTTATGAAGTGTGTCTCTACTACTAGTAACATCTTTCTCTTTTGTTTTCTAAAATGGTTGTAATGTGAGTCAGATGCCTGGATATTTGTAATCAATGTGTCCTAATGCAACTAGATGTTAAAGGTTAAGTGAAAACATCGACCAGCTACTTACGCTGTGAGTAAAGCAGAATCTGCATCTCGAGCAGGGCACAGGTGAACAGCTGAAGAACGTTCTCCACCCCCAGCAGAGTAAACATCTCACCCATGGCAAAGTCAAAGAGTGGCAGCTCAGATGTGCTCGGCCTCTGACACACCACAGGCCCGTAGACGCCTGAGAACTTGAGGGATCGACCGGAGGGAGGCATCGGCACTTCGTAGAGGATGTTGTAGATGTAGCTCTCGAGCGGGAGGGGTGGGGGCTGGGGGGAGGACACAGCCTGGTGAAGCTGCTGCAGCACCTTCCTGCTGGCCTGAGGGAAGGCCATGGGTGCTATCAGGCAGATGCACTTTGACACGTACAGCGTGTCACGGCTGATGTCATATGAGTTGAAGCGCTGCAGGCGGGAGATGGCGGGTGCAGCGTGGAGCATGGGACGATGATGGGGCGGTTGGTGCCGGTGCTCCTCGAGTCCCTGTGGTGAGGTGGGAGTGTGCAGGATGTCGTACTGCTCTGCATTGTGCATGTGGTAAAGAGTCTGCATGGCACTGCAGATCTGCTTACTGGTCACCTCCTCGAAGAAGGTGAGGGCGAAGCCGTAGGTCCGCGAGCCGTCCTCTCTGGTGATGATAAAGGAGTGGAACTGAGGCTCCCGGGAATCGACCTGCGTCCTGAACGCCAGACCCTTTGGCATGCAGAGCTGTGAGACGACAGACAGAGTGCAGAGTGAGAGGGATAAAAGACATCAGAACACAATGGGAAAAGAGAAGATGTTTAACAGACTACATCAGCACATTATGGCTGTCATATTGAAAATGTCAGTTTCTTAGAGTTTGATGACAACATTCGTGACATGTTCCTGTCTGCACAGTAAGTACAGAGATGGAGTTAAAAGGTGATTAGCCTAGCTTATCATTAAGACTGCAAACAGGGGGAAACAGCTGGCCCTGCCAAAAGTTCAAAGTTATACTTACCAGCATTACTTACTAAAAAGTATTTTGTTTGTTTATTGACAGTTTGAGATGTTAGAGAATGCAACTATTGCTATTGCTGTTATTACTAATGCTCCTACTACTGTATAAGTTGTCTGGAATTACTACAAAGTTCAAAAAGGAGTTACAGCACAACTACTATTGCCTTATTCATACTACATAATTTTAAGCCAGATTTTCCACAAAATGACAAATTTTGGAAATTGCAGACACAAGCCCCCGATCGTGGAACCGAGTCTGTAAGACTCCCAATCACCAGAGAGCCAACACCTTTGAAAGTTGTGTCGTCTGAACTTGGTATAAGGACATATTTTCAAAAATGTTCGAAACAATCAAACTAAATTTGATATTTTTCTTTTTTTGCATGCTGGTATTATATATAAGCAGTGGAACACATTTCAATGCATTAAACTTATAGATTCAGCCATGCTATTATTCTTTAAGAATGAGGTTGGTGTGTTATAACTGTAAAGAGATCGTACCATGCCAACTGCATCCTGGTCGAATGGATTCCACTCGACATTTTCTGGATAATGGGCTAGAACTTTGGATTTGAAGGTTCTCCGCAATGGACTCTGCTCAAAATTCTCACCTGAAAGTCAAACAGAGAGAAAGAGAGAGAGGGAGAGAGGGCGAGAGAGCAAAAGCACAAATAAGACAAGCACCCAGCGCACGTGTCCAGGTGTAAAAATAAAAACATTTTGATCAGAAGCAGGTGCCAGGCACAATTCCAGGAAGAAGAGCGAGTCAGCATATTTGTCTTGGGAGGAAGATTGTATTGCATCATTTAAAGCTGTCATCTGCATTCTGTTCTAGAGAGTAATCGAGTAAATATGATGATGAAGATGGCATCTAATAGTCCAAACAGATTATCAACCAAACTTTATAACTCTTAATGCTTCCTGACAGCTTTAATGGCAATACAAAACAGCACAGAAAATAATCAATCATAAAAAAGACAAACTGAGTTGATTTGAGCCCAGAGTAAAGCAGGAGTGATGCACACACCAAGGCAGCACTGAAAAGTCATTCAGAGTGTAGGGGGAGAGTAAACATTGACCAAGCAATGCCAGCACAGGCAGCGCTGGATTCGTGTGTGTGAGAGAGAAACAGAAGCAGTGATTGTCAAACATCAGCTCGTTCAGCTACTGCTGGAGGAAGTGAGAGATGGAGGGAGGGAGGGAGGGGGGGAAACCAGGAGGAGAGAAATCAGAGTGCGCAAAACAGAGAGGGCAAGTCCCCACAACCTGTGCAGAAAGCAACTGTGGAAACTCAAAACTTGAAGGAACAAAAGATAAGAAATTGTGCCAGGTTAAAGGCTGAAGGGTTAAAGCTGAGTTCAGGTTAAGAGGGGTAGGAGTGTGTGTGGTGGGAGGGTTACCTTCGTCTGCATTTGCCAATTTTCCTCTGGCCCCACCGAATTTAGTAGCCTCTATATACTGGCATAAAGCTACACAACAAATAAAACAAAAATATAATTACAAGCCTGGTTCTGGACTGGTAGAGCATCACTTCTCAGTTTGTGCAGACACATCCTGACAGCTCTGTCCTCAGAACAAGCTGCACGCAGATGTGCATCTCTGTCAGGTGGGTATGCAAATTCAAGCCAGCAGGTGGCGTTATGATAAAAGATTAACTTGTTTTGTGTCTAGTTTCTTCTCCTTGTTCTTCTGGAGATCACATATATATCCATATCATAGACTGTATATAAAGATGGACGACATGTCGGCATCCCAAAAGTGAAACCAAAGCATCTTGATCGCCCCCGGGTGGCTGACTGAGACTGGTTTGCATTTAGTCCAGTGCCTGTACTGATGGGCGGGACTTCAATACCATTCAGCACAAGATGGCAATGTGCGTATCCGGGATATTTTGGCTTAATTTTGGGATAGTCGGGGGAAGTGTCATCCATCTTTATACGCAGTCTGTGATCCATATTGTTCTGATATGGATTATCTTCGAGGCTTTGAGCTAATTGCTAATGTTAGCATGCTAATATGCCCACACCGACAATGCTAAAATCCTCACATTTAACATCTTTAACATAGCGTAAGAATTTCAATTATCAAACCACAGTTTCGCCGACTCATACGTTTTGTATATTATATACCATGAATATCACACTGCTGTAACTACTCACTGGCACACAAAATGTATATTCATCCGCAGCTTTAAATAGTCACAGATGAATACACTCTTTAGTTCTTTTTAAACATTTGCTAAACCTCACAGTGCCTAATTGTTTAAGAAATTATTGGGTGCTTTGATTCTTGAAAACATATATTTGAGGCATTCATTATTCAAATTACAAAGTAGACATGATTGCTGATTGCTATAGACGATCTCCAACTGAAAAACAAGACATTCTTGTATATAAAGTGTGGCAGATTGATCAAATGTGTGTATCCATTAGTAGACTGTGATGGGTTAAACTCTACAGTGAATGGCCTCTACTGTGGACTGACTATCCCTGGAGCTGGATTATCTAACATTTTACATCAAAGAAAGCCTTTATATGGAGCCGTGCAACGCTTTTTGCTGTCCTCTTGATGCAGGACATTTGACAAGCACCGATAAAACAGTCCTGCTGGCAGAAACATACAACCATGCAGCATGTCAAAGCCAAATGTGTGCTGACAAACATCAACTCTTTTCTATTTCCACCATGTCAGCTTCAAACCAAAGCTGCTCTCAGGCTAATGCAGCCTTGTGAGATGTGAAACCAGGACTTTCCTCACACAACCTTTTACAGGCAGTGTGGTCAGGGATGAGAAAAATCCATTTTCATCGCTCTTATGAAACGTCTCAGTGGTGACACAGACACACAAGGCGATAAACTGACTCATCTCTCCACCCCAAAGATTACAATCGTTCTCTCTGTTGCTTTTGTTTGAACTACACATTTATGTTAAATCAGGGATTTTTCTTTACTGTGAATTCTAATTGTAACTTTTAGAATGAAAAGCATCGGAGGGGCAATGCATACCGTGTACATGCTCTGTAAAACCCCAATGAGTCAATGCTAGGTTCTGTATATTGTAGAAATGGCATCATCAATAGGTCAATTATACCATATAGTAACTGGACTGTGTTTATATGGTGACGATGACAAATATTATTAATAATTGATAAATCTAAATAATCTGTTGATCATGTCTCTAATGTTATTGTTTGCAAAAGTCAATGCATTACTACACTATATGACATGATTTTCTGATTTCCTAGTGCATGATTTCCTACCATATGATCATAAATTACTTTTGTGATCTATATAAGGTTTAGGTTGTGTCTATGGTCCTATAGGATACAGAGATATCTTGAAAATTCACACAAACACACACAGGTGCAATAATGGTGCTGTCTTCAGTCAGGTAAGAGCCCAACAATGTCCGACCACAAAATCTATTAGCGATTCAGATATCAGGTTTATTTTCCCCGACCAAACAGTGAGAACGATGTCGAGTAAGTGCAGTCGACACATCCAGACAGGAGGTGCTGAGTGCAGCAACAAACTGTTTCACATTAGGTAAAGTGAGAAAGATCCTAGCGAGGGAGTAAATGTCTTGAGGATTAGGTGGTTTAAACGGCCGGCTACTTTCGTATGCAAACTGCCCACAGTTTCGGAAACTAGGCCAGGAACGCGACTCACGTTGATGTTGTTATGATTAGAAGGAATTTTATTAGAAGGCGTTTCATTTTGCTGACATTGTACTTTCTCCTTGTTCTTCACAGCAGGCTCAAGTGAAAAATGTTTCATCCAACACAGGTGATTGCTTCGGCAAACGTCTTGCATGCTAATTAGAAGCTAACCGTCGCGCGTGGGGAGTCGACTCAGCACCAGCAACCTCTCAAGTGTAAACATGTTATTGATTTTTCATATTCTTTATCAAATAGCGCTGTGATGCCATTAGAGCGTGGACCGGTAGCAGTGGGAGTAGAGCGTCAGCTTTGGCATCATGCTGTTTTTTCTAAGCCAGGGACCACTGGCAGCTGAGCAGCTCCCCTGTGCTAACACCCTCACACCTCCTGTAGCATGGCCCACTCTGCTCAGACAGAAACGGATGTACCACCCTAAAAGGAGAGCTGTAGTCCACTCGACAGCCTGCAGCAGAAAGTGGCGAAGACTCCGCTAACGCTTCAAAAAAGCTCAACAGCAAAAACATCAACACTTGTTCACCCAGAGGACCCAGTGCTGACAGGACATGATCGCTCACTTACAGCTTCAACTCACAGTCTTCACAGTGTATACTCGCAGTGGACACAATGTGGGGTTTTCTCAATGGAGGACAACATTTCTCAAATAGTTTCCCAGATTTTTGATTTTTCAGTTGTCACAGTGTTGAAAAAGGTTTTTAAGATACTTCTACATTTTAGATCTTGAGTTATGAGTGAATCAACAGAAAAATAATCGGACTATTCAGATAATTGATTAATCTTATGATACATTTTTCTAGGAAAAACCACAATTGCTGGTTCTGGCTTTTCATATGTGACAAACAACTATTTTATATGATAACAAACTAAATATTGGGCTTTGAACGGCTGGTCAGACCAAATAAACTATTTCATTTGAGATTAACAATGAATGACAGTGATGTTGGTGTGCCAGTTTTCATTAGTCTAAAGTAGAGCTGCCACTAACATCACTGTCATCCATCATTTACATTTGTGGTTAACACCATTCACAGGCGAGCTGCCAAAATTTCAGCATCATGTTTCTTTGGAAGCTTTCGGCAAAACAGTGGTTTGTTATCTATTTAAGAGGGAATTCCAAACATCACACTGAACCAGTTGGAAACCAAAATACTGTTATACAGAGGCTCAGCGTGGTTCTTGTTCTTGCTCTTCTCACAGCTACTATAACATCTGTACAAATAAGAAGGCAGCAATTCTCAGTTCAGTGCTTAGGAAACAGTCCCTCTCACCCCCCAACCTGTTAATGTTACATCATATAGTCTTTAAACATCTACATTATAAAGTTGGGTATTTAACCTAAACCATCAGATCATTTTATTTTTAAGTCTTTCACTACTTTACCCACTGCCATTTGTTTCTACCTCCGTAAAAAGCCTGAATTTGAGAATCAGTGAGATGAGAACTGCAAATATCAAACACACGTTACATGACAGCCTGAAGGTTCAGCTCACCAAACGTCTGTTAGCAACCACGGGGTTGGTCTTCAGAGAAACTTAACAAACAAAGACAACCCACAGTCTTTTAGACAAGAATGTGCAGGTTTAATTACTGTGAGGTGACGGGAAAGAATGTGAACAGTCACGTTTCAGGAGAAAATCTAAAGGTACCATCATAAAAGTCTTATTCATACAAGGATCAGCACTGATGAGAAAGAGAAAGAGACATTTCTCCAAAGGGAATGAATGAATAACCCTAACCCTTACTCGAACATTGACAGTGTCCTATGTAAGCTTGAGTTATGTGAACCAGTTCGAACAATTTCAACATAATTTCTAACAAATCGTGGTTTGTCTATATTTTATCATGGAAAACCAAACCTATACTGCTACTGTTCCCATAGACAAGAAGCCATTCAGGGGTTAGAAAAGAAAAGCTGCACTTTGTATTGTCAGTTTGCTCAACACTGTAAAATCTTAGCTCTCCTATTGGCTGTTTATTGTCGAAATGCACCATGGGGGGTGTAGTAAACGTCATCAATAAGCTTGTGATATATTTAATCAAAGAATCACATTGTAGAGATGATTCAACCAGGAGAATTTCATGTCCTTTACAGCCACAGACGAGCTCCACTTGTGAGCCGCATAACATCGTCTGTTGGGAACATAGATGGGGCTTTTAATTCTGGAAGCAGAAATAGCCTGAATTGATTCATTAAAAAAAATAATAAAACCGCCCCATGAGCCTAAAGGGCAGTATTTTCTATCATTTCTATCGTTTCCCAGATACAATTTCAAGCAAGATGCTGTAAAAACACTGACAAGGGAGACTTTACATGCCCATAAATACACAACTCTGGAGTGGAAATATGAAAAAGCATATTATGCATTTAAAGCTAGCTTGCACGTTGAGCCATTGATCCTCATTTGTTTGCAGAGTAGGATTGGGGAGGGGAGCGAGGCTGCCTGGAGATTTCAAAAGGATATTTAGCATTTGAATAAGCGGAGCCTGTGTACGAGTGTACTTATGTCCCTCAGCTCCCTGTGTTTCCAGTGTGGCCTGTGAGGCTGCAGGGTCATACATATGCTAATCAGGTCCTCACTGCGCTTCAAGGAAGTTTCCGTCCTGTCTTTGTGTGTCACTGTACACGAATCACCGCTCCATCATGTTCAACATGCTTCTGTTGAATCACAAGAGGGTTTAATGTGGATCATTTCATTCATTGTTTTTGGAAGCAAAATTTGAGGCCGGGCAGCTTTTATTATTTAAAACCAAATCAAGTGTATACAATCGGATTTCATTGGTTCAGTGATTTCAATGATTCCTCTGTAAGTTACGATATACTGAATACTGCTTTTTCATTAATCTATGCAGACCGAAACTGTCCTTCAAATATAACTGACACTCTTTTTTTAGTTCTGATTAATTATAGGATTGATTATTATGTTGGGGTTTATCAAACACTGGGGTCCTTTTTACGTCCATAAACAATCATGCCACAATTTCCCTAAAGCCCAAGGACTTGTCTTCAAATGTCTAGTTTTGCACAGACCAACAGCCCAGCGGTCCATCGTCCGATATGAAAAAGAAAAGCAGCCCATTCAAACAACTGTGAATTGGTAACATTGGTGGGTTTTATGACCATAAAAAGTGTTAAATGATACATTTTCTAACTGCTGACGATCAAGAAAGGTTTCAGCTCTAATAAAAAGCCATTCAATTTAATTCCACTGAGCCTGAGGTGTCCTCTTCAGATTTTTATTTTTTTTATCATTAGTCTAGATCTCAAGATATTCAGTTCACTATGTTACAAAGGAAACGCCACATCCTCAAATCTGAGGAAACATAGGTTTATTGCACAGATGTCTGCAAAATTCACACTAAATTCCTTTTTTAACTTCTCACATATTTACTGTTTCGTTTCATCGAGACACATCTTCATTTCCCAGTTCCTACCTTTCTTTTCGAAAGAATGTGGGTGCATTCTCACATGAATGACAACAGCAATATTATTTTAGTTTGAAACATCTACAGTATTTTGATTTCATGCTGAAAAGGTGAAGACAAAAAAAGCTATTACCACTTGTACTACCACATACAGTGTTGAAGATCAAGGTATATTATCTAGATTACCTTAAAGCAGCTGTTTGGCTGACGTGCTCGTATATAACCTATAAAAGTGGAATTTCCGCAGCATTTCCTCTCTTCAACTCAGAACTGAAACAGCAGATAAGGGCAAGCCCCTAAAACCTCTACAGTAAACAGCCGCGTCTTGCACGTAAGTAGGACACCGTCAGCCACGGTCGACCACAGAGTCCCTGTTAGTGCGTATCTGCAACGATTGGGTTGGTTCCAGTTGTATCTAGACCGTAAAAAGGCCTGAAGTAAATCTTATAACTGACCTTACAATAGATTTTAAATAACAGAGAAAATCTGAAACTTAAAGACTTAAAGATATTATTTGTTTAATAAGTTTAATAAGTAAATTCATATAAAAAGCTGAGAGGGAATGCCAATAAATGGGGAATTACTCAATCATGTATTCTAAGAACTTGTCTTTTCTATATTGCTGCCATTGTTCAGAACTACGCACTGACGAGGGATAATTATACACTTATGTTCTTTTTCTGTTCCCACTGATGCACGGCTGACATTTTCAAATGAATTCACTTGAGCATTTTCAAAAAGCTACATCTCCAGCAGAGGAAAACATGATCAGTGCAGATGGAGAACAACAACAGAGAGGGAAACAAAATATGCAAATCCAGATGCACCCACGTTAGTGTGGTCAGCCACTATTAGTCTGGTCAGGCAGATGCACCTGTGCTCTGCTCATGGTTGATCTCAAGTCCAAATAGAGCAAAGCATGTTCTTGAACTTCTATTCGTTTCAAGAAAATATGCACTCATCTCGTAAACGGGAAGGTGAATTAAAAAGGAAGTAAAAAAAAAAAAAGGGAAGTGCATGGGTTGAGTGTTTTTGCTTGAAGGAGTAAAAAACTTTCATTAAACCACAACAGCAACACTGCAAACCTGTCACTACCTGCTGAGTCACAATTAATCACACAGAAACAGTTTCGTTCTATTAATCACTGTGCTGTAAAAAAAAAAAATATATAGTATTCACAAGAATTTAAAAAAATGAATCAGACAAATTGGATTATTGTCAGGAGCCATTAGAGTGTAGGAGCAGTAAGAGCTTATACACCTTAACACAGTTACTAAGAACAGGCTTAAAGCTACTTCACGTTAGTAGATTTACACATGACTGTTAGCAGCAGTCTGACCTTTAGTATCAGTACTTTCCTATACTACAGTACTACAATACTGTACTTTCCTATCTCTTCCTATTACATTTGAGTGTAAATGCAGTGTCATAATTTGAGTTGAAGCTTCACTATGTCGTTGTAGAACTGATTGCTTCCTTCAAAACTCAGGGTTTCCCCAGGATATCATCTTAGAAGAAGTGATGCTGTGGAAAACCCTGACATTATCTGTGAGGGAGATGATACCAGATAATCACAAACAGTCCACAAGATCCAGATACACAGAGATAATAGACTGCCATTTGGCAATATGGATTAAAACATCTGTTGCATTGAATCTAATTTTACATTGATATATTTTATGTAAAACGAAATGAGAAACAATTTATGGATGCGATGTGAATATCATGTTTTCTCTACCTCATACATAAGAAATAACAAAATGGTATTAGACAAACAGAAAATCAAATCAAACAGAAATCCTATTAAAACTGCACCATTTCTAGCAACACTCAAAAATGTTAAAAAGTTATATTAAAACTACCAATAGTTTACTCAGCTTGGTAAAATCACTGTGCGGATAGACAAAATGACATGTCCTCACAGGATATATACATATTACAAGTCCATTATTACCAAATATTTGTATACAGTTTGGTAATTACGGGAAAAACAAGACTGTTGGTTTGATTGTTATTGATGTCCAGATTGTTTAAGAAACTACTCAATTTAAACCCCACATCACTAATTCAATTGTTATTGGATGATTTATTCTTTTGTCGTTTGTTTATTGACACACTTTTCATATGTAGCTCAACTGCTGTCCCCTGAGAAAACGTTTCACGGTAGTGCGAGCTTCGCTGAAAGGGATAAATGAAAATATGCCATCTGTTCACTTTCTATTTAACCTATAATTAGCACTATTAGTAATTAGTACCATTAGGAACTGGTTCCTGTAACTAGTAAAACTGTACCTGTGATTAGCACCAAGCTATGTGGTTCATTCCTGGAAATCAAATGTGATTTTCAGCCTGAAAAATAAACTTTGACCTATGTTGTTAGAACAAAAACAGCAGTGTTGCCATGCTGTAATCTCACTGACTATCCGTGGATCCTCAGACCTCAGTTTCCTCATGCAGATATCCACATCCTCTCAATTCACTTCAATTCACATGCAGATATCCACATCCTCTCAAATCCTCTCAGTTCAATTCACATGCAGATAAATCATGAAAGACAGAGACACAGAAACACAGAAACAGGGGGATTTAGGTGTGTCACGACCCACTGTGCTGTGTTTACGATGATGTTTAAGCTTAGTGTATTAAAATAGATGGGGAGGGGAGGGTGTGCCCTCTGTGGAGGTGACTTAAAGACGATGCTCTCATGCACAGTGGTGGTGGATGCTGTCAGGGGTCGATGATGGAGGTGGAGGTGGTGGTGGTGGTGGTGGGGGGCATGGTACATTAATAGCCTGGAGCACCTGGCAGCTTGATGCTTGATACAACCCGGTGACAGCCACTGTGACAACACCTCTCACGTGTAATTACATTGCAGCGACATCAGAGTTTAGATTTTTTTTTAAAATCAATCAACACCAGAAAGTGTTGATCACGTAAAACGGAGCAGAGCTGACGTCGATTCAATCTGATATTGAAGTGTGTGTGTGTGTGTGTGTGTGGGGGGACCGGAGGGAGATGATCGATATTTTGAAGTTAAAAATAAAAGAGATAATAATCCTGTCTGCTCCGAGCGGCACAAACAAACAGGCTGAGAGGAGAGGAGCGAGGCCTGGTGTTGTGTTTTCATATCTATAACCTGCATCCTGTGGTTATACACATGTTAAAGAACAAACAGCCACCTTGAGATGCTGTGAAAACACAAACAACAACGTTAGTATGACGATACGAGCCGCTTCCTTCTTTATTCGCCTCCAGCACCAGCCCGACGGTCACCCCCACCCCCTCCCCGAACAGCTAGCGCTCTTACCGGACAGTTCGTCGGGTTCCAGTCCGCTCTCGGTGTCGAGTCCGCAGATCACGAAATAATCTGCGAACCGGCAGGAACCGGAGCTGAAGCCGGTGGTCATTCTGAGACTGGCCCGGTGGTTCCCTTCTCCCCTCGACAGGGAGCATATTAGAGGGGCTGGGAGAGGAGGGTTCTCGCTGCCATCATGGATGCTACAGCTGCGATACTGCGAAAAAAATCACAACCGAGGCTAAAGCTAACCAGGCTGCTAGCAGCCAGCGCTAACACACACTACATCCGGCCGGGCTCCTTCACAATAGAACGCTGCAGAGAAAACACGAGCGGGTAAAAATTAAAAGTAGGTAAAAACCTGGAGATGCAGTATAATGATGTTTTTGAGCAACACATACAACACTGTTTTTATGGTTTCTCTACATACGTATGGATTATCTCAATAGATTAGTAGTTTGAAGCTTCTGTTCCTTTTTGAAGGTGAATGTAAATCTGTCCAGATTAACAAAATAAAAGCCTCATGTGGCTGACTATGGTGGAATTGCAGCAATGTTTATAGATGTGCACTATATCTGTTGACTATTCTAATTTTGACAGTGCTAATGATAATTTGATAGTAATTAATATAAAATTAATTAAAATTTTGCACCAAACCACATAAATCAATATGTCTTAAACCCTGTCTTTATCCCACATAGCCATTTAATGCCGCCTACACTGCTGTGCATTTAAAGCAAAACGTGCCAATTAGGACTTTGTTTGAAATTATATGTATTTTCTATATAAATAACCTTTTATTATGTTTTATTCAACAGTGTTGTTTATTGATTTGACTTTTAAAAAACTTTACAGTACAAAGCCAAAGAGGATGGACCCTGCTGATAAACTTTTATGACACTAAAATCTAAGTGATGCATGAAACAGAAAAAACGATTTAATCAAATCAGTATTTAGTGTGACCACCTTTTGTCTATCTTTCAACACCCACTGTTGTTCTTAATGACTGGCTGTTTGTTTGAGGTCACTCACACTGGGACCAGTTAGAGGCCATTCTGACCACATCATGTGATAGATAAAAATCCAAAGAAGTAAAGTCCCCTAAACTTTTGCTCACTACTATGTCTAAATGCTGATCTATCCCCAAACTACCATTTACTCTGAAACGTTTTAAGAATAAAAAATAAAGAGTCTACTAATTCAGCCATATCTAAACCACTCTTTCTGTTATTAATCCACAATCTATATTTCAAAATAATCCATTTGGAGTTTCCATGTACTTTTTCTGACTGAGACAAATTATCTTATTTTGAAAGAACTCTCCCTAGTTTCTAGTTACACTAACTATTTATAGTTCTACACATCTATAGAAATCAGAAGAGCCTTGCAGTCCATCAGCAGCAGCAGCGCAGCTGTAATCATCTGGCAACAATCCACAGTGTAACATGAGGCTTTGTTTGTGCATGAATCTTACACTGATTATTTATACACCACAGCCAAAGTGCAGCTACACTCACAAAGTCATCGGTTCACTTTACGAGGCTGCTTTGCTTTGAGACTGAGAGTTATTTTAAGTTACATACTTCTAGGTAGGCATCAATATTTCACCCTCTGTTTACATCATCTTTTACACAGATCATAAGGTAAAAGTCTATATTCTACCAAGAGTCCTGTAAAAAAGTGTAGAAAGTTTAGATCAGAACAGTGAAAAGCACATTGTCATTATGAATTTATCTTTAATTGTTTTATAAAGTCCTCTTTGTCCACATTAATCATCGGAATGTTGAGTTCAAATTAATCTTTTTACCAACACATGCTTTTAATATGGGATTTTTATTTTCTATTTGATTGATTCTCGTGTGTTACTCTGTCTAGTCTGTGCTTAAGTGTTTTTTTTGTTGTATTTATTTATTTATATATATATATATATATATATATATATAAAAAGGTTTTAAATGTCATTTGCTGCCCATCTTGACCAGGGCTCCTTGGCAGAGGAGATGTATCTTAACAGGACCTTTTGGGTTAAATTAAAGAATAAACAAAGACAGGGTTTATATTTAATTATTCAAAGACTAGTTTCACAGCATTAGGCACTTATTAAGACAATGCCCTCACATGTCAAAGAAGAGAAATAGTTCACTTTGATCATATCTAAAAACTGATCCCGTTTTTCTAAATTCATAAAAAAAATATTTTTAATATTTGTTTTGGTGTTTGAAATGACTATAAATTCCCCCGATAAACATATTTAATAAGCAGTCACACTTGAACATTATATGATGTTGAATGTCATGTCCTTAAGAATCATTGGAATCAAAATTATTTGCTTTTTGTAGAGAAAGAAACTGAGTGAATGAGCAATGGGTCAGATTAAGAATTTTGAGAAAATCATAAGATAAAATTAAACAGATAAAATTGGACATTTAGTTGACACTGCTGCCCCCTGCTGCTCATACTTAGTAACAGCAACAATTCTTCATCCGTAGTAATAAGACAGGTTTATAATTAATAAGACAATGAACCTATATAAAACAGTATCATCAGACATTGAATAAGCCCCTTAGTGAATAATCACGATTTTTAATAAGCATTAAGTTATTCTAATGTCAGACGTTTTTTTCCCCCCTTTTTATGCATCAATGACGTGAATTCCGAAGTTTGACAAACTATTCATCATATAGAATTTAATTTTGTAGTAAGTAAATTTTCTTGATATTTCACTGCTGCAGCATGATTAGTTCCAAACTCTAAACTCTCAGGAATCAAATCAAATTTTCAAAGAATTTTAATGATTCAATAAATATATATATATAAAAAAAAAAAAAAGGTTAGATGGGACGTAAATGTGCATCTGTAAACACTTCATACTGCAACAAATCCCTGCTAAGTACAAAATAATACTATTTGTATTAATATTTGAAATGTTAACAGAGGGTTACACAAGGAGAACCTCACAACATCTTTAACAGGGGAAGCGGATAAAGAAAAGCAAGGAGAAAAAAAACAAATCTAACTACCGTCTTTCATTTGACGGCAGATTGAATATCATGGAGTTATATGAAGATTATCTAGCTTGATTAAAATAATAAGAAAAAAAACATTTAGGGCCAGTTTATAGCATTGAGTCATTGACTTCATCACCTCATTAAAATGTGCAGTTTCCAAGATAACAATGGTCTTCAGGTAAACAAGAGCAGGTCCTGCATAATCCAATTCAGGATGAAATCGTATGAGAAGAGTTAATGTTAAGATAATAGTAGCCTCCCATAGTAGAACTGAAGTTTTACAAGGTTAATAGTCTTACAGTAGTACGCTGCAAATCTGTTGAATATTTAAGACATTAAAATAAAAACATGAAATCTCAAAATGCACCAAACCAACTGTGACTAAAGAATGTGCAGTTTTAAGAGATTAAATAAAAGATTTACCCTCATGTACAATCACTGCATCAACTGTCCAGAAACTTTTTTAAGCAACAGCAATAAGTTACCAGGGTACACACGCAAAAGAAACATCTAAATGAAAAAGAAGAAGAAAAAAACAGTAATCTTTCATAGCACAGGATGAAATGAGCTGAGGACATAAATCAGGCATCGTTATACTTTTCTGCTGGTGAAGAATGGAAGCAGTGAAAGCAAGGTAAGTCTGTTGGCGGTTTATTTGAGGGCACTGGTGCATCATCCTCGACACGGACATCTCCAGTTCTACACTGGCACAGCAAGAGATGTGGGGCGGAGACAAATATACACAATCTGTGTAAAGCATTATGATCGCCATCACAAATCCTGAGAGCCCATCTAAAACGCGACCTTTGAAATTACAGACCTACATGAATTGGCTTTTCACCAACTTTGTGGATTTCTACTATCCAGCCATTAACTGTTTGGAGCAAATCTGGACTGACACTGGGCGAGAGGCAGGGGGCTCCCTGGACAGGTCGCCAGCTTCATAGGGCCAACACGTATACAGTGACAAACAACCATTCACACTCATTTAGAGTCTCCAATAACCTATAACCTCAACCTGTATGTCTTTGGACTGAGGGAGGAAGCCTGACAACCTGGAGAAAACCCACGCAGACACGGCGAGAACACGGAAACTCCATAAAGTTAGGCAACAGTGCTACCCGCTGCATCACTGTGCATGTGTTGGTATAATCCATACCAACTTCCTCATTAAAAACACCCATTTGAATTGAGCAAAGCTTAGAGTTTGGCAATCTGCATCTTGGATGTTCTGTGAGGAAACAACCACAGTGTAGTCACAGTAGCTACTAATATGAACAGAAACAGGTTCAATGTGTGAGGGAGTTGTGAGGCAGTGGATCCAGGCACCTTTCAAGGAAGAACATGGGAACTCACCTACATGTCCACAAAAGAAGCATTTACTGAGATCGGTCATTCGTCACCGCAGTTACATCCTTTCCTCAAGCTGCGTACATTTGCCGAGTCAAGCACCAGTATCAAAACGGACTTAAAAAAAAACACAACACTTTCAACAGTAGTGTGACAGTTATTGCTGTGGTGGCGCACATCATTGCGTTGACATAAGACACAAAAGAGTCAAAATAAATATTAAAAGAGGGAAGTGGACTTTCAAAGGTGCTACAAATAGGACAAAGTAACCGATATGCTACTGCCAGACGGAAGCTGTTTGCAAAAGCCTGAACAAGGTAATGATGACGTTGCTTTCAGCAGTTTCCCTATGAAAAGAAGGTCCTATGAAACAACTGGTAAGAATCGGAATAATGTGTTTTACTTCAACAAACTACAAGTAGCACCTTTAATTGTCTGGCAAGAATCATGATAATAAGCAGTGATTATATAAAAAAAAAAATGCAATGTGCCATAATCAACAAAATAATTCACAGAAACAACCAAAAAAAAAACTTGTGCAAGCAGCGGCCAGTTTTTTTTATACTTTACTCAACATCAGGAACGACCCACCACTGCATGCATTCTGAAGTCAATGAGTGCTCGTGCCAGCGGGCAGAGATTCTCCCACTAGCACCACACCAGTCCCAGCAGCTACTTGGGCGAGAGATGCATGTTCCTGAGCTGAGTGAAGGGGGTGTTGGGATCAGCCAGCAGATGAGGTTCTGAGGTGTTTACAGTGATCTACTCTAGTTTCTGCTGCAGCTTCTTCTGGAAGCAGACGGGCAAGATGGAGAGCACGGCGAGGACTCCGAGCACGGCCAGAGAATTCCAGGACACGGCCTCGCCAGCGGTGGTCAGTTTGTAGAGCGTTGTACCCGCGTTGATCGCTACAAAAGATGGCGGCGCCACTCCTGTGAATCAATCAGGTGGAACACAGGTGAGTCACTGGCAACACATGACACCAAATTAAAACAACAGAAGGGAGAGAGTCTTACCGAGAAAGGTACCGATGAAGAAAACCCCCAAAGGCACATTGATGACAGGTGAGGTGATGTTGATGAACCAGTTGGGAAGAAAGGGTGTTATCCTCAGGAAGATGATGTAATTGATTAGATGATCTCGATGCTTGTCGACCTATGGGCAAACACCATGAGCAGAAGGTTTTTTAAGGCTCAAAATATTCTAATACAATACATCATAGTTTTTTGATATATTTGATCATAAGCTGAATACTTTTGATATTTCGGTTTGATGGTTGAATTGAACAAGAAATGTGACACTTGGCTCCTTCACTTTCTAATGAACCAAACAATTCCTTAATCAAGAAAATAATAAGATTAACTGGTATTGACAATAATCATTAATTGAAGCCAAACCTTTGTCTTTGTAGTAATTATAGAAACAGTAATATGACATTTTACAAGACCAGCAACTCTTTTAGGTAAAACTTCAGCCTTGAAAGTCACTCACACAGTGTCAATAAAAACTGGAAAATGAGCTAAAACTGGTGTGTTTTACATGAATAAAACATTACATTACACAATAATCAATCAAATCTAACACCTCAAGGAGAAAACTGCTTTTACTAAGATTCCTTCAGTTTACCGTACATCTTGTGTTACAGCTCTTACCTGCTGGGACCATTTCTGTGCTCTCTCTGTGAGATATTTATAGACCACGGGTCTGCCCACCAGATATGACAGCATATAGCAGAAGGAAGCACCGAGGCCAGAGCACTGCAAACAAATGAAACACATGATTACTAAGTGAAGCTCACAAAAAGGAAGAGAAGACCACAATCTCAAGTTATAAGTGTGTGCATGTACATAAGCTAATGTAGCCTTGGGAGAAGTGAAGCCAAGCCTTTCTTAACACTTGAAATGTGTGTATTTACATCCCCTTTTGCAAGGAAAACATTTCAGCACACGACTGTTCATAATGCAAGGCAACAATTGTTTTCAATCACACAGTTCATACTGTTCTTACTCACCAAGCAGACTAAGAAAAGAGCCAAAGGGAAAGGGTAAAGATACCCAGACAGGATGCTGAGGAAGATAGATCCAGGGATTGCAAATGTCTGGAGGCTGACAAAAGCGTCAAGGTAAACGACTAAACAAAAACATACAGTCACCACAAGCGGAGGAGTGTGTTAACAAATAAATCAACGGCAATAATAAATAAATCGAGCATATTCCTCGAAGCACTCTAGCCTGCTGATCTTTATCTAAATGTTTAGCAGTTAGTTCTAGTTTCTATTGTTTTTCTTAATGCAAAGGTCAACTACACTGATACCTGATCTTTTGTCTATAATTTGAGTAGCTTAATGATTGACTATCTGCCCATCCCAGCCAATGCTCACATACAGATACCACTACACAACATGAGACATGATTTAGAGCCGGTGTCATTGGCTCGATTTGAACCGTACACTGCTGACACTGTGAGATTACTCAGACCATTTCCATCTGATGGTGAGATGTTTCAGATGAATCAGATGCGGCAGGACCGGTTTTGTAAGTCCAGACATGGTGATACTTTTGAGGAATGCCTGGTGGAAGACTCCAGACAGAAATAAACAAGAGCAAGAAGCTGTCACGGGTATTTGTCATGGTGACATCCCAAGACCGAGAACCGCTTACTACAAATTATCACTGCAACCCCATTTCCTGGTGCACTCTAAAATCATTCTGAAAAGGACTTATTTTTCCAAGTCCGAGTTGTATATATTTTCTTCAAGGATACAAAATATATGTTGCAAAGTAGGCCACCAACACTTGGCTGTAGTAGGTGTCCTTGTATTTGGACAACACGGTTCCCAAAGCTTTGGCATCATCCATGTCTTTAGGGATCTTGATTTTCTCCATTTCATCACTGAAAGAAACAACAACATGATCGTCAGTCATTTACATTTTACACAAATATTCTGTTTTCATCACAATACAAACATTTTTGACAACACTAATGAGCAGAGTTTGGAAATAGCTTGCAGCTGTGTTCGTCCCTGCTGCTTGACTAATTCAGAAAGAAGGAACGTTGAGAGGCTGAGCTGCACATCTCGTTCTGACCTCATGAGTCAAACTAAACAGTCAGTGTCCCTTTCAAGGATCATGTTTCTAAAAGTCCTTTTCGTCTCTGTTGGTTAAGACTTGATCTTATCCTGTTCTGTTTTGTATAAATACATAATTCATATTTTGTCAAACTGCTATATGTCTCATTTAGTCCTATTACGTTTCAAATGTTCCCTGTCAGTCAAATTCCAGAAAAGACATTTAAAATTTTTATTTGATTATAAATATTTAGCTATACAAAAATGGATTGTTCAAAATGCCACAGTTAAGTAATTTCTCAGCTGTTTTCCCCGCCACATGTTTCCTTTTTCTACTGGAAGCTGACATTGTAGAGAGAAACAAGACAAAACGGCGAGTGAGGCTGCAATTCAGTGACCAAGTTTAACGATTTGCAGAAAGGTCTGTCGCGCTTTAACCCTGCACCAGCCCCTGCCTCTCAGTGTTTGGTGACCTGTTAACTTTAAGATTTATCTCAATGATTTTCTTTTACTCAACAAAAGAGTTTTGTGACTCAGAGTGGGGGAACTCAACTAACTTCAAGGCTCAAAACTAGAGGTCATCGGAATCTTAAATTACTTATTTTCATTGATATTATCCTAAAATAATCATTTCATTTACTGTGATTTATGTGCATCTGGTTTAGTTAAGATCATTTGATTTTTTTACATGGTATATCACTTTGTAATTGTTTTAGCATAACCTAACCCATAATAAACTTCACCAACAGTGCTCGTTAAAACAGCCCCTTATACAAGAAATCTGTCATATTTTTCTAGACAAACATGATCACCTCTCGCATATAAAAAAAGTTGAATAATTCAAAAAGCAACTTACTCCTGAAGCTCTGGGAAGTTCCTGTAGACCAGGTACATGACTGAGGCAGCGCAGGTGAAGATAGAGACCAGAATGAGGAGAGACATGCGTGTTGAGCCCCCCACACTATGTTGAGCTTCTGTGGGGAAGAAGAAAAAGAGTTTATACCTGAATCAGACTAACTAGCTACATGAGGGCCTTGTGTAATTTTCTTATGAAGTTTGCATCATTAGTTCAAACCCCACAGGAAATGAGCCTCCCCATGAGACAGACTCTTGCTGGTGCTAAGGCAGTCTGCTGTGTAATGATTTATGGAAAGGGACAACTGGAATATCTGTAATAATTTAAGAAGTCAATAAAAGATGTTATTTTATACTGTACGTAAAAATTTACTTTTTGGTTGTTACCTTAAGCACACTAGTGAAATGATACAGAAATGAATAGAGACGCCTGAGGTTAATTCCAAATAACATTAACAGTAAGCTTACTTACTATGTACCTACTTACTTAAACAAAAAACGAACATATTTACGTTTGTGAAAATGCTGTCTCTTATTAGTGTAGAATGTATTCAATTTATTTTTAGTTATTTAAGATTAATAATTGTTTTATTACAGAAAGCACTCAGTAGTGAATTAACAGGCCAGCAACCTATGAAATTAAACAAACTATAAAACTGTGATACTTTCTCAGTTTGACTTTTTCATTGACTATTATGTTTGAATGTAATTCACACCAACAAAACTCCCACAAAACCACTTTATAGGTCCTGTAGCCTTGATAGAATCAACAAGATTTGCTTCACAAAGCATCGTCACTAAACTCCGAGGGGTTTTCCTGCTCTTCCTGTCATGGTCGTGGATATGTTATGTCAGGTATTGCTGCAGGGTTTTGTTGATCAAGCAGCTCATTGTACTGCCGCCCCTTTAGAAAAGGATTTGCAACCTAAACCAAACTGTCATGCATGTAGAGGCAACTTTGTTTGGCTTTACAGTACAAACAACAGTACTACAACAGTCACAACTGATGTAAATTATTACAGGTGAAAATACAGGTTGACAGTAATATGGCCAAAATTGTTTTATTAACACAAAACTGTTTTATATTAGCAGCTAAATATTTTACTATCGAAGTCACAGTTTCATATGATAGGAAGATCTTGGACTTTGTGGACGAATTCCCCTGAAGGTTTACAATGGGAAAGAATGGAGGTTTAGATTAATTAATGTAACTACCCACGAATCTCATTCATAACATTGTTGTTGTTCTTTTGTGTGGTTTTATCTAGATGTGTGTTTAACTGTTGTACCTTTAAGTAGTTGAACAAAGGGATCTTATTATCCCATGTCACCCTTTATCCCTTTCGGCAGGCACGTCATTAGCAACAGTGACATGATAGTAAGTACATCAACAGTACTGTAGTCACAACACGTTTGAGGTACTTGTCGGTACTCGAAAATATCCATGAAATAAAACTTTAAATGTAGTAGAATACTGTTATAGACGGATGTTCTGTAATGGAGTATTTTAGCAGAGTTTAATTTCTTCTTCTCTTCTTTCAGTAGATAATCTCATCATTAAGCCTGAAACCCTCTGATCTTTGTTAAACATCCAGCTCCAAAAAACATTCAAATATTTAACATTTTGTTCTCATGCTGACTCGGGCTAATTGAATCCTATCCACAGCTCATCTAGAGCTCACTAACTCGGTTTAAAGTGTATTTTTGTAGCTGCTTCATCAAACCCACAGCGTGTGTGTGTGTGTTATTAGCTTTGCGGATACAAGCTAACCATCTCAGCCATTAACGGTTCTATAGCTCGCTGCTAGCTCCGGCTTCACAACAAACACTCAGCTAAATGAAGCCATGGTGCAAGGCTGCGTTTCGAAATCCAACTGCTCGCTTCGCTTCCCTCCGCTTTGTTCCCCTTTGAACCGAGAGGGAGCTAACAGCGGTTAGCCGCCGCAGTGTGAACCCACCTTTCAGCGCTTGGGAGTCGCTGTCGTTGGGCTTCACCTCCTCCTGGGACGAGGACGACCCGTCCGCCTCTCGTCTCTCCCTTCGCTTTTTCGCCATTTTTTCAGAGTTAACGTCGAGTTCGGCTGAAGCACCAGTGAACAAGTGTGTAGCGGCAGCAGCAGCAGCCGGCGGGTGGAGTGACTGGTGACCGACACCGGTGCAGTGACAGCCCGCTGACAGACACGTTACACAGGCTGACCTTTTACCTTCACACTCAGCAGCACCATCCACCACAGCGCACCACAGCGCCCCCTGCAGTCCTCCTCTTCCTCACACGCCAGACCCCCCCACTGGTGTAGGACAGTCATTGCTACTTATGGCCTCTAAAGGCCTTCCTACCGTGGCCGATAGGGGTCATCACATGCAAATAGAAAAAAAACACGTGCACATTAAGAAAACGTCTTTTCATAATTTGCAGTGCGTTGAGCTCTGTCGGCCTCTGTACCTTTCTGCAGCAGAAGTAGATCTGTGGGTTTGAAGAAGTTTGAGCTGCTTCCGTGACTCACTGCTTTTTTTTTATTATCAGCCAGTCTCTCAGCAGTTTGTATAAGAAAACCATCCTAGATTGCCTTATCCCATGAATGAAACTCTTCTTTTCAATTATTTTGTCGCCTACAAATCAATGAGCATATGGCAAACTGCAGGTACATCTCTTTAAATAAAATACAGTTCAGTAGTCACACAAATTACACAAATTCCATTCCTTTGAAATGATCAAATGTTACATCAGCACCTGAACGTTAAGCTTCATGAAGGATGATTTATTGCAGATCTGTTGTATTATGTAGACTGCATTAGTTATACCAGGAAGAGTGTATTTCTTCAAAAATTAGTCCAACTAAAAGTTTCAGTATTCTGTTGTTTCTCATATGTGCAAAGCCAGAAATCAGTTTTCTACCTGCACTTGGTGTCTTCTGACTTTTTTATGCATAACGCTGTTTTTGTTGTATAAATGGTGAATGTTTTATTTAATATCTGACTGTGAAAGTCTGTTATTCGGCTATTGTGGTTTTTATTTGAATTATTTTGTTATCACCGGTCATGTGTACCATGACAATTCTTCTTATGGGATCAATAAAGGCTGTCTTGTGTCAAAAAAACCCTAAAAAATACTCTTCTTTTCCCCTGCATAGAATGTGACCCTGTGCATAAGATAAGATTAAATTAAATTAAATTAAATAAACATTTATTAGCCTCACAACAGGGAAATGTGCCATGTTTCAGCAACTAAGAGGAGAGTCAAAATAGAGACATCAGTAAAATAAATAAATAAGTAAACATGTACTAAGAACATCAGCGAAGATCCAGTGAAGCACCTCATTCAATTTAGGAGCATCTGCACTGCTTCATCCCAGTTTGCTATAAACAAGGGGAAATGTAAAATACAAATAATTTGGAAAAAAGTAAACAGAATATATTCACTGTGAGCAGAATATATAACATAAGACATTAAACAATACAAAGGCAGAGATGAAATGACCATTGCGAAGTTAAATGAGTCACCTGAGTGAGTTTATAGTGTAGTCCCAGAATTTGGTGCAGGAAGGAATGACCTGCGATACCTCTCCCTCAGACACTTGGGGTGAATCAGTCTGTCACCGAAGGAGCTTCCCAGTGCTATGACGGTATCCTGCTGGGGGTGGGACTGTTTTTTCATCACAAATGACGGCTTATAGTCATCATTCTCCTCTCTACCTCCACCTTGTCAAGGTGGTATACCAGGACTAAGCTGGCCCTCCTAAGTCGGTCCAGTCTCTTCCTCATGAGTCCTCCAGGACTCCACAGCAAACCATCTGTCCCAACCTAGTGTTGTGCATTTGATCTCATCATTCTGAGGCATATCCACTCTACTTCTAGGTTCAACTGATGCTTGGATGCACTGCAGCTTTCTCCCGCTCCTGTTTGCAGCCCACTCTTATTGCCACTGATGATTCAGTCCCTCACACTCCATCCTGCCAAACAGCACCTGCACCTTGCCTGGACTGAACAACATCTATCTTAGCTATTGTAGATCTGACTGCTGAATCGTCATTTCTCTTATCACAGCTTTAAAAATAACAAGCATTAGATTCTCCAGCAAAACTCTAAAGAAAGAAATAAAAAATAAAAAACATTAACAGATACTGTGCCTTCTCTGATGATGCACAGACAGTCCTCAGCTTAACATGTTTCTGCAACCACATGTAAAAATGTTGGTCTGATATGAACAATTTATCTCATCCTATAGATCTATGCTGACTTTATATTTGCCTTGAATGACTGCTTGTACGCAACAGTGTTCTCTTGCAAAATATTACATCCATGGACGTATTTACCAAAACAAAACCTTTATTTTGACATATTTTATATGGGTATGAATGAATGCACTACATAGGTTGTATTAGGACTTCTTCTATTCAAAAGCTAAAACTGTGTATCTGTATTCTTTATTTCTTTATTTCTTTATTAGGATCCCTATTAGCACAGTCATACAAACTTCAAACTTCAAACAGCTCATCTCATTAGATCGTTCAAGTACATACAGAAGAGAAACAAAATAGTCATTCTTTTATGGATGATAAGCAAAACACAAGATTTTTGATCGTTGATATAATATACTACATATACAATATTTACATCAGGAGCAGGTCCTCTCCACGGAGGGTGCCATGTTTTTTACAGTAGCCCAGACTGGACAATCTAAAAACCTTTTGAGTTTTTATGACACCTGAAGGCCACCACAGGTTCTCTTTCATGTTTGGAAGGGGAGGGTGAGGTGAGGGTCATTCAGCTGTAACATGCAACTTCACCACTTGATTCTACACACTGAACCTTTAACTCTCAACTTCTTTCTGTCTGTGCAATACAAGAGTTCATGTGCAATTTTTTTTGTTTTTACACTCTATGTTCTAGTTTTTATTCCATTAATATTTTTCTATATTTCCTCAAACTTAAGTATTATTGTCCTTGCACTTAGGTATTGCATGTTACTTATTATTGCTTACTGATGCCTATTTTTGACTCTTGCTGCTGTAATATTGTAATTGTGGGACTATTAAAGGATTCTCTTATCCCTATTCAAATCATTGACGGTTAGCTAAACAAGTGTCACACCTCTTTGTGTGTGTTGCATTTAAATTGCCTTGGCAAAAAAAACAAACAAACAAAAACTAAAAACTGCAACTACCATGATGCACTAGTCGCCGCCGGATGTTCGTGTTGCACAAATCTGGCGCTGATCTATCCGGGTACTTCATTCACTGCTTCCTTTCGCGCCGGGTAACCGGAGAGCCGTGCGTCCATGTGCGCAGTGACTGGGAACTGAGAGTCCTCTGAAATATTAAAATCCGAGCCGTAAAACAGAGCGTTCGCCATGGATCCAGAGTCTTTGGTCGAGGCCCTTCGGGGGACGATGGACCCCAACCTGCGGGAGGCCGCGGAGAGGCAGCTGAACGAGGTAAAAGTTGAGGCGAGCCTGTAATGGTGAAGGCAGTTGTGGCGCGGTCTCGGCTCGGGCCTGGGCCGTTCACAACATCAAGATGGTGCGATCACGCAGACGGCGCTCCGCTGCCCGCTACCGTGACCGAGCCGGAGCGGAATTCCGCCACTCGACCCACATAACACCCCCGTGTCTCCCGGCCTCACCCCCAACACCGCCGCGGGGACGATAACACGAATCCAGCCGCGATAAGAAATTACGTCGATTCCAGTAACCGACGTCAGTGTTCGCCTGAGCCAGCTGTGTGGCTAATGCTAAACAAGCTAACCCTTCTTGTCATGCTCAGGAGGTAATTGTTAGCTCGTCACACGCAGCCTCGGCCGGGTTGCGATTAATATAAGAGCTGACACGACACCGTAATAATGTGACCGGTGTCCCGAGAGGTAAACTAAACAGAGGGACCGCGGGGCATGTAGCATTTAGCGTGTCAAATGGAGGTTAGTGATGTGTAGCTCTGTGGCTAACACCAGCTAACGGAGCTACTTGTTGGATGTGCTGCTACATAGCGGCTGCTCACGTGTCACTGTGACAAGCCCCGAAGTGATGAATTTATTTTATATCATTGAGTAAATTAGCACCAACGACCTTTTCAGATCTATTTTTTGCCTCGGTCCCACTTGATATCTGTTTGGTGAGGGAAGTTACTTCGCGAAAAACATCACAAAATGGAGTTTTAAGCTAGCCGACCTCCATGTGAGCACGTTAGCAATGTTGTGTGCTTACAAAGTTGTTGTCTCTCCTCATCCGTCAGTTGTGCTATACTTATATAAATTAATCAAATCAATTAGCTAAACGGTTTAGAAAGAATTTAAATGACAAAGAATAAACTGTAAAAAAAATCACTTTAAAGGAAGTCGTTTATATTTGCCTGTTTACTGCGTGCGAGGGTAGAGTCGCAGATTAAATTAATATTTAGTGTTAATGTTTTACCTTTTTTAAAAGCACACTCATTCCGTTTTATTGGTACTAAGGCAGGAAGGGTGTTGCACAACTTGTCACTGGGCAATAAGGCCAAGAATTATATTAATATGAACATTTTCACATCAGTCGATATCTATAATTATCAAAATAAATGTGTCCTCAGTTTAAAGGCTGATTCTCAGTGGTTTTAATCTCTTTATGGGTCAGAGAATGACAAACACTTAATCAATAGCAAAGCATCTTCTTCTGAGGTAGATCAGTTATGTGTTAGACATCCTTGCTGTGCTTTTACATGCATAAGATATATATATATATATAAAAAACATTTGTTATTACCAGCCCTGACTTGCCAAAGCTGTTCTGTCTTATCACGTAATCCAAGATGGTATCAATCATGTGAAGATCTGTGGGGGCCACATCGTTCTCCTCAACAGGGTCATCATCACTTAGTATGTTCGGTGTTCAACATATAACAACTTTCAGCTTTGTAAATCATGACTACCTGTCTTGGTTATGGTGATTTAAGTGCATCCAGGGCTGAGAATTGTTTTTTTTAATGCCTAGTTTGTGTTACATAAGACACATAGTGTTGCACAGTCCAATCACAATGCCATGCCCAACAGTTTTTACAAAGCAAGGTATCTTATTTTTTATATTCAACTGATAATATGTCAGTCATGGCACATGTTCAGATCCAACCAAACAACCCTTCCTCCATCGTTTGTGGCAGTCTAAGGTGTTTTGATTTCTTTTTGGGGAACTTTCCTTATTTAACTTCATACATGTAAATGTTTGCTCTAAGTAGCACAAATTCAGTTCTTCACATGTCTCTGCTTCAACTTCATTGGATGCTATCATGGGTCTGAGGATTGCAGGGAATTAAGTGTCCACTTTGGATTCAGGAAATGAATTTATTCTTGGCACACAATAAAATACTTTTTAATCTTTGGGTTTGGTGGTGGGTTATCAAGTATTTTCCAAGTGAAGTCAAAAGTAATTGATGGTAATGTCCAAGTGGAGATACCAATCTTTCTTGAATTTGTTTAGTCGAGTCATCAGAATTATGACTCAAGTCTGGCTTGATTCCAGGTCATGTCTACCATTCTGGTTTAGGTAATCCTGTTGAGGCAAAAGCTCAGGCATCACACTGCTGAGCGATAGGGCCCAATGATTTTTTTTTTTGCTTTTTACTTTTGTGTGACGGTCACTAATTTCTTTATCGGATCATCTCCAATCACATCTTGCTCTCCTAAGACTTTCTACTTGAATAGTAACATCGTGCAGGTTTGGCAACCGCAAAATACGATTTTACTAGCAGTGTTAGCTTTAGTATTTCCAGAGAGAAAATTATTAACCGGGGCATATATATAGAAACAATTTATATGATTCGGGCTACAAAGTGCACTAAGAAATTTGAGAAGTTGCCATTTCCACTCAGTAATGTTCTGTTATTTGGTTTTAGTTACTAGTCAGTTACTTTCACAGTTTGCATCAGAACCTCTACATCGGTCAGAGGATGAGGCGGGGCTCACGATCCCTGGGTGTCCTGCCCCTCAGCAAGCTTCCAGATGCTCAGCCAATCAGAAGAAATTGGGCCCTTAAGGAGGCTTCAGGAGGCCTGGGCTAATATTCACCATTACAGTTAAGAGGCTTGACCGAGGGACTGCATCACAGGAAGTGTGCGATACACAAGAACCCTTTTCGAACTGTGAATCATGCAAAGCTACTCTAGTAGAGTCCCAGAATAAAAATATAGGGTTGGAATTGAGCATATTGCCACCAACAAATGCATCGTTAGTGGTGGTTCACTTGAATGGCTGGGAGAGCGTTCACACACGGGTGGCTGGAGTTGTATTTTACTTTCTGGAGGTGGATGAAGTAAATCGGCATTGTTTTAAATACAGTTTAGTCATATCTCAGACTCTGTTACGTGAAAAATGGTAAATAAGATTCAACAAAATGCTTAAATCATTATATGAACCTAAAAAAGTGCTTCATTGGCACTGCAGCCTGGCACAAGGCACAAACGAATGACATACGGTGATATCCCTACAAAACAAACTGCTCAGTAGATCTCATGTCACTTTACACCTTAAAATTTCAAAGGCAAAAACTAAATGCAGCTTTCTTTCAGGAAAAGAAAATGTTTTTTATCTGTCATCCCTTAATCTTATTTTGGTCAGAAAATTGAATGTCATGCCACAGTATTGGCCAAAATGACTTGCACTATTGTGGATCACAGCTGGATAATTTGATCATTGTTTTTTTTATGATATTTGACCTTATAAACAACTCTCAATGTGGTTGTTTTTCTCTGATAACTCAAAGTTTGAGTTGTAATGAAAAATTCCACTAAAGGATAATAGATTCCATGGGGTTTTTGTAAACATGATGTAAAAATGTCAATAATTCCCAAAATATTTCTGAATTTTAAAAAGGCGTTGTCTGTTTGTCAGATGCCTAGCAGCAGTTTGAATACTAGACATTGTGTACTTAGTTTGTCAAAATGCAACTTCCTTCCATAATGCCTTAGATAAATGTTCTAAGCTGCATACATTTAAGTGCAACAAAAACAACTAGAAGTATGTTTCATGCATATTAGTATCAACATTTCTCATTAGTGTTTGTAACCGGATTACATTAAGCTCTTTTTAATTCTGATTTACAGGGTCACACCCAGGTGAACTTTGTGTCCACTCTGCTGCGGGTCACCATGTCTGATCAGCTGGATTTGCCTGTCAGGCAAGCAGGTGAGTCTCTACTCCTGTCATGTAAAAACAGTTTTCACCCTCTGTTAACGGTGATATGAAATATAACTAGATGAAACACATTTGTGTATTAATGTCAGGTTCTCTTTTATAAGAAACACTTGACATAAAGAGTCAGTTCCTTCTTTCTGCTGGAATGGGACCAGCACGTCTTCTCAATGAACTGATTTGTCTAATCAGATTTGGGTGAAGGAGGTATTTAAAAGCTGAGGTGGAGGATGCCAACAGGTGCGGGATGTGCCCTAATACATACAGGTTATACCAAGAAGGCAGAAAGTAGAAATATTCTCCCAAACTACCTAAAAGGCGAAAGCACTGGATGGCATAACAAATTTAACACATTTATCATTGGGATAAAAGTAAAAATCTATTGTTTTCTCCACCTAGTCTGCTCAGAGCAATATTTTACTATAATTCTTTAATACAACCCTCTCAAACCTGCAAAACAACACTTGTACTAGTATCACATTCTAATTCTCATTTCCTATGCTCAGTGTTGCTGTTTTGTGTCTTGATAGGTCACGTTATTCAGTCCAAGTCTCCTCCTCCTCCCTCTGAATCTACTGTGACTTGCTGCTTTTTTGTGCATCTGACTCCTATTTTGTCAAACTGCATTAGTTGAGAAATGGACTTGATATTTGCCATGACCCCAAGCAAAACAGGTCACTTATATAATTGTTTCAGAAAAGATAATTTAGTGATGATGACATGATTCACACTTCTGTTTTTGTGAGGCCGAAGTGCAGGGGACACATGAAGTTGGTTAAATATAGCCTGTGTTGCTTTAAACAAAAATGCCTCTCTGTGTGGAATTTGTGTCGATAGAAGGGGGAAAAATTAATGGTCTGAGTTACAAACTTGAACAAAGTTGTTCCAAAAATGTGTGCAGAGAGGATCTGAATCATTGCGTCCACCTCCCTAGTACTAATAACTGTACGAGTAAATTAAGCTGTTCTAGAGCTGGGTGCTTTAGTGCAATAAATACTTTTCCAGCTGTAGGAAGAATGTCTGACGGTGTTCAGAGTAGAATTGAGGACCAGCTCCTGAGGACGGCCCAGAAGCTGTCAGAATAAGGTCACAAGTGAAGTATGTACATTGTCTACATTTACTGTATTAGTCAATCTCTTAGGCTGGGCTCATTTAGCTTCTATCTCTAAGTGTGTCCATGTGATGGCAGAAAATAAATGTAACCTTAAACTCGGCAAACAAAACACAAAGAATTCTGCAAAGAGCAGTGCTACCAGAACTGTTCATTTTATGTTTTTGTCATTAAACCTCGTAGTTGAGGTTCCAATGTGTTGCCAGGTGGACTTTAAATCTTAAAATTCATATTGTCACAGCTTTGCACAAAATTAGGACGTCTCACTGGTCTGGACCAAATGTCCAACTCTGTCGATCCAGAGGAGGTATAGCCTGGTGATTATTGATAATAAACAATTTCCCTTCAGGGACTTTATCTAGGAATTATCCATCTTATCTGTTGAAGATTCAATTTCTCCCTGTAGATATTTCAAAGGTTTTTGTTGACCCACAATACGTCATTTTTAAAACACAGATTGAGGTAATTTAAAATGGTTAATCTGTGGCTTCATCAGTGAGCACAGTTTACATCTGTTCCTGCTTCTGGACTTGAGCCGCAGTTAAGTTAAAATCTTGAGGCTTTTGGTTAACAGCTAATAAAAAACAAAACAATTAAAGCCTCTAATACCGACACTAAAGTATGTAGTTTACCATGTTTATGCCAATTTTATGTCATGTATATTATGTTTACAGTCATTTCATTTAGTGAGATAGATTTTCAACAAATAATTTCCCTCCTGTCCATGAATTTAAAGGGCAGGTTCTCAGTGGATTTCCATTGTTGGGACGTCAGTGTAGTTTGGTGGTATTAGGTGGAGGGGAGGTGGTTTAATGCTCTGTCAGCAATGATAGGCTGGATTAAAATCGCCTCGCCAGCGGTGTGGACATTTGTGTCAGCAGTCTGACGTCTGCTTCCCAGCCCTCACTCTTCCACTCCCTCCGATGCCTCGCCCTGCGAAGCCACACAACTCAGAGTGGGGCCCCACATTGTGCATGTGATCCCAGTTGACACTCTGGTGCCACATTCAAATCTACTGAACTGCAGATGGAAAAATGTGTTCCTCCAGTTTAGGCTGAATTCACACGCTACTGTGTCGTAACGCAGTCATAATGATGTAAATGCCGTCAATGTGATGGTAGAAATTTGGTTGTGCACCAACAGAGTTTAGAGAGCTTAATGGGGAGAGCAATGTTTTTAATGGGCAGCTAAGTACAGGGGGAAGGGAGTATTTTTGATCTATCGCACTTAAAACTAATGATAAATACATAAATTAAATAGTTTCAAATGTTTCAAATATCTGGTTTAGAGAATGCTTTGCCAAAGTTGACCACATCAAGTTTGGTTTGTGCTCTGAACATGCCATTAAAAGGCTGACTCTTGTGGTTATTTTTTTTTCTGTCTCTCTAGGTGTGATTTACCTTAAGAACATGATAACCCAGCACTGGAGTGACGGAGAAGGTTCAGCCACAGAGCCACCTGTCAATAACATCCCTGACGAGGACAGGCAGTTCATTCGAGACAGCATCGTGGAGGCCATCATCCACTCCCCAGAGCGCATCAGGTAAACGCTCACCTTGTAGACTGAGTAGAGCGAGAGGAGGTCAGGAGATTTTATTGTCCATCAATGTTCCCTCCTGATCCCCTTTTTCATCCTTCCCTTTTGAACTCGTCAGGGTCCAGTTGACAACATGTATCCACCACATGATCAAGCACGACTACCCCGGCAAGTGGACGGCCATCGTGGACAAGATCGGCTTCTACCTGCAGTCAGACAACAGTGCAGGGTGGCTGGGCATCTTGCTCTGCCTTTACCAGCTTGTCAAAAACTACGAGTACGGCATTTCTCATTCTTAATTTCACATTGCATCGTTGGCACATGACATTTGGTTAATGTTGTTCTCCTGTGGCTAATGTGTGAAACAGATATAAGAAACCAGAGGAGCGTCAGCCTCTCGTAGCCGCCATGCACATCTTCATGCCCATGCTGAAAGAACGTTTTATCCAGCTGCTCCCAGACCACTCCAGTGACTCTGTCCTCATACAGAAGCAGATCTTCAAGATCCTCTATGCCCTCTTCCAGGTAACGTCACAACACCGCACACCTTCTTCTCAGCTCGGGACCACAAACTGCTCTTAAGGTTTTCATAAGGTCATGGTAAGGTCGAGACCTTGCCATGACCTTACGAGAAAGTTGAGCACAGCCCCAGCTGAAAAAGTCTAACTACAGTTGAAATAAACCTGCTTTGTTCATTGAAATCTCTCTTTATTCATAATGTCCACCTGTAGGCATAATCAGTATGATTTGGGATTTTATATAACAGTGACTTGGTTTGTCTCCTCAGTACAATCTTCCCCTGGAACTCATCAACAGACAAAACCTGACAGAATGGATGGAGATCCTGAAGACAGTAGTTGATAGAGACGTTCCTCCGGTAAGGAGACAATTTGAATTCATTCCACACTAATAGTATTCATCACTCCTGACACATTGTTCGGCTTCTGAGATGCACACATTAAATTCTTCCGCGTGCTGACGTGGTCCTTGGTCTGTACAGGAAACAATGCAGATAGATGAAGATGAGCGGCCTGAGCTGCCATGGTGGAAGTGTAAGAAGTGGGCCCTTCACATCTTGGCTCGCCTTTTCGAGAGGTAATCGTCTAACGATTCTTAGCTTTTTTTTTTAAATAATTCCTGCTAATGTTTCAACAATAAGATTAACTTTACTGAATCCTGCATTCAGGTATGGAAGCCCAGGCAACACAACCAAAGAGTACGCAGAGTTTGCTGAACTTTTCCTCAAGGAATATGCAGTTCCTGCACAACAGGTGAGTACTTCAAAAGATGTCATGTCAGCTGCACCTGCTCTACAGTCTGACTGAACTGTGTATTTTGAATGCACATAGTGAATTTCTTTATGCGTTTGTCTACTAGGTGCTGCTGAAAGTCTTATACCAGTATAAGGAAAAGCAATGTGTGGCTCCCAGAGTACTCCAACAGACACTCAACTATATCAACCAGGGCATAGCACACGCTCTGACCTGGAAAAACCTCAAACCACACATCCAGGTAATAAAGCATGTTCAATATCCAGGAAGTGTGTCACAATTCTGTAAATGAAAAGTCTAGCATGTTAGTTGTGCAGAAACAATTTGTTCAAGTGATTGGTGGTGCTTTACCATAATTCTTCTGCAATGACTGTTTGTACAGGTTCAACCAACAATTGATCAGTTCAAGAACGTTGGACGAAAGAACACATTAAAAACAAATAGTCTCAAGCGAGGTGCCTGGCATCCACTTTGTCCGCACCACTTCCTGTTTGTGACTTCTTAATTTTGTTTTTCAGGGCATCATCCAGGATGTGGTTTTCCCACTCATGTGTTACACAGATAGTGATGAGGAACTGTGGCAGGAGGATCCATACGAGTACATCCGCATGAAGTTTGGTAAGCAGAGAAAGTCAGTGCCTGTAAACCAAAAGGAATTCTGTTCATCAGTGAGAACTAACAATTACTCTCAATCTCTGCTGTCCCCTTTAGATGTCTTTGAGGACTTCATCTCCCCAACGACAGCAGCCCAGACGCTCCTGTTCACTGCCTGCAACAAGAGGAAAGAGGTGAGCTGAAATAAGTTGGTAAGAGACATTTCCCTCAATCTAATGAAGGCTGAAGATTAATCAAATTTTTTAATTGTCTCTGTTTAGGTGCTGCAAAAGACTATGGGCTTCTGCTACCAGATCCTCACTGATCCCGCCTCTGACCCCAGGAAAAAGGATGGTGCCCTCCATATGATAGGCTCCTTGGCTGAAATCCTGCTGAAGGTAACCAGCTCTCAAAAGACTCATTTACACTTTCCCAGTTTCTCTATGTTACACATTCTTGCTGAGCGAAGCTGTTGAGCATTTGTAACGTATTGCAGCAAACAGGACTTTCATCGCACACTGCCCTTTATTGTGTCAACCCTCGTGAGCATTCATTCGTAAATAATGGTCAAAGTGTCGAAAGAGATGATTGTGCAGAAGTTGGTTGAGCTGTGGGCTATTGGAGATGATGAAAACGAGTTTGCCTACTTAGGTGTGGCTCGACAGGTTGTTTCATATTTGATATCTATTAACCAAAGATTCAAGTGCTGATGCTGTGAAGTTGTCAAGCTGATGTGCCCGAATTTGAATTGAACAGCATCTTTCTAGAAAGGATCAAACATGCAATAGATGGACTTTCTGTAAAAGATGAAAATGCTAAACGTATGGGGTAAATGATGTAGAGTGTGTTTGACTGTCTTGTGAAATTTGACTGTTTTATTTCTTTCACACAGAAAAAAATATATAAAGACCAGATGGAGTTCATGCTCCAGAATCATGTCTTCCCCCTGTTTCGCAATGAACTGGGCTACATGAGAGCCAGAGTAAGTACAATTTCCCAACAGGCAGAATAAAGTGGCTTTAAATTAACACAAACTTGTAATATTAGCTTTTATCTTTAGTTTATGGTCTTTAATTTGTCCTGCCACATTTTCTCAACCCGTCTGTTTTCACAGGCCTGCTGGGTGCTCCATTACTTCTGTGAGGTGAAGTTCAAAAGTGACCAGAACCTGCAGACGGCTCTGGAGTTGACCCGTCTCTGTCTAATCAATGACAACGAGATGCCGGTCAAGGTGGAGGCGGCTATTGCGCTGCAGGTCCTCATCAGCAACCAGGAGAAAGGTGAGAAAGTACAGTCATACAGCTCATCATTTTTTACTTGCACTACATACAACGATTTTCCTTTTTTATAGAGTGTAATCCAGTAGAAGTTTAGATAATAAATGTCCGACTAAACCCATGGATTGTTTTCTTCAGCCAAAGAATACATCGTCCCCTTCATCCGGCCAGTGATGCAGGCACTCCTGCACATTGTCAGGGAGACGGAGAACGATGATCTCACCAATGTCATACAGAAGATGATCTGTGAATACAGTGAGGAGGTCACTCCAATTGCAGTGGAGATGACACAGCACTTGGTGAGTACAATCATTATACACTCGCCAAGCACTTTATTAGGAACACCGTACACACTCTGTTTCGGGGGGAAAATGTGATGCCAGTGACTTTGACTGTGGCACTTGGTGCCGGATGGACTGGTTGATTTATTTCTGAAACTACTGATCTTCTTGGATTTTCACACACTGGAGTCTCAAGGTTTTATTCAGAAAAAAAATCCCGTGAGGAGTTGCATTTTTGCAGACAGCAATACCTTGTTTATTAGTGAGGTCTGAGGAGAAAGGACAGACTTGTTGGAGCTGACACAAGATACGGTAACTTGTGTAACCTCACTTTACAATTGGGATGAGCAGAAACGCATCTCAGAATGAACATGTTAAACCTTGAGATGGATGACGACAGCAGACGATGAGATCTGGTTTCACTCCTCTCAGCCAAGAACAGAAATCTGAGCCTTCTGTTGGCACAGACTCTCAAACACTGAACAGTTGAAGACATGAAAACGTAACCTGGACTGATATCTGGATTTCTGCAGCATGAATCCATGCACCCAACCTGCGTTGTACCAAACAATCATGGTTTGAATGCTACAGTCTGAGCATTGATTCTGACCAGGTGTATCCATGTATGGCCACAATTTACCATCTTCTAATGGAGACTAACGGCATAATAATGCACCATGTCACTAAGCAGAAGTTGTCTGAAACTTGATAGAACGAGAGATAGGCTGCATGTTTGTGTAGCTGACAAAGGGAGGCCTCAATACTGAGTTGCCAATTAAACATGGCTGTTTTGAACGAGAACTGCAATCCTAGGATAAAATATCTAAAAGTCTGAGTTTGAGAATGTTTTGTCCTACTTACAAGACTGAGTACAGTCAGCAGAAATGAGTCACTCCATGACTAATCCAAACAATCACACAAATGGTTAGGGTTAATGTTGTTAATGTTGAAATATCATGATATTAATACAATCCAGAGACGCAATCGTAATATTCTCTGTTCACTCTTCGACAGGCAATGACGTTCAACCAGGTGATTCAGACAGGGCCTGATGAGGAAGGAGGAGATGACAAGGCAGTGACCGCTATGGGCATCCTCAACACCATTGACACATTGCTAAGTGTGGTGGAAGACCATAAAGAGGTTAGCATCACAGTTGCTAAGCATGCTGCCCACACACACACACTCTTTCTCTCACTCTTCTGGCTGAAAGCTCATCTCGGTGCCACTTCCTCTGCAGAAGCAGCTCTGGTCTGTTGTAGTGTTCTTGCAACACACTCGAGCCACCCACTAACTGCCGGGAACACTCTCTGTTCTCTCCATGTCCAATGACTCAATGATGCTGAAGCAGGCACTAGAAATAGTCCTGGAGCACCCTGCCACCATGTCTGCTGAAACATGGGACTGCTGATACTGGAAGCCAAGAATTCGATTTGCTTTGCACTGATGACTTTCCATTGTAATACAGGTTTCAGCCATCTTTGTTCCTCACATTATTACAAAGAACTGGAATTACTCCCAATCTGTTTTTATCGGGTGAAACCACAGGACTGATCCACACCTTAACACTGATTAACATTGATTTTAGTAACCAGGATGGATGACGAATGGAATCAGTCAGAATTAAAAATATTCTATCCTGAAATGACAAATTTTTATCATTTAGTTATATAAAGTTAGAATATTTTAAGTATTCCGTTGAAATATCCTTTTAACGCTTGGATAAAATGTTCTTTTTTCTGAAACATTTAAGATTTTTCTTGTACTTTATTTCTAATAAGTGCTCCACAAACACAAGACTGTCACAATCTAAGCAATGTGTGCCCAAATGTTTCATTTACTACATGTGTGTCAATCAAGTGCCTGGTATTGGAAGATGCATATTATTATTATTCACAACATGCTGTTGCTCAAAGATGAAACTATGTACAACTTTATCTCAAATAATGATTGAAATCCTCATTTCATTTTAATCCCTGTGTTCTTTCAGATCACCCAGCAACTAGAGGGCATCTGCCTGCAGGTGATTGGGACTGTGCTGCAGCAACATGTACTGGGTAAGCAGGACTGGTTCCACTGGTTTTTCCACATTCTACCTGCATGTGACACTAAAGCTCTCTCTGTCTACCTGTATTAGACGAGACAATCAATAACCAACTATATTTACCCAGTGACTCACTTCTGTGTTTGTTCTTTTCTCAGAGTTTTATGAGGAGATCCTGTCCTTGGCTCACAGCCTGACTTGCCAGCAGGTGTCGCCACAGATGTGGCAGCTCCTTCCACTGGTGTACGAAGTCTTCCAGCAGGATGGATTTGACTACTTCACAGGTACTGGCGCAGGAGCTGTTTTGTTTTTGGCAGCCACACAACCTCCATGTTTTTCTGTGAGGGAATAATTACTGTTTCTGTTTTAGATATGATGCCACTCCTTCACAACTATGTCACAGTTGACACAGACACCCTCCTATCTGACACCAAATACCTGGAGATCATCTACAGCATGTGCAAGAAGGTAAAGTGCAGCAGTAGTGAACACATAGTGTAAGAGATATAACACTGCCTGTCAGATAATTTGTTGTGAGGCTTACCTTTGCTTGTCACTTCACACAGGTCCTGACAGGTGACCCAGGTGAGGATCCAGAGTGCCATGCTGCAAAGCTGTTGGAAGTGATCATTCTGCAGTGCAAAGGTCGTGGCATTGATCAGGTCAGTGTCTAATGAAGATAATCCCATTTATAGCTCAGAGTACTGAACTGGTGAGATAATTACACACGCTCTAAACATGCGTCTGCAGAATGTACAACATCCATTTGGCTACGAGTTTAAAGTAGTGTCTTTTGTATGTAAATTGAATACAAGTTTGTTGTTTTTTTTTTTTTTAAAGGAATAACTTGTTGTTGCAGGTTGTTCCCTTGTTTGTGGCTGCTTCACTGGAGCGTTTGACGCGGGAGGTGAAAACCAGCGAGCTGAGGACCATGTGCCTGCAGGTGGCCATCGCAGCACTTTACTACAGCCCCCCTCTTCTCCTCAACACCCTGGAGAACCTGCGCTTTCCCAACAACACTGAGCCAATCACTAACCACTTCATAACCCAGTGGCTCAAAGATGTCGACTGCTTCCTTGGGTGAGACAGCTGTATTAACCTGTTAAATATTAACCTTCCTTAGTGTCAGGACAAAGGTCTTAGGCCTCATTCCAATAGGAGACAAATTATCTCGCTTACAAAACTATTGTCATCCTCATCAGCAATTTAACGGCTGGTATTCTGGGAAGCCCTATTAAATCCTGCTCTTCCACGTTTTCCTCTCACAGCCTCCATGACAGGAAGATGTGCATTCTCGGACTTTGTGCCCTCATCGACCTCGACCACAGACCTCAGGCTATCAACCAGGTGGCGGGTCAGCTTCTTCCAGCAGCCATCCTACTGTTCAGTGGCCTCAAGAGGGCATATGCCTGTCGAGCAGAGCATGAGAATGACGAGGACGATGATGATGAAAATGGGGAGGAAGAGGACGACAATGGTAAGGCCCATATATTTTTATTCAGTGTTGCGTCACGCATATCTGCAAGGTGAGTGAAGGTGTTAACACGACTCTCTGAATGACTGCAGCTGAGCTGGGCAGTGACGAAGACGACATTGACGAGGAGGGCCAGGAGTACCTGGAGATGCTGGCGAAGCAGGCGGGAGAGGACGGAGACGATGAAGACTGGGAGGAGGATGATGCGGAGGAGACGGCACTTGAAGGCTACAATACAGCTGTAGATGATGAAGACAACTTGGTGGACGAGTATCAGATCTTCAAAGCCATACTACAGAGTAAGGCAACCAGGACGTGTTTATTGAAAGCTTGTGCGACTCAGTTTGTGTCCATGTTGTACATCAATCACTAATCTGCCTTTTGTGATGCAGATATCCAGAGCCGTGACCCAGCGTGGTACCAGGCACTAACACAAGCCCTTGATGAGGAGCAGGGCAAACAGCTTCAGGACATTGGCACACTCGCAGATCAGAGACGGGCAGCACATGGTGAGCACCAGCTGAGACGCTTCCTCAAATTACCAATGAAAACCTGACGCGGTTTTTCTGTCTGACACAATAAAGCAACTTTTTACATGCTACCATTTCTTGTTTTTTGTTATTGATAGGGACTCTCCGTTTACAAAATTATCTTTAATGACTTTTCATCCATATACTGACCTGGAATAAGCGCAGCACTACAATATTCATAGCCTCTACCATAGACTGGATACAAAGACGACACGATGGCTCACAAAATTGTAGTTAAAGCATCTAAATCGCTGGCTTCACTGTTTGATCTAAACCCTGCCTCCGTTTTCACGAATGTGACATGGATGAAACAAACGAAAGTCGAAATACACATATTTTTCTCAAAAATGGCTTCTGTCATTGTATGTAGTTCGTATCACACTGATGTATGTTACACTGTCCATGTCTCTGGTAACTTTGGTTTTAATAAGTTAGTGTGAAACGTCATGATTGATCAAGCGCATTTGTTGGTGGAACCTCGCTACAGTGGCTCCGTCGTCCGTCACTACTGCGTAGACTCCGGCTCCAAATGTGCAAGATGGCAGCGTTCGTATCCAGGATATTTTGGCTTCATTTCTGAATAGTGGGAGGAAGTGAAGACGCGTCGTCCATCTTTATATTCAGTCTATGGTCTCTACTGAATCAAGTTTGTTAAACATAATACTTTATATTCATTATTATGAATTTTATTGTAATCATAATTCAATAAAAAAAGCCAATATACTGGATCATTCTGCTTGTTTGACCTGAAAATGTTAGAGAAAGCCTTCATCACCTGAGCTAAGGGTGAAGAAATGAAAAGCATGAACTATATTTTAGGGCTTCGCTATTTTATACAGATATTCAATGACTTGTCTTCAGGGAGTTTAACAGGATAAAAACATTCACAAACCATATCTCCTGTGGTATCCACTGGACAATTATGAAAAGAGGAAAACAAATCTTTGCTAATGAAATCAGTCTTTAACCAGCTGGCTGTTAAAATGATAAAATGAAAATGTAAAAATATGTTTAGGAGGTGTTCAAGCACAAGCTGTGTAGTATATGAACAGTGAGAAAGATAACTGTCTGTTTGTGATGTTAAAAGTTCTTTTGCTTATCGTCTAATTTCAGAATCCAAGATGATCGAGAAACACGGCGGGTACAAGTTCACGGCGCCAGTGGTGCCATCTACATTCAACTTTGGAGGCACTGCTCCAGGAATGAATTGAGTCATCCGTTCTACTTTTTATTACTCTGTGACTGATTGTAGTGAAGTGAAAAAAAGCTTGTGTTGTTCCCTTAAGTAGTGGTTCCAGAACTGGTTCTTCTCAGTCATTCTTCAATCTGTCAAATGGGGAAATAGCACCAGAAGATGTGGGAAAGCAACCAAAATGCAACCAATGGCTGGGGAAAACAAACCAAGAACTTGAGCACGATGCAAGAGAAGAAGCTCTAAACAACGTTGTCTTCTGGAGCCCAGTGTGGAAGGGATGTCACGACGGCAACTCTTTTTTTGTTTTTTTTCCCACTTAAACAAAATTGGGGGATTAACAGTTTAGAAATTGATAATGGGACTTAATATTTCATTATCACTGTTGTGGCCATACGGCCGTGATAAGATTATACCTCTGGTAGTGGTGATATCTACGTTATTTTCTGCATAAACACTCATGTTTATGTACATACAAGCCAAGGTTATTGATTTTTCAGGTAGCCTTGAAAAACAACCAGAGGCATTTGTAAGGTGTCAGCAGCTGTATTCATATGTAGCATATTGGATACTTCTTAGCACTATGTGATGCCTGATCTCTGTAAATTAATGACTAGCACTTTCATATTGTTCAGGTCTCCTAGCCTTCTGTATCAGACTGCAAATTTTTTTAATTGAAGACTATTTAAAATGAAAACAGCTGTAACTTTGTTACCCAGCAAGCGACTTCTGTAATGGCTGGTTGTCACGCATCTGGTTACAGAGTGGATCAGTGGGCAACTCGGAAACATTGATTCAAGGGAAAAAAAAGAGAATGCTCTTGGTGTTCGGTATGGCTACAGGATGTGTTTGTGAGCACTGAAAGTACAATTGGATACATCATGTGAAGCATGTACAATTGGACTAATCGTGAAGGTCTCAAGCTTTTGGTTGGTGTATGGATGACCCATCTATATATACAACAACATATTAAAAAAAGCTAAGGGAATTCATGACCGTGTGTGTTTCCTTATACATGCACATTTCTGTCCACCAGAGGGCACTGCTCTCCTGTGATCACAGAATCACCACATGTGTACTCATCAGTTCATACAGCCCTGGTTTGAAACACTGCCCCCTACAGAGTCTCCGTAACTAAGACAGTGGCCTGAAACCTGTGGAATCCAATAAGTGAGACATGAATGATGCTGCAGCATAAAGCAGTTTGTAATCCAGTCTTAATTATGGACTTAGACTCTAGGGGGGGCTCCAGGATTAACTGAAAATGTATCTTCATTCATTATTACTTTTTATACTAAAATATACTTTAATTCAAGTGTTCAGATTAGCACACACGAGCAAGGTTTGTAATGTGCATATTAAATCTTGAGGACCTTTTCAGCCAAATAAATGTTTCTGTTGTGCCTCAAGTATTTGGCCATTGTATTCACAGGTATGGGTGTGCACACTATTTAGTTAGCGCCCATCAAACACTGCTGGCTGTGCGCACAAAGGAATACACTTGTTTAATAAATGTGTATCTCCCCCCCCTGCACCTTTTTGCTATAGGAAAGAATTCACTGTCCTAGATGAAATGTGAAATATTCACAAAATCAAACCCTTGATGGTTAATCACCATCTGAGCTGTATTTTTCAGTATTTTTCAGGTGTCTTTAACGACTGTCATCATAACCAGTCTGACAGTGTTAAATACAACAACAGAGGAAACTGTATCTGCTCCGTCTCTTTACCCTCTTTCTCCCTTTTTGCTCCTCTCTCCATCTCCTCTCCCCAGTTTCTGTCCTTTCAACCTAACTGGTCGAGTCCGATGCCAGAGTCTCCACCACTGTGTAAAGTGCCTAAAGATAATGTGTGTTGTGATTTGGCACTATCCAAATAAAACTGGATTGAATTGATCCCAATCATTGCAGCTCTGCTAATTTTAACTATACTGTTTCTAACTAAACATATCAAATAGATAAGGTGGAGAACGTAAAATACTCTTCAAAGCAAGTGGGTTTCTATATGGTTATCAACGAATGCACTTGGAATATCAATGGTAAAAGTATTTATTTGGCACACTGGTTTATTTTAGACTATTACTGTATAATTATTGATGAATTAAACTGTAAGCATCTTGAATGTACCTGATCAGATTGGAACTAATTTAACCAATGTATAACAATTCTGTTTTTGTTTTATTTTTATTGTAAATGGAACATTTGGAGTGTTGGACCAACGATGTGAAACTTAAACCAAGACGGGTATTTTTAAAACTGTTTTCCTGACACGCACTAAATAATCAAATGGAATGATGAAAACTTAAAATATCTTATTAGTGCCCAAATTTTAAATCAGAAAAGGTAGAGTATAAAGTTTGGGGCTAACATCTCATGTTCATTAACAGCCAGCACGAGTACTTGAGTTTTATAACATGGAGGATGGTTTATTGGACTTTTAAACGTTAGGTGGCGCTGTCAACACACTTCTCCATGCTGTCAGTTGTTTTTGAGGGCCGGACATTTGAAAACCACACTCCACCACACACAAACTCACTCACGCACACTCAGCACACTCAGCACAGATCCCGTCACTGCTGAAGATGTGGCTGCGAGAGGAGCTGTTGAAGTCCATATGGCACGCGTTCACTGCCCTGGACGTGGACAGTCGAGGGAAAGTTTCCAAGTCTCAGTTAAAGGTCAGTTTCACTTGTGTTTTATTTCTTTCTCAGACTCTGCGGGGAATAAACTCGAGTTTCTGTTTAACATCAGGAAGTTTGGCGACATCTGCTCCCAGCATCGAGGCTGACGTCACACGTCTCTCATCCATCACGTTACACTAAAGAGAGTTCACCCAAAAAATAAAATTCACTATCTACTCACCACTCTGTCGATGGGGGGGTTGGTGAACACTTTTGGAGTCTCGGGGGTAAACAGTGTTGCAGCCCAATCCAACACAATTGAAGTAAATGGTGATCGATTCTTCAAACGTAAGAAAACAACAGAAAAAACAAACCTCCATACTTTCCTTTGATATCCTCCTCGGAGCCGCATTAGTGGGTAGATCACAGACATTGGGGCCAAACAAAATGTAAATGAAGCCGTTTCGAGTCAAATTTGAATGTCGGGGCTTACGGACACTTGGCTGACACCACAGAGGCATTTTCTTTTTTCTATGTGGTTTTTGTTTTACATTTGAGGAATCACTCACCATTGACTTCAATCATATTGGATTTGGCTGCAATGCTGTTTACATCTGAGACTCCAAAAGTGTTTTGTTGACTCAAACACTTCACCCACCGTCCATCGACATAGTGCTGAATAGATAGTGACAACATTTCATTTTTGGGGCGAACTATCCCTCTACAATTTACTACATTTTACTGTATCTAATAACCAATAATGGAAAGTAAATTGATTTATGATACATCAAATAATTTGATTTGATTTTATAGTTTCCTGAAGCAGGGCTGTGCAGAGACCGTTAGAGGGGCAGGTGCCCAATGTTTTGAATTGGGGACATGGAAAACGATTTTAAAGGTTCAGTGTGTAAGATTTCAGTGAAAGGGATCTATTGGCAGAAATTGAATATAAATCTAATTTATTGAAGATAAATTCATCTAAATTGTACAAATTGTTATTTTCTCTTTTATATTTAAATACTTTATGTTTAGATTGGATCGGGAGCGGGTACTCTATACGGAGACCGCCATGTTTTTTACAGTAGCCCAGACTGGACAAACTAAACACTTTTTGAGTTTTTTGACAACTGAAGGCTACCACAGGTTCTCTTTCATGTTTGGAAGGGGAGGGGTATTCAGCTGCAACATGCAACTTCACCACTAGATGTCACTAAATGCTACCCGCTGAACCTTCAATTTTAGCCTATTTGTTTTGTCTTTGTGTGTTTAAAACTCAAGAAAATGGGTTGCGGTGTTTTGTGACGGCCTGGGACTGGATTAGTTTTCCTGCAGGCTCTGATGTCTGTGTGCTCAGCCTGACAAAGACTCAAGAATCCTGTAGTGTTTTCCATCCCTCACACATCCTCTGCCAGAATATAAGACAGAGTGACCAGGAGAACTCTAAAAGTCAATATTTGAGGAGATTGATCATTGGCTTTTCTATGATGGGCCAATTAAAGCAAACTATCCACCATCTCCCTATGCCACCACACGATCAGAGGAAACTTGCAAGGGGATGTTATGTTCCCCGCTGACAGCTGAAAAACCAGTGGAAAGTACCTTTAGTCTGAGGAGTGAAAGTTCATCTGTAACGCTTGACCAGTAATGCTTGTACATGGCAACCGAAGGGTTTTTTTTTGGTGGCAAACTCTGAAAACTGCAAGACCGATCTTGACGGTAACTTTTAATTTCATACAGTATGTGTTCATTTAGCCGGAATGTGTAATTGTACAGTAATGTGTCCTGTGTAAACCCCCCTAGTTTGAAGTATTTGTCATCTAATTCTCATATTGTGGTTCTTCAGGTATTGTCTCACAACCTGTGCACAGTGATGAAGATCCCTCACGACCCTGTGTCCCTCGAAGAACATTTTAAAGACGATGACAAAGGGCTTCTGTCCAACCAAGGCTACATGCCGTACCTCAACAGGTTCATACTGGACAAGGTGGGGATGAAGATGCTGGAAGAGTGGTTTGTGAAACTGTCAACAAATTCAATGATGGTGGTTAGAAATCAGAAGAAGATTTCCATAAACAAGAGTTGGACCAAATACATTGTAAAAATGGTTCATGGAGGTTTCAGGAAATCGCAAAAAAGTAAAGACAAAGTAAATGTTTCCATCAAACAGGAGCATGAGCAACTTGTGTGAAAGAATAAATCAACAACATTACAAATCTCAAGAAGGTGCAGTGGTAAGCAGTGCTCCCTCAGCTGGAAGGTTCCAGGTTCAAATCCCAGATCGACTGAGGCTTTTCTGTGGGGAGTTAGCATGTACTGCATGTGTCTGTGTAGGGTTAGGTGAAGAGAGAGGAGTCTCTTAATTGACTGTAGCAATAAATGTGAGTGTGAATGGTCCTTTGTGTCTTCATTTTGTGATACAGTGTATACTGTATACTTAAATACCTGGAGACACACACATACTGCAGGGCGTGTGTGTCTCAGGAGGGCGGTGGTTCGATCCCGGGCTCCACCAGTCTACATTATGTGTCCTTGGGCAAGATAGAGAACCTCTAATTGTTGCTGTTGGCTTTGCCGACAGTGCATGTCTCAAAGAAGCTTCTATAAGCATGGCTATGGTGTGTGATAAAAAAAGTGCTGTGTATTGAAGCACTTTGAGTGGTTGACTGGAAAAGCGCAATTTAAATACAGACCAGACACACACCCACACACCCACACTTCTCTGTGTAAGAGTCTATGACACAATATCTGTAGATGACTAATCGTGACCGGTTTTGCTCGATTGGAGAGGAAATAAAAAGTTGTGCCCACAGTAACAAAATGTTTTTGGGTATAACTTGTATATCGTTGGTTTTGTGTTATTGAAATGTGTAGATAAAATGCATCGAATGCTCTCTTAAATATAGGATTGATATCTCTGATAGAGGTTTTGCTGTGGTAGCTCTTTTTACTGCACATCTAATATTCATATTTATTTATTTGAATCATGTTCCCAACTTCTCCTCTGCAAACAACAACTACTGCAATTTTGCACGCTTGTGTCCTTTTGTCGTCTTTGGTATTTAGTCTTTTGTTCTTCGCAGCTGTGTGCAATGCCCTTGACATGCTGCTGTAACACAATCATTTCCTAATTTGGGATCAATAAAGTACATCTATCTATCTATATCTATCTATTACACACAGTGTAATACAAGCACATGTATGTGAAGCGTTTTAAAACTGACTCTCATGTCAGCTAGAAAACAGTTTTTCCCTCCTTGTTCTCAGGAGCTGTTTTCTTGCTTTCCTCTCGTTGGCTCTGACTTGAATGAAAATGAAGCGTTTCATTAAATCAGGTTTGTAGCTCACATCCTGCAGACTCGGGGTTCTGAAAGGACACAAACAACGGCCCCCTGCTTAGCATTTGTAAACCCGCACACTGCTGGTGGTCTGTGTGACTCTGACGCTGACTGAATGCTGCGGTTTGGTGTTTGTTCTCAGGTGCGGGAGGATTTTGACATAGAGGAGTTCAACAAGATGTGCTGGACCCTGTGTTTCAAGAACAGTATCTGCACCAAACATCTGCTCATCACACAGGACGATGCTTTCAAAGTCTGGTGCATTTTCAACTTTCTGTCAGAAGACAAGTACCCACTGGTCATCATCATTGAAGAGGTGAGAGATAGTCTTATGATGTAATATTTTGACCAAGCAGAAAACAGTCTAAAAGGAAAGCTCGATATTTAACCACCATTAAATCACGTCCATCTCCTTAGATTGAGTACTTTCTGCGTAAGCTGCTGGAGGCCATAGGGAGCGAATGGAGTGAGGAGAAGTTTGCAGATTACAAGCTGCAGCTGAGCCCAGAGAACTGCCTGACTGCCTGGGAGCTGATCGAACTGGTGGGGTTGGGATACTTCAGCAAGGGCATGAACCAGCAGACCCTGTCCCTGGGCATCAATGAGGTCTTCCAGGAACTCATACTGGATGTGCTCAAACAGGTCTGACTGGATGTAGATCTCTTTTAATGTGATTGATTCTCTCTGAACATTGTGCTGCTACTGCACCAACTTCCTTTCTCTGAAACACAGAAGCCCAGAGTAGAAAGAAAACTGTGCATGCTAATATAAGTTCCCTCCATTAGTGCACAAACTGGATTCTTTATAAAGAGCAGCAATTGTCTATGGACTTGTTTTGCCTCACTTTTCAAATATAGCTCCTCTATGTAATGAACATGCCGCCCAAATCCTGCACATCGCAGGACTCAGGTTTAAACAGAAATAAAAATAAGAACCTTTTAGGTTTAGAATATTTTGTATTTATATTTTTTTTAATTTAAAAATAACCTTTTAAGTTTAGAATATTTAACATTTAAATATTTTAAAATAGAAAAAATAACCTTTTAGGTTTAGAATATTTCATATTTATATGGTTTAAAATAAAAATTTACATTTTGGAAAAAATGTTAAATCTATTTTCTGATTTTCAATATGCAATGTGCAATTATAATATATCTTTGAAAAAGATAGGGAGCAAAAAAAAAAAATAGGTGTCCACCAGTTAAACTAAATGTGATTGTAAGCACTGTTAGAGTATTAATAATACAGAAATATTCAAAGAGATATGTTCTATTATGTACTTGTTTACTTTTTGTAACTGATTTGACAGATTTTTACTGAACAGTGACATTGTCTTGTGAGACAGAGGACTTCTTCCCGTTTCTAGTGAATCATCTGAGTAGTTTAGTTTTATTATGACAGACTAATTCAGTGAGTCGGGTGTCTGTGTTGAACTCCACTCTGTGATTTGAAGGGATACATGATGAAAAAGGGCCACAAGAGGAAGAACTGGACTGAGCGCTGGTTTGTCCTTCGACCAAACGCGCTGTCGTACTACGTCTGTGAGGATCTTCTGGAGAAGAAAGGAAATATCCTTTTGGACATAAACTGCTATGTGGAGGTATTTATTTTTAATTTGTAATATATAATATATCAACTATATTGAATAAATAATTAAATTAAATAAAAAATATAATTATAATAATAATCAAATTTTAAAAAGTCCTCTTTTGTTTCTAAATGACTGGCTCACAAGGTTTTTCACATCTGGTATAAAGTGACGGATGCAGTCGTAATATTTTTTTCTCCTGCAGTCTCTGTCTGATAAAGATGGGAAGAAATGCCTTTTCCTCATCAAGTGCACTGACATAACCTTCGAAATCAACGCTTCAGATAAAAAGAAGAAGCAGGAATGGATTCAAGGTATTGATAAGTCATCTTTGAATGTCGTGGTCATGGATCAAACATGTCAGATCGTTGTGGAGGTTTAATCAATCAGTGGTTCTCCTCTCACTTTGCGGCAGCCATTCAAACGTGCATCCAGCTGCTGAGGCTGGGGCTGTCGTCTCCTCACCGCGAGGCGCGGCTGAGGCGCAGGGAGCTGCGGCAGAAGCAGCAGGCAGAGGAGGAGGACCTGATGGAGAAGATGAAGCGGCTCCAGGTGGCCAATGAGCACAAACAGAGAGAGCTGGAGGCCATGAGGAAGGTACTGCTCCACGTTTAACTCCTACAACTTCAAAAGTGAAGGTTAAAAAACAAGCAGAGAGGAAACATTCTGAGGGATAATGTGTTCCACTATTGACCAATCAGTGTCCCCAAAGTCCTATTTTGAACTTTTGTAAATATAATGAATTCTTGGTTGCAATCTAATACAACGACTTCACAATCGGCCACTTCACAAATATACAAAGATCCCATCAGAGCTTAAAGATGAGTCACTAACTCTAACACAGTCTTAGCTAGAATGGCACTCAGTAGAGCTCATACCTTCTCCAAGGCCCAACGGGAATAGATAATATCAGTTCACTAAACATGCCTCACTGTTTTCATCAAGATCCATGAATTATTTCCAAGAAATGTTTAAATACCCAATTTTAAAGAAAGTGAAGAAAAGAATATCCTAGATCCACCATCTGATCTGGATCCACACCAAAATCAAATGGGTTCTTCCCTGACCCACACCACATCCTTCCAACAATTTCATGTCCAGTAGTTTTTGCACGATCCGGCTAACTGACATGTAAACACTCCTTGGTGAAGCTAAAACGTGAGAATATATAAGATGTAGTAATTACCGCAGGACTTAATATCTAACCCCTGTAAGTTATAAACAAATATCATGTAATCAAGCATTAAACAAAGCTTAATACGAGTAGAAATGTGCGATTTGTCTGGGAAACCTTGTACATTTTGTATCTAAATGACTCAACTTAGAGGATACCCAAAATTTCGGTCCATCTTGTCTGGATGTTTAAAAAATAAACCTGAAGGGGGAAAGATGTGAGCACTAAACACTGATCTAACTTACTAAAGACCCGACACACTCCTACAACCACACACACACACACACACACACACACACACACACACACACACACACACACACACACTCTCTCACACACACACAAACACAGGATGCAGCAGAAAGTTGACAAAGAACAAGGAAGTAAAACCTGCTATGCAAAGACATTTTGGATGATTCAGGGACACCTGCATCTATCAGGCGACCACATGTGTGAACTCAGTTGTTTCAGAACTACAGCTCACTGTCGACGTCCTCTCACTTCTCTTTTTACTCTGCCAGATGGCTTTTTCGTTTAAAACTAATATATTAATGGTTATGCAAAAAGTCACATGATGTTGTTCAAAACCTTTTGCCAAACACTCCCAGATGTTTCTGATAAATTACATAAAACAATGTCTTGTTTGTTACCAGCCGGGTTACACCTCCAGTCAAGCAGAGAAGCAACAACTCTTTCCTCTTTTGTGCTTCACAGAAAATGGAAGAGACTGCAGCTAAAGCAGCGTTAGAGGAGAACAGGAGGAAGAAGACTCAGTTAGACCTACAGGACCAATACAGGCTGGACCTGGAGAGAGAGAAAATGGTATCCACAGCACCTCCCACAACTCTGCAGGGTCTTGGTGATAAACTGCATACGTGGTCTTGTCAAAGGGTCCGAATGAAAATGATGAACTGAAGTTTTTTATCTTGTGATGAAGTCGTCATCATAATCATCCGTCTGTGTTTCTGTCCTTCCAGGAAACAAGCTAAAAATAGTTGTAATCATAACTCCCATGATGTTGAGTCATCTTCAAGTGTCAGATGCACTGACTGTTAATCATCATCATAATTGAATAACTATACTGGTAAATGCCTTTGGGAAATAAAATAACATGTAAGGGGATGTAGATTCAGTGCGGAATGTGAAGATTTTCTTAGATTATTTACAGATGTTTGCTCAGTTCCAAGTCCTGCATGTACAGTTGTGTGTAGGAAATGAGTGATGAGTGATAAGTGATGTGTGTGTGTGTGTGTTGCTCAGGTGCATCAGCAGATGGAGAGGGAGGTGGCGCAGAAGTCCAGTGAACTGGAGCAGTACCTGCAGCGCGTCCGGGAGCTGGAGGACATGTACCACCGGCTGGAGGAGGCCTTAGAGGACGAGAGGCAGGCCAAGCAGGACGAGGAGGCCATGCGAAAACTGCAGGCCAGGTCTAACACACACACACATGCACACAGATTAACCCTCGATGATTTTTACATGTTCTCTTTTTGTCAGTATCCTCCTTGAAGTATCCCTGCTGTGTTCCCCTGCAGACTGCTGGAGGAGGAGGCAGCCAAGAGGGTAGAGCTGGAGCAGATCCACCTGCAGCAGCAGAGGGCGCTGTCTCAGACCGAGGCTGAGAAGCAGGAGCTGGTGGCCGACCAGCGGGCCAAGGAGAGAGCGCTGCAGACAGCCATGTTGCAGCTGGAGAGTCTGGAGAGGGAGCGGCAGGGAGCACTGGAGCAGTATGAGGTCAGGCCTCACCTGGAAGTTCATAAAGATTCATTGATTTGAATTATATTTTCCCTTCAGATCAGAAATGGTTTTATTCCACTCATTTATTTGACTTACGGCAGTGGTCATGTATCTGGTAACACAACTAACTCAACCTTTCTACCCATATTTGTAAAAATATTCATCATAACAAATATATGATACACCACCTGGTTCTGTTTGTTCTACATTTGAACTAAAGCTGTACATTTGAACTCTTATTTCAATTTTTTCCTTTCTAATTCCACCCTCAGCTCACATTTATTGAATGGATATTTTGTATTATAGAGCATGTATGATGTATTAACTCAAGTTTCAACCCATGTCAACAGACCTGCTGGAATATTCCAGGTGTATAAATTGATATATGTTTTATAAATAATCAAAATACATATTAATGAATTTGAAGGAGCTGTTTAAGGCAGAAGGCTAAGCACTGATTCGGCTCACATGAAACCAACCCTCTTTGGTTCTCATATACAGGAGGTGTCGAGGAAGCTTAAGGGAGCATCCAACAAGTCAAAGTCTTGGAAAGACAAGGTGGCCAAACATGAGGGGCTGATGCGTCTCATCCAGCCAGGTAGGGAGGGGGGGGATCTGTGGTTTTTAGTAAATTCCCAAATGTACAGTTTTGCAATTACAGAGGGTATTAAATAGTCCTAATCTTAACTTTATGAAAGTATTTTTGTAAGTTTTATAATTGTCTTAGTATTTGACAATAATTACGATAACTCCACTGAAGTACTGAAGAAGTAACATGTAGTATTAAAAGTCTTGAATTGAACCTGGGGAACGCTGCAGAAACCCTGTATATGCACAAGGGTGCAGCAAAGTACTTTGGTCCTGTGCTCACTTGGCTGCAACTCAGTCCAGTCACAGTTCTCTGGTTCACTTCAGACTCATTAACAGTCTCAGTGCATCCAAACCGCAGTTAGGTCAGTGCACAAATCCAGACTGACTCAAAAAGAAAACAAAAACAGCAAACATGCATGTTTTTTATTAGTGATTTTTTTTCACATTTGTTAAAAGGTATTGATCCTCTCTCCTGTAACCTGGTGTTTCAGGGGATAAACCACCTCAGAGAATCACCAACTGGGGTCCAGCATCGTTCACTGACACAGAGCTGGAGATGAGGAAGAAGTCGTGGCAGGAGAGGAAGAACCAGAGGCCTCAGGCTCAGTGAACACTCACCACGCTCAGTGACTGGAAGTAACAGTGGAGCCCAAACTGTCCCATTTCAGAGCTGTTATAACGTGAACCTACTGAGCCACGTGATAACTGCAAAACACATATTTCACTCATTCTTTCTGGGTTACTTTTAAATGTACAGTTTGGATTAACTCTGTTTCATCATTTGGACTTTTTATAAATTATGTTCACTCTAAAAAAAGGCATGACCATAGACGTAATAGTGTGACAAAATAATCTTTAATCAAGTTCCACATTCTCTGGGGATGAAGGGTCATGTGATGACATCTCAACCGTCTGTCACAATACAGCAAATTCATCCACAGATAGAGAAGTGAGTTAAGATTATTTAGTCATAAATGCTTTAACACTGCTCAGTTTATATTCTTCGGTCAATAGTCCATTTCTTCATTCTGTGACCACAAATACAAAGTCTTCATTTCACAACATTCTAACAAATACAAATTGATGGTTAAAAAGGTGTAATATTTATTATTTAATACATCAATTTAATTCTGTATTCTTTCAAATGAACTGTCCAGACTACTTCAAAACACAGTGTATTCAAATCACTGTCATCACTTTACAGTACAAATAAACCTGACTAATCTTAAAGTTTGTCTGCACGTGAACACATCCATCCAAGAGCAACATTTCCAATAGCTTTTAGTGTAAAGAAATACATGTTGTAGATTCTGCAGAACCCTATTGGAGTTAAGTGGAGCAGCTCCTCTCCATCTCAAATCTCCTCCTCTCTTTGACAAACGTACTGTCCTTTGATTCCTCACGCTGTTCTCTTAGACACCGCTATGATGAGGGGAAGAACACCGGGCTGATAACGTGTGATGTGCTGGATAAGAGCTGTGTGATGTGTTTTAAAATAGATGCGTTTGTGTTTTGACATGTTTGTTGTAAAGTAGTGAAACTATGGAGCATCATTTTACTAAGATCCAGCAGAGTATAATATCCAGTAGATACGTATTCCTCTGTATTTTTTTTATTTTTTTTAAGGTAAAGATGAGTGAGTAGTATTTGTTGAAGCCTTAACTAAGATGACAAAAAAAATAAAACACCATTTATTTTTTATGACAGTAAACGACTCAGATGGTCCCATCATTTCATAGAGTGTGTGTGTGTGTGTGCAAGTAAAGACACCTTTTGTGACACATTCGCCTCCTGCTCATGATGAAGCGTGTCCACAGGGTGTCGCCATAGGAACGGGATCCTCAGTTTGTTGATCACTGTGCTGGAGCTACAGGCTCATGGGGGGGCGGCTTTCAGCAGCGAAAACCCCATCACCCTGCAAACACTGTCTATATTATCCATGGACTATCTTTTTAGGAGCCTCAGTGTGTTTCAGCCTTTCAGTGCTGAGTGTACTCAGGAGTGTGAGGGATTCATAAGAAGAGCCACGTTGTCCAGATGTTGCAGGATCCTCGGGATTTTTACTCCTAAAGAATATTATTCTGACCCAAATGATGTCAGTGGCACTCAACCTCAGAAGTCTTTGTTCCTGAGGACACACATCTTAAAAAAAGGTCATTGGTACATTTGATTTAGTTTATTTTTCAACTAGAACGGTCCTTGCTTGTCTAACCAACAAACAACCGGACAGGGGTGAAAACAGAACCTCCTCGGTGGAGGTCAAAAGGATCAATCATTTCTGAAGCTGCTGGACATTGTTGTTTATAGAAGTTTTCTTGGAGATTATATTTTCAGCCAGTGATTGAGTCTGTGGCACAAGCTGTGTCTCAGTTCAGGGGCCGCACCACTTGGAGGACCCTGTCTAAACCCAAATGAGACGGTCTGGTCTTCTTATTGCATCACCAGCTTGTCCCGCCCTTACAGACGTCGCCTAGCAACAGAACTACGGACGAAAAAGTTCTTTGGTTGTTTAAAAACATTGAAAATATGTCATTTACACGTCTACCGTTCGGTTGATAACTTACAATAAACTTCTGATGTTTTTGCCTTGATTTTTGCCGCCTTCTTTGAAAAACAGTTTGTCACAGAAGTGCATCATGGGATATTTTGTGTGGGGAAGGATCCACCTATGAGTCTCCTTCGCTCAGGAGAGGAAGGACACATTTGGAGGAGCCCTCGAAGCGGGACAGTGAAGTCGCGCCACTGAGATGCAATCAGTCTTCAAATGCAGCCTCAGAAGGATGCGGCCCCCGAATTGGGACACAGCTACTAGAGAGGTCTGAGGCCTCAGATACACAGAGAAAAAAAAATTGAATCAATTTATCATCCATTAAACTTTTCATTGGTTTTGTAACAACAATAAACAAACAGACTATCAGCCTTGTCCTTTAAGTAGTTGATCATTCATTTCATGTTTTGCAGAAAGCTTTGCAGTCTCCTATAGTGATTCACGGATTCAATCTGGCAGATGTGTATCAGCAGATCAGGTTTCAGCCACAACGTGTCCGATCCGTATTGAATACAGTCTCTTTGTTACATTTATTCATACTCTGTGATTCAGCTTTTAGAGCCACAGCCCTCATTGACCTCATTTTACCTCAGAACCCTTCGACACGCTCCTCTCACTGGTGAGCAGCTCTTCAATCTGGAATAAGAGAGCACCAGTATCACATCAGTGTTTGGAATCGTCACATAACAGAGAGGTGCAGTGTGTCCATAGTTACCTGTTTGTATGACAGGTCTGTGTGTGTTGTAGAATATGACTTCATTGTTTACGTTATCAAAAAACAAGATTCATCTCACTTGATGCTCGTGACACGCAGCATCCAGGCGTCAGTTTTGCTGCACACACAAATCGGTTTGTGCAACAAAGGATGACTGTTCTCACGCACACGTTCTGTCATCCCCTCCCTCACGTCTCAGTGAGAGAAGACAAAGACAAGGTTACAGGAACAACTGGCTGGAACTATCGGCTGTGGGTACTTGTTTGTCTCGTGTCTGCCCGCACAACGAGAGTCTTCAGTTTCTGATGAAAAGACTCTTAACCCACCTTTATTCGTCCCTGGAGTCAAAAAGACGGTTCAAGTTGAGTTCAGGGTTGTCAGAGCAGGAGATGAGATAAGAACCTGCATTCATACCCCGAGTCAACAGTCCGCACCATGCAGATCTCTTTATACCAGTGGGTTTCTGATAAGATCACACGTTGAGACTTAATGTCCAAATCTTTAATCCAATACTATGACTCGGAATGTGCTTCATCCCCAGAAGAGATCAAGTAATCCACATAGATTCTCCTTTTATGGACGTCTCCGTTTGTATGAGCAACAGTTCTTTAATTGCTGCCCCAAGACAACATTTAATGCATTAAATAGAATAAGGAAATATTCAAAAAGTTTCAAACAAACTAATTCAGTGCAGGATTTGTCTTGAATAGCAACTCTGGAGTATATGATAAATAGTTCTGCTGTTCACGTTTCCCCTATAAGAGGTATTTATATCCAGGAATCTGAAAAGAAATGCGGTGCCTTTTTGTGGTAAACTATTCTCAGAATTGGGAGTTTCTAATCTCCGTCGCTAAATTGGACAAGCCCTCGACATTCCATAAATAAGGATATCTCTAGCTGTCTCACCCTCACGCCATGTGTCCGAAAAATACGCTAACGCCCGTAACCGATTCATCTAATTCCGGTCCAAAATATCCTCATGGAAGCTGAACTGAAACTGGAACATGTTGTTTTGAGGGGGGATTGTCTCCTGGTGAAAAAATGTCTGGCAGATGCCTGTTTTCTGGGTTAGATGACTTCCCACAGTGACCTCACAGCTCTGAGCATTTCACATGTAGGGATGGACTCTGGGTTTAGCTGCGGATACACTGGGGGTCACTTACACTGTCGAGTAAAAAACATCAGGAGCTCAGATAAAAAAACTCTAAGTGGGTCAAGGAGAAAGACATTAATGTAAACTTTTGAACCCCCCCGTCCTTCGCTGCCATCCCCTCAAGCTATAAATCAAATGTGTAATTTGTGCTTTCTGTTCGTGGATGAGCGGGCGGTGTCCGGATAAGATCATCTGGAGCTCATGCATTTGAAAAACTCCCAAATAGACCCCCATGTGCTGCAGGCAGCTGACATCATCCCGCTTTCTAGGGTGGGACCCGATGATGTGATGTGTGTCGACTCAGTGAGATCAGCGCTTGGAGTCGTTGGATTTTGGAGCAGGTGCCCGCTGAGACTGGGGGAACCAACATATTGCAGAGGCACCCAGGAAATGGAAATGGACAATAGGATTTGGAGTTCCAACGAAATAAATCAATATCATCTGTCGGTGGAGTATTATTTTGAAGGGGGGGGTTGTGGAAAGGCCTTTACTGCAGCTGTAACTGTGCATGAAGAGCTCAGGGTCCAAGAGCAACAGATACGTGCAATCTTGAATTTATAGGCTGCGTCTGATTTGGCTGCTTTATGTGAGAGCAGCACACTTCCAGCCAACCAAGACTAATCACACTGGACTCAGGAGAAGCGTTTGGCCAAGTTACACAGGATCACCGATTTTTAGAGCCGGGCTGCTCTCAGGTGTAACAGACGCTTTCATCAGCCGCTTGTCTCCGACTTCGAGAGAACAAATCTCTGTCAGAGGAGGTCATCTCGCCCCAACTCACGTCATGGTTATGCAACACCTCTGATTTTCATCTCCTAAAACCTGTGGATTGATCGTTTGCGTGAATGTGATGTGGTGTGATCCAGTCAGAGGAGCGTAGCTATATGAAATCAATAACTGGAGAGAATTGCCAAACCACCATTCCTATCTCTGGATGAAATGATTCTTGTCATGCCAGTCGACACATTCCTGCTGAATAACTTCCCCCTGCATCCCCCTCTGTTTGTGGGTGGGGGTCCTAATCTCTGTGAAAGAGCGAAAGCAAGAGTCTAAATGATGCGAGAACAGTCCGAAGCTCTGCCAAGACGCTGGACTGCTGCAGCTCTGCACCTGCTGCCAGTGCAAGCAAGCTGGGAGAGAACACTGAGGGACAAACAACCGCCGCCTCCCTCCCAGAGAAGCCCCCTCTGCTCGTCAAGTTTCCTCTCAGAGACAAACCTCCCTACGACCACGAGGAACCCGCTCAGCAACGCCAACCAGGCGCCAGAGAGCCTGAACTGGGGCTGATATTCATTGCTGGAAAGCCAGACACCCATCATCACCTTCTCCAAGCCCGTTTGTTGGCTCAGAGCTGCAGTGGTGTTTCATTACCTTTCATTCAGAGAAAATCTTTATTAAAGATGAAGCGTACACAAGAGGCCAAAAAACATGGCGGTTAGAAATGTTGTGTCCTGTGTTCCAACATAACAAGAGTCTGCGAACTTGTTACCCCGAGCCCTGACCTCAGATTTAACTCTCACCTCTGAAAATACTTTGCATTCACACACAAATATATTTTTCAGCCACTTAAAAGCAGCAAATCACAAAACACAAGGAAGAATCCATAAAATTTTGGCACAGCCCTGGTATGGGTCAGGGAAGAACCCATTTAGTTTGGGTGAGGGTCTGAATCAGGGGCCAGATCCAGGAACTTTTTTATATCACTTGCTTTAAAGGTGCTGTGTGTACGATTTAGGTGAAAGGGATCTATTCGCAGAAATTGAATATAAAATAATCCTAGTGATGTTTTCACCAGTGTGTTTCATCTAAATTGTACAAATTGTAGTTTTCTTTACCCAAGAATTGGCCCTTTATATTTAAATACTTTATATTTACATTGGGTGCAGGTCCTCTCTACGGAGGCCGCCATGTTTTTTTACAGTAGCCCAGACTGGACAAACTAAACAGCTTTTGAGTTTTTATGACAACTGAAGGCTCCCACAGGTTTTTTGTTCATGTTTGGAAGGGGAGGCTGAGGTGAAGGGTATTCAGCTGCAACATGTTCACCACTAGATGTCACTAAATTACACACACTGAACCTTTAACATTGAGAGACAGTGCGCTTTTTGACATTTTCACCAATTTCCCTAAAAAACTGATTGAGGGACTGATGAGCTCTACTGAGTGCCATGCAGGTTTGGGAGTCAATCATTTTCTATTGCATCGATAGTTTTAATTCATAACGTGAAACTTGCTGGAGTTGTGTACTCACACATCTGCAAATCTAATCTATTGTAACTGAACTCCTCTTCTCTTGAAGTACTTACACACAAGAGCTGTTGATTTAAGGGGGTCACAAAGTCCTCTTATGGAGATTGCGTATTTATATACGCGCACAGTCAGACAAACTGTCTGTAAACAGAGATGAATTCATTCTGTGGTCATTCTCCCATCAAGTGGGCGCCCAGCTACGACTCAGAAATCCCAACACAGACACTTGGTGACATAAAAAGCCCAGAGAAGCTTTTTCACATCTCTGTTTATGGGTCTACAAAACGCAAATCATTGAACAGGAATGGTCTCCAAGCTCTCCAAAACAAAAAACATCATTGCTCGCCTCAAGTTTTCCAAAGAACAGCTTGACACTAGACAACACTGCTGGGAAAATGCTTATGGGTGATGGAGCAAAGGGTGAGTTGTTTTGCAGGGCTCTGTATGGGGTGAAAAGGGCATTGCATACCAACAGGGAATCATCATCCTGACGGTGAAGTACAGCGGAGAGAGCATCGTGATTTGGGGTCTGTGTTGCTTCCCCTGGTCCTGGACAGCATCGAGGGGGAACATAAATTCCATTATCACCCGGATAATGTCAGGGTGGACGGCAGGACAATGTCCGAGAACATCAAAGTAAATCTACAACAGAATGACTTCAAACTAAGAGAAATGTGTCGGAGCTGAGACCTGAACCAGACAGAGGTGCTGGGGAGCGACCTCGAGAGACTCGTCCACACTTCCTCCTGATTGTTGTTCAGGTTAATGATTTATGTATCAGATACAGTATCTTTCTACAATATCAATATCTTTATCTTTATATTCAGTAAAGACACAAAAGGCTTCAATTGTTTGTGTGTCATTGGCTAAACTGTGCTTATCTATTGTTAGATTGTTACATTTAAGGATCAAATCCTTCAGAGAGCACAAACCTCCATCAAGGCCCAACAGACCCCTTATGAGACCCCTTCACTAGATCAAGAGTTTCATTTGGATCTGCACTATTTCACACACTGATTTCAGCAATGAAAATGTTGAAAAATGCGTTATCTCACAATATTAAAGAAGGGGAACAAAAATCTAGATCCCCATCCAAACTTAATTTGTTCTTCGCTGACCCATTCAGCACCAAAAAACTAAAGGACAGAGATGAGAACATAACCTTCTTGGTAGAGGTAGCAGTGGCATGATTTGAAAAGTTGTCCATTGTGGTGCAATACACAGGTACATGTGATTTATGCAGAGAAAAAGTCTAAAGTAATTATTGATAATAACTGCGGCTTTAAGTTTACCAAGACAACTCTCTGAAACTCTTTCATTGAGTATGTTTATTCATGAGATTTATGTGTGTTTCCTCTGACTATTGTGTTTCCCTACGTGTGTGGATGAGTGCTGTTATTCTGTAATGCACTTGACGCATTTGTTCCGAATATTCAGTTTAATATTCGAATATTTATTTAGTATTACAGTTCATAGTAAATGGTTTGTATAATTTTCTGTGACAGTGAAGAATCTGAATACCTCTTCCATCACTTTTGCGCTACTTGGCGACGACACAGGAAATAAGCAAACCTTCAGTAAAAACAAGAACGGAGCCAGCAAGTCGCTTCAAGTATGTTCGATTTATTTCCATAAAAATTAGTGTCACCACAAAACATGGTACGAAGATACAGTAATGAAAAAAAGCTTCTGACGTCTTTGAATAGTTTCATTAGAGTGTTTTTTTTTGTCTTCTTTTTTAATGAAACTGTATAAGGTCACACAAACAGAGAACAGATGAGAGGAGGAGCTCTGAAAACCACAATGTCCTACATGATATATTGACTTACTTCTTTAAAAGCCCTTAAGAAACAGAGCCTGTCTGGACAAACTAAACAACACAAACTCCATTTTCAGAACAACGTTTCATCACAAACAGGGAACAGGCCACTCAGGGTTTTTTTGCACCAGTAACGACACATTTAAAAAAAAGAAACCACAAAGACTGGTTGATCACATTAGAATCACGGTTAGAAAAGTATACTTATGTTCCGTACATACAGTATATAAAATGAAATGTCACACATGTATGTACAGAAATGTAGCCACCACACTTACAGTTACACTTTTAATAAAAAATAATAATTTACATTACATAAGACAAAATGTGTTATCCAGGAGTCATTACACTTTCGACAAAATAGAGAAAAACGTCACTTATTTAAATAGAAAAATGTCAGGTAACTCTTTTTTGAACTCACTGTGCAAATCCGTTTCCTCTCGTCATGTCATGAGGAAACGTCATATGTACATTGTAAAGTAATGTCTTTAGCCTCGTCTGCATCTGTTAGAAAATCTATATTTGATAAGGAGTGCATACTTTAGAGCTAAGTGCAAACAAATTGCCTCTCGATGTTGTGCATTAAAATCTTGAGTTTTTGGCGGTTCATATTCAAGCAGCAATAACCCGTCCACGTAGTAAAATATCTGATAGAAATTCTCTAAAAGGTTATTTTCTTTATATTTTTTAAAAGTCTAATATTGAACCCACAGTTTGAATGGCCAGTGATATTGCTTTGATCTAGTTAACAGCTTAAGTAAGGATAACAATCTCCTTGGTAGTGCAGTCCCCTAAAACGTCAGCTTATCTTCACCTCATCCCTGTCGGAGGCACAGAGGAGGAAGCTGACGGCACAATGCGAACGTGTTGACTCTGACCGAGGCAGAGTGGCGAACCGGCCTGATTGGCTGCTGAGAAACGGGCGGAGAGGTTGGATGGATTCTCCTCCGCTACCAGGCACTTTGTTCACTGTGGTCCCCAAATGTAAAGACACGTGAAAGCTGAGTTGAGCTGTCGCCACGTCTCTGCTCTCCGCCACCTCCCGCGGCCTCTGGTGTTCGGGACCTCAGTGTTCAGGCGTCAGAGATGCAGTTCTGGATCTTGTCCATCCACAGCTGAGCGCTGGGCGCGTCTGAGGCGCAGAAGTTGTAGACTCGCTTGCTGGTCTTCAGCTAGAGAGGCATCAGATAAGAAGAGTGAATACATATGGAGTGAAGGGACAGAGAAGTACTTGAATGGGCTCCAACAACAGGGAAAGCTTCGCTGTTCTCCACATGGACAGAAAAGACAACGTCACAAGTCAGGTTTCACTCAAATGTGACAGAAAATTGTAATTTCCAATTTGTTAAAGAAAATATGAATACATGTGCAGCTCCATCTACTGCTATTATGACATAGTAGTAGTTCTATCTCTCCAGCGATTAACCCTCTATAGCACAGTGTGGCCATATGGCAAAAATGACTGTATCTCAGGTTTACTGAAAAGCAGAAATAAAGAAGGTCTTTTATTTTGATAGAACAAATGCACATCTCAGCACATGACCAGGAAATCCTGTTTGCATCTCCTGTTAGTGGACATGGGAAACTAGAGATGTCAGGGCTCCCAAAATTGACTAATTGTTCAATAATTGGCGTCAAAACTAAAATATTGAAAAAGTATCTTGGATTAGTAAAAAAAAAAGCTAAAGAACGGCAATTACATGAAAAAGTGGACAGAGAAGTCACTTTCTGCTTCATGGATTAATTTGAGGAAGGTGATACTCATCGGATCTTATGTCTTTTTAGTGGACATTTAAGTCCCATGTATTCATTGGGCTTTCATGTGTTTATTTGCTGAACCTGTTTCTATCAGCTTGCGAGGCAGCTGGCTTTCTCCCAAGTGGCTTTAGTCTAAACCACAGTGGATCGGACCAATCAGCGTCCTGCGTGTGTTAGGTGTGATGACAGCCAGAAGCTGCTGAAGAGGTTAGCGAGGATGCTGCCACAGCATCAGTTTCATCAGAACTGGGGAGTATTTCTTCACTAAAAGAACATCAATGAGGGTTTTTTCTCAATGGGAAAGACTCATTCTTCTCCAGACTGACTTGTGCAACCGTGATAAATGGTGATAGACAGATGGTTCATCCAATCACATGCCAAGTATTTCCTGAAAGCACCTGGGCTTTACTAACCAGTTTCCAACAAAGCTTTCCCAGATGGTTCTGTGCAACAAACCATCTGCTGTTCGGTTTCTATTGCACTTGGTCTCATTCGGTGTTTGATGCACCAAACTTTCCACCTCTGCCAAACGTAGAATCTTTTTTAATGTCTAAACTTTGTTTGGGTCTATTTTTGCTGGAAAAGCCAGCGTTTTAACCTGCAAATATTTGACTGTATCCAAAGCCACAGTGCATCTGTTCTACATTGACTGTGAAAAGGCTGCAAGCGTGTTTTCAATATGCAAAAAGCTGCAAAACACTGGACCTTCGTGTTTCTGCGTACTCACGTCAAAGAACGCCTTTTCACTGATGTGTTTCGGTGCTCCTAGAGTGGGCGTGGCGATCACCACGGACTCCACCTCTGCCAGATCGATGTGGCCCCTGCAGTTGGTGTCCTCCCCGGTGTCGTAGTACCTCATCTGTGGAGACATTGGAACGTTAAACCTGCGGCACTGTCTCCTGGGTCGAGGCTGAAGCGTCTCTCAGGCGCGGCGCGATCTCGCTCACCTGGTGTTTTGTGATGTCCAACACGAACCAGCGAGGTTTCCAGCCTTTCAGCAGCGCCCCGCGTTTATACAGGATCCCCTCATATGACCTGAAGAAATAACAGTGAGATGCAGGCACATTTCAACTGGACGTCCTCTTGAACCGTATTTCTACCACAGTTGTTGTTTTGTTCATATGGAGCCCCTTCCAGCAGGAAGACAAACTCGTCCTCCATATGTTCTGTTTGTACATTATGTTCCCCGCAATGTAAAGAGGCCAAAAGCGGGTGTGCGTGTTTCTCTGTGAGGGTTAAGACCAGGGGGTTCCGTGCTGGAGGTTTCAACTCTCATATTTCATCTTTCCCTACATTTTTCACTGATGTCCAGCTCATGCTCCTGGCTGAATAATTCTGCTGTAAACATCTGGCCATATTGAAACTTATATGATCCATCAACGATTTATTATCGCACATGATAAAATGTTGGTGAACATTATTTGGAACGAGAAATGCGATAAGCAGGGACAAGAAAGTTAAAAAAAGAATTTACATAAAGTAGATTTCAATCACCATTTGTCCAGCTCAGGAAAACATCCAGATATTTGGGCCAAGAGTTTGTACTTTAACCTCACAGTAATTGTAAAATTACACACCCAGAGTTTAACAGAGTACAGACAATCCTCACAAACATGACACGCAGCATACCACAGCCCTGACTCATCTTCCCAAACCGAACCGGCCCTGAGCAGCAGTTTGTGAGTGAATCAAATGTGGACCTCATGTTTGTGTTGGGACTCAGGAAGTTCACGGCCCACCTGTTCTCCTCGCTCTTGGGGGTAAACTGGTTGTAAAGCGTTGCAGCGCGGCGGTTGATGCCGTTGGCCGCGGTGGTGGTGCGATCCTCGCCCAGCGGGCTGTCCGGCAGGTGCAGCATGGAGCGCCGCTGGAAGACCTGCAGGCTGGACGTGGGAATGAGGCTTGAGATGGACACTGACTGTTTGCAGAGCTGCTGACACACAAGACAACAAATATGAGAAGGGAGAAATACACGTGAAGAGCTTTACACAGTTGTAATGACTGGATATGACGATGCCTTGTGTTTTTACCTTCGCCAAGGAAGCTTTGTTTTTGTATTTGAATATCAGGCATGTTTTGAGGACTGATATTTATGAGTGTGTGCAATTTCGTGCCGATCCAAATAAAAAATCTGGATCTAGTGAATTTAATGGTGGTTTCATAAGGGAACTGTTGGGCCTTGGCAGAGGTGTATGCTCTGGTTTTTTTTATGTAAGGTCATCTTTATTTTTCGAACACTCACATTGCCTTCTTGTTTGAGGTCTTCCTGAATGCTGATCCTGACTCTCTCCAGAGTCGTCTGCCATTTCTCAGGAGCCTGGTTCAGCTCGGCCTCCAGCTTCTCAATGTCCTGCAGCACACGTGACAACCAGTGAGGATGATAAATGCAACACGTGATCCAACACAAACTTGAGGTCACAGTTTAGGTAGAGGGCTCTTACGGCGAGGAGTTTGGTGATGGCATTGGGCTGAGCGCGGCTCACGCTGCTGTAACACGGCCAGACGATCCTCCTCTTACTGTTGGAGATGGTGTCCGCCTCCTCCGAGCTCTCCGACCTCGCAGCCATCATCCGCCAGTCGTAACAAGGCCCCGTGGACAGAGTCTCGTCCGTGAAGAAGTCCCATTTGTTCAGGCTGGGGATTCCGGTCGATGGCTTCAGGATCACCTGCAACACAACGATTTTATCGAGAATCAGATGTCGTCCTATGGTGTTGATTACGTAAAGTACTGTGGGAGATGGTCAAATAGAAATAGAAACTTCTCTATGACAGTTATTAAGAAGTTATGCAAGTTCCTCTTATTGAATTACAACACAGCTGAAATATAACAGGAAACATCATCAGCATCGAGAGACTGAAATCAGTAACAGAACTGTCTGTTAGAAAACTGCACGAAGAAAAACACTCCTAAATTATCATAAAACAAAATAACCACAATCATAAGTTTGAAAAAACTCCAGAAATATGAGATTCATAAAGAATTTCATCAAATCTAATTTGGTCAAAGCTACAAGTCAAAGTGGCAACAAGACAAAAACTGTCGGATACATTTCATATTTTTTCACTCATAGTGTGTTCCGGCTTTCATAAAAATACCAAGTTTTTAGTTTGGAAATTGTATCTATTGTGTTAAATATAGCAGTAGAGGAGGAATTATCCAAATTCTTCAATTGAGTAAAGTATTGCTATAAAGTAATGGTATATAGTTTGATCCCACCACTGAACAACAATTAAATATTATTTACAAATGATTTAGTTTGACAAAGGAAACAATAACCGTCTCGTCTGGTTACTGCAGGAAACAACTCATTACTTTTTTGATAATTCATTAACAAACATTTGGACTATGTCTGTCTACAGTCCACACAGACCAAACGATAACATATTTATTCATTTTATTTATCTCTATTTAAAGATCTGATGCAAAGTGTCCTCTCAGGCTGTGAAGTTGAAGTTGCTGCTCCTGTGCACAGAGCTGACATCAGCATCGTTACGGCCCAGAGTGGCACAAACATGTTGTGGGAGTGGGAGCTCGGCTACATGAGAGCGGTCCGGTGGTCACAGACACTCACCTCGCTCTCCGAGGGGCTGTACATGTAGTTGAAGAAGATGGGACTCCTCCTGTGCATCCTGTTGATGCAGTCCCAGATACAGATGCCTCTGCGGGCCTGTTTGTCACCTTTGTCGTCAAACAGCAAGCCTGTTAAGAAACACAGAGATGATGATGATGATGATGATGATGAAGAACAGGGAACAGAGTTCGTCTCTCAGATTATTTCGCTTGATACGAACGCTCCAGTCAGAAAGGTCGTAGGGTCTTTGGGTTCTTTGTGAACCAGACTAATTTTACAGTATATCAGCACAGAATTTATCTTCAAATAGAGACACAGTAGAACAGACACATCTCACATCTCACGTCTTCGTTTTTTGATTTGTTTCTTTTGCTTTAACTCAGCATCACTATATCAATTATCTCTCCAGGTATGTGTCAGAAAACATAAAAATAATTTCTACTCCATCCATTATCTGTGCTTCTTTTCCTTTGAGCGTAACAAGAGAGAGCTGGAGCTAATCCCAGCTGACACTTCGCCAGTGTATCTCAGGGACAAATCACACGTACAGAGAATTAAGATTAATTCTCCCTAACCCCAATCTGAATGTCCCTTGGATTGAAGGGATTTGACCCGGGAAGCTTTTTGCTTTTCCTTTTAAAAGTAAAGGGAAAACTGGTAAAAGAAAATATCATTCGTTAATGTTAAAATACTAATTCATCGGTTTTATGAAAGTCACATACAGTCAGTTTCAGTGCAGAATTTCCACAGCATAAGAAGAGATAATATTAAAAAACAACACAAAATCCCCCCCGGTTCAAATTGCAAAGGACACTGACCATGTTCCAAGCGCTCATAGTCTGAGTCCAACAGGAAGTTCTTGAAGCGGTTAGAGATGTGATGATAGGCCAGGAACTTCAGATAATACTGATTAAACTCAAACTCCAGAGGATGTTGCTCCAAAATCTGCAAAGACACGAAAAGATGGATGAAGATTAACAGGGAGAGAGAGAGAGGGTCAGGGTGAGTGTGGCAGCTGTCCTTGTGTTGTGGCTTCATATCCCTGCACTGCACAAATGACCAACTAGAAACAGGAAAGAACGTCTCCTGTCTGTGTGGGGGCAAAGGTTGACGATATCATCACTGCCAGACACAATCCAGACTGGGCCGCAGCCCCATTGTTCCCATCCAGTGGTGTGAGGTGGCCAACCAGAGAGAAGTGCCGAATATTTGAGGCCACCTGGGTCTACTGGCGAAAACAACAGCTGTTTTGGAGATGATGCTCGTCTATTTTCAGCTCTTGTCCGAATCCCCTTTCCCCCTGTTTATAGTTCTCCAGAACCCCAGGGCCCTTGCCAAACTGTCTTCGCTGCCAAGCCTACGGTTTCAAAAGACAAATGCAGAAACTATGTGTTGATGTAAGTGTAGGGGAGTGGGTCCGTACGACCCCTGGAGACACGAACGAACCCACAACATCCTCAAAAGTTAGTATTTCAGAGCGGACACTCAGTCTCTGGACCTCAGCTGTATGAGCACCCCCCCGCCCCTCAGTGAAATCCTGAGGCACACACGAACATTCCTTGAGACTCTCAATCCCCAAAACTGCAATTTTCCACATGCTGCTCTAAACACGCACTGCATTGTGAAGGGATGCTGAAAAACAAGCGCAGTCAGCTCAGCGCTGATCACGGGGGGTTCAGGGACCATCTGGGCTGCAGCCCCCTCGCACACACTCGGCTGCAACACACTGGTTTACACATACATTGCTGGGAGGTGCAAAACTGAACCAAATGTATAGTTAATGACAGCTGAATTTCTCACATTCCTCACCCCCTCGCCTCTTTGGTATTGAGGAATGCGGTGAGCTCACAGAGACGATGTGAGTGACGTTCGGGCCGCGGAGGGAAAGCAGAGAGGAGTCACGTAGCAGGGGCAGGGAGACTGGAGCGTACAGGGGAGCGGTGGAAGTGGGGAGCAGTGACACTCACCTGGTGCACGCAGTCCAGGAACTGCAGGAAGATGGGCGTGAAGCCGCTGCCCTGGCTGCTGGGGCTCAGGTTGCTCCGCTGGCTGAACTTGTGGCCGAACGACAGCCACTCCTTCTCCAGCAGCACCTGAAATCCCTCCAGAGTGCGGTAGAAAGGATCGCTCAGCAGCTGCACCAAAGACCCCACCTGCACACGGAGAGCGAAAAAACATCAGCGCCACCAACGGTAGACCAAAGGGAGTGATGCTTCTTAGACAGGGATTCTGCAGGTTTCAACAAGTGGAATTTAAGACCTTTGACCAATCTGACAGATATGAAAGAATATCAGAGTCCTAGAATTGCAAATTGAAGATAAGGTGAAGTAGCCAGTTAGAGGAAAACCATCAAAACGCCAAGTTATCTCCAGTGTTGGGATGTAACAAAGTTCATTTACTTAGTTAAAGAGAAGATAAACTTTATTCTTATTAGTTAATCGTTTTATCACCATAGGACACGAAAAAGTGGCAGCTGCTCTGCATCCAGTGTCCAGATTTTTTTTTGTCTTCTGACCACATAATGTTTAACTGATCATCAGCTATCAATAACATTTATATAACATTGGAGCAAAGTCGCACTTGAAGTCACTCCACAAAACACCATTTGAAAACCACTTGTCTACACATGCAATGTGTTTGGCCTGCTTCCCTGCCCGTGTCTCCTCCAACACTAACTAATGAGGCCTGACGCGTGTGGAATGAGCGGGAAAAACAGTCCGTGGCTTCCCCTGAGGGGTTTGTGAGACGATCAGGCCCTGAGTGGTAGAGAGAGCCCCCTGCGCCCTGGCACTCGAATAAAACCCTCAGATTATAGTGGGATTACAGCAGATTTGAGAAAAGGAGAAAGGCATGAGAGAGCGGAGTGGATATGAGAAAGAGGGTTAGACAGAGGATAAGGAGGAGAAACAGGACGCAGGGTTTAGAGAGAACGCAAAGGCGGTTCTGCATCCTGTCTGCTGGGTGTCTATGGTCCGTGGACAGACGCAGGAGAGCCAGAGCATATGGAGCCCATTTGCCTGTGTGGACCAATCAGGACGTGGCGTGATGGAGCCGGTGGCCCGTGGAGAGAGAGATGCTCCGGGCCGAACACGTGCCTGGCATAAGGGGTCCACAAAGCGCGCTCTTAAACAGCAGCCCAGGGCTTCACAAGCCCACCGTAAACACATTCGAAGGTCGAGCACTTTGCAACGTTAACAGGTCAACATGGAAAATGTGAGCTCAGAGAGCAAGTATGTGATGAAACGCTGAGTGCAGCAGCAAACAGATACTGTAAATTGATCAGGATCGACACGGACAGTTCTGTTTACATGCCTCAAAATCAGAGCCGTGAACGTTCGTGATTAAATTCGGCACAAATCAGTGACATATGGCTCCAAGACCTCGGACCTTTTCCTTATCTATCTCCAGCACCATCGTGTCAACAGTGACACGAGCGATTAGAGGATGAGCGGGAGAGGCAGGTGTGGCCAGAGTTATGATTCACACATGGCTCGTGCAGAGGTGCCGTCTGCGGAAGATCTCTAATAAACTCTGTCGTCAAAATCCAAACATCACATTTAAACCATTATAAGCTACGTGTTCCTGCTTTAAGTCTCAATATATGACAGCAGGACGATGAAGCTCTATCAACATGACACACAGTCATTTAAACAGCTGTCTACAAGTAAAGCTCTGTTTATCAGGTACTTGCTTGTTAAACTGTTGTGTGACTGCATCTGGATCCTTTTTATATCTTTATTGGAGAAGGGTAGTGTTTTGTTGGTTTTAACATGAAAAACAGAAACAAAACAACAACAACTGTTGTATGTTGTTCATTATGTAGACAAATGTTTTATGAACAGTCAGTTATTCATCTTTAACAAGTTTTAGACACATCTTAGAGTTCGTAGCCATCGGCAGATCATACATGGTGCTTGCATGAGTGAATCTGTGCACGTTCCATCAACTGCCTTTTTCTATATTAGTTCAAGGGGATGAGGACGGAACTGGATAATTACACCGAGTGCCAGTAACCCCGATACATGGCTTCATTTCATTGCTGCTCCCCACTAATGGTGGTACTTTATTGTAATGAATTAATGCGATTCTTTTGATCCACAACCTCCCTGTGGTGTTTTTATCAACTGCTATGATAATAAAGAGGGGAAAGAAATGTTACGAGGACCCCCATCTGGACTTGCACCAGGGAAGAAGTTGGTTCAAACACTTAGCGACACAAACCCGACAGGCTTTTTGTGTCCCACTCCCAACCGGAACCGAGCCTGATGTTTTGCCGATTTAAAGGCACATGCAGCGTAAAAATAAAGTAGACAGACCAGCCAGCATGACCAAACACAACCCGAGTATCATTTCAAGATTTCTGTCCGAACCTGGCCCTACTCGTCAGGTCCTGACAGGTCCCGGTGGGGTCGGGTATCCACACTCTAGTCTACAACACTTTTCAATAGCATACCTTTTTTCATTATGTTTGCGTTCAAACCTCTCTCAGGTATTTTATAATATTTCTGTTCTTCATGCAAAAAAACCCCAAACATCTGTAGACAAACAGCATGATAGAAACACACCGATAAGACAAACTTCTCACCCAGTTAAACCTCTAGATATCGTGCTCAACCTTTTTCTCACATCTGTGTGTTTATCGCTCAAGGTATTTGTGCATTTTTCTCACTTGTGTAGTAATGTCCCAGCCATCCTCCAGGCTGAGCAGAACGGATGAGCCGCTGTCCAGAAGCTCCACCAGAAACAGTGCCAGCTGCAGGATCTTGTGAATCTGCGGGGGGGGGATCAACATATGTGAACATGCACACACACACAGATTAATCCTCCCTGTGCATACAGTATACCATGTTTGGTCTACTGGTAATTATTTGCAGAGTTGCCTACTAAGGGTTTCCCACAGCTGATATTTTTCGGCAGCGTATGATATGTTCGATGTAAGGACAAAGGCTGCAGAGGGTCGATCAGATAAGCAGCACGATAAGAGCTCTGCTGTTATCCCATCGTTGTGAATCTGCTTCCCTTGGGAAACTGGCCTCAGAGTGGATTTATCCGTTATGTGAAACTGATGCAGAGGATGAGCAGGAAGAGCGGACAGCGGGGTCGTTCTCACACACTTTTTCAAATCTGACTCGGAGTCACTGTGTTGGGGGTAAAAAGTGCAGAATCCTGTTGCATGTCTTGTGTGTGTGTTTTGTCACCTGCAGGATCCATTCAGAGTCCTCCAGGGCTTTGAGGAAGGAGTCCTCGGAGTCTGAAGAAGTGGCGCTGGGAGCGCAGGCCCGCAGCAGCTTTTTAAACGCGGCTTTCACCTGCCGCGTGTCCGCAAACTCCACCGGCACCAGCTCACAGTTCAGAGCGGAGTCCACTCTGAGGCCCTGTCGAAACAGAGACATAGACCGAATAAATACAGTTACAGTGTTGTTTACAAAGTTGACTTTTAGCTGGAGTACTCTCATAGTTTTACATGTTAACTCAACTCAACTCTGTGATACATTGCTAGTATTTCATCCTACTCATTTACACACATGGAGGAGCAGTTACAGGACCGTTCACTGTTAAATAAATGAGGTGGAGGAAAAAAGCCTTTCTGAATTCTTTACATCCACTGTATTAACGTCTCTGCACCGGTGACAACCGTGGCTAGAGGAGCGATGTTTTCAGGACGTCTGTCAGCCTGTCTGTCCATCCCACTCTTGTAAACCAAGAATTTCTTCAAATTCTGCACAATTTAGCTAATTAAGATTTTGGTGGTCAAACTTCAAAGGCCAAAACTCAATAATCCATAAACTTACTATGACAAAATACACTTAACACCTTCTAATAAATTCCGTCACAACATATATTATATGAGTCTGGACAGAGATTTACAGATCATTTTCAACTTGGCAGAGGCAGACAACCACAGGGCTGTAATTCTCCCTTGCGTCACTTATTTACAAGCCTTTAAACCTTTCATCACTTACGCTGTGTCATTGCTACACAGAATCAAGTTTAATTTACTCGTCGAGCAGATATAAAAATAACTACATTTGAAAACAATTTTTATAGACACTTTTTTACAAAGAGAAGAGAGAAAGAGGAGGGACACAGAACAAACAGCAAATCTTCCTCATCTGACCTAAAACAGCTTCTGAGTTTTTCAAATTGTAAAAATACCAAAAGGTCCTCGAGCCACAGGGAACAGTGACATGGTTTTCCAATGCAGTCACAATCTTTTACAAGAAATAACAGAAGAGAGCAACACTTAAAGCTTGGCTGGTGAGAGGCCCACAGCATCCTCATGTTCCATAACACCAAAGACTGAAATCAAAGGACTGGGTTTTAAAGACTTGTTAAGGACTTTTAGACATGACAAAATAAAATAAGTCGTTTTCAGTTGACAGTTTGGGACAAACAAACGTCATTTTCTGATCAAAGGTTGAATAACAGCACCCTTGACGGAGGTTGGAACATAATCATTGACATGGTTCAAGTTTATATTCGATAAAACATTTCAAAGAACAATTAATGTGTAACAACTGTAAAATATGGCGAGTGTCTTTTGGGATACCGTGAGATGGAGAAAGCAGTGACAAGACACTTCTTAAAGGGAACTTCAAAAATAGATATTGGCCAATAAATACATGTTGAAAGACAGGCAATGATTCCTAGAAGTCGTTATCAACCCGTTATGACACATATATATTACAAGTCTGCATTGTTTATTCTGTAAAATAAGTTTTCATGAAGTTACATCATTTATTTGAATAATAACACATCAACAGCCATGAAGTAGCTCAGGTTTTAAATAGAGTCAGACTGGCTGATTATAAGTCTTTGTTAAGACGTATCAGGGTTTATGTACGATACAGATGTGTTTCTGAAAGGCTCCGCTGATAAATCAGTCCGACTCTGTTTAAAATCTGAGCTAATTTATGGTTGTTGATGGGTTATTATTCAAATATATGATGTAACTTCATGAGTTGACTTTCTCTTACAGTAGTTGGATTAATGATACAAACCTGATTTGAATTATCATCCTTTCCTGGAAAATGAGCACGGACATCGTGTTCGCGTGAGCTTTTTGTAATAATCCTCGTCTTGTCTGAAGTAAAGCTTCAAACATACTGAGATGATTGTTTTTACATATTTTACAACCTTCCTAAGATACATCTGAACAATGTTATAATGCAATACCTCTGCCATGAATTTGAGGTTTTTAGTTTCTGTCGACACACACGCTCAATTACATGTGAATTACTGAGGTCACAGTTACAGGTGGTGTTGTACTGGGCTGCACTGTATTAAGAGGGGATTAGTTTGATGTGATGTTTTGGCTTCGCTTTTCCTACACGAGGGAGTCGAGTGCACTAATCCTCGACTGTGACTGCAATGCAAAATCACAACTGAATCAACACCTCGACGTCCGTGTGACTTCATGGCAGAACAGTTGTTTTGGATGGAAACAGATTGTATCTCACCTTAGGGTCGAAACACAACAATCACGGATAACGTTTCCTCTGAGGCACCAGAGAGCAGCTGTTCTTTTTTCACGCTCACCCTCAGATGGGACTTCTCTCCGAAGATGTAGAGGGCCGCTTGCTGCTTGAGGAGCTGAGCCTGCAGGCTGCTGCTCCCTGCGGGGGGCGCCAGATCCTTCCCTGCTAGTCGGCTGCCCACGTCCGCTACCGACGTATGCTGGATGAGTCTGCTGCTGGAGCGCAGGCTGGCCCACATGCCTGCAAACACACAGATGCAAACAAAAGTCACACACACGCACACACACGCACACACATGTGGGGTTTGGGCCTGTTCAAATGCCACTGATGTACACATGCTGTCAAACAAACTAAAACTGAGTAATGGACAACACCTGACATGCGGACTACATTTACATGCACGGCAGTACAACAGCGATTATATAAACACCCTCATTCTCTCAGTCCACCAACAAAGCGGTCGCCTGTGTGGCTCGGGAGCGTTGAGATGTTAAAAGCAGAAGTTGATGGAATTTCTTGGTAATTCGATGAATCAAGAAGCCATTTCTCTGAAATCAGCGTGCAGTGCTTTCAAACAGCATGAATCACTATCCCCAGCATGAACGACTTGATTCTTCACAGTAATCACCTTCAGGTCTTGTTGAATTTGTATGGTTGTCAAACTGCTACTAATTTGGGCTTCTGCAAACAGGCCAGTTATATAACAGCTGCCGACCAAATGGATGCAAATTCAACTCGGAGATAACTTGAAATTCTTTTAGAGCAACAACTACATGAAACTGGATAATTCTCAAAAGCCGTCAGTAAAACGTTCCTGTGGGAGGTGGATTTAGAGTTTAGATGTGATGTGTAATATAGGACCAACAATATTTGCATTTGAAAACTACAAATTTCTTTTGCCTGTGTCCTATCCTCTCACAAAGTTTTGTGGAAATCTGTTGTGTAATCTTGCTTACAAACAAACGGACTAACAAACAAACAAACCAATGGACAGGGGTGAAAACATAACTTCCTCGGTTGAAGAAACAAAGAAGAAATATTACAAAATACTGATACTGACAAACAACTGAGGCCAGGTTCGAAAAACCTTTTTGATCTAGATCCATGAAATATTCCATGAGAAATCAATAAGAACTGTTGAAAAATGCCCAATCTCACAATGTTAAAGAAAGTGAAAACAATAAATATCCTGGATCCACCTCCTGATCCGGATTAACACCAACATTTAATGGGTTCTTTCTTGTTTTTGTTTAATCGTGCAAACTAACAAACAAACGAATCGCAGATGACAACATAACTTCCTTGGTGAAGATAACAACGTGTTTACCTGATAATTAGACTAGTACGAGTCCTGTCATAACATCGTACCACACACTCATTTCAAACCAATCCTTGGGGATCACATTTTCAGAATACCCAAGCTGTTTTCATTACACTAAAGACGACGACCAGAGGGGCTACGCTGTTTCTGTCTATATGTGTGTGTGTGTGTGTGTGATTCATGACTTGTCTGCCATGACAAACAGCTTAGTTTCCTCCCAAGCCTGGACCTGGCTCTTAACTGACCACAGCGGGCCCCGGCTGTGCCAACACATCAACAATGGAAGAGGCCACATCAGAGCAGCCACTTTGGTTTGTGAAAAACCACAGCTCCCAGTGGAGTGCCCACAGAGTCAGCCATGATTAGTACTGCGTCACTCAACCTCTTTGTAAAGGGTTTGCAGCGTGGTGCAGCGTGGTCGTTATTGGGTTAGGGAGCGCGCGTGCAGGTTAGCGAGAGGAAAAACAACAGCGGCTGGCGCGTGGAGAACGTGTTAGGGAGCGAGGCAGCGTTGTGGGAGGAGCGGCAGACGAAAAGAGACAGAATGACCGTACCTTGATGGGGGATTCTCTCCTTACTGGCAGGTTTTTGGTTTGAGTGAGTGAATAGTTTATCTCTGTACTCAAGCACTGGGTGGTGTTTTTTGTACAGGTGGTAGAGAGAGAGAGAGAGAGAGAGAGGGGGGGGGCATGGAAAAGATCAATGACGTCAACATCATCGGGACATCACCACCAAACCACCACTTCAGACAGACATGCAAATGAAGAGTTACGCTGATGAGGGTCAAAGGTCGGACTGGTCCACATAGGATGAGGAGAGTGATTTTTACAACATGCATGAATATGTGTGTCCAGGATTATGAGCGATGGTTTGAAGACTAAGGGACAAAGTTACCAAATGCCAGTTTGTCAGGAATGAATTTGTCTCAATCAAACAGGCTGGAGTCCCTGCTCATCATTTAACAGAGGTTGATTACATTGTTACCACATTATTAAAGGGTCACTTCTTTATAGAACACTCTGCGTCCTACACTGATGGACATCTTTACAATTAAAGGAAAAACGTTTTTTCTAATAGACAGCAAACTGACCTGTTTTGGAGATCTGGAACTTTATCATTCACCTATATCATCTGCTTTTGTACAGTACAGTCCGGAACCACCCACCACTATAATTTAAGTATTTTTGTGAAATTCTTTAACTTATTTGTTGAGTTATTTTATGAAATACTTTGAGACACATTTTGCAGGGTATACCTGAAATAATAATCCAATCTGAATTTAAGACATTTTAATACTGTTTAAGGCCTCTTATTTGTACAATTGCATTTAAGACATCTTATGATCCTGTTCATGCAAACGTCTTTGTCAACTGGATATCATAAGAGTAGATCTCAACAATCTGATTCTGTTTATTAAGTTCTCTTTCCTTTATGGATTTTATTATTTTATTTTCTATACCTTTATTTTTGTAATTATTGTAGTGGTGGTGATTTGCTTTAGTATTTTATATTTTTTACTAAGCTGTATTCTGGTACTCTCTTTTAACTAAATGCACGGGGAGTCTATTCTCTCAGTTGTAGTACAGTTATTATGTCTTATTTTTAAGTACCTTGGTATTTCCCAGGGAAGAAGAATGCATGTTAAGGCATAAAAAATATTCTAAATGGGAAATACACAAGCTGTAATCTGGGATTCTCTTACAGAATCCTCAGTGACAGCAAACAAACCAATTTTTTTAATTAAATAACATAATATTAACTAATAAAAATAGATACCAGGACTAAAAACTAGCTCAAATAACTAATTGTTGAAAATAATTATTAATACAATATAAATAGTTTTCTACTATCTGGCTGTTTTTTAATATGTTATTTTGAAACAGCGAACAAAGCATAGATGCATAGCTTTTCACCGTTTCACAGTTAACTTATATTAGAACTTGATGTTATAAAATCCCTACAGGCTAATACCTGCACTCGTCTAATTTGACATTTAAGACTTAAATTACATCTGTAATCTTTCGCAACATAAGGCATAATCTATGCCTTATGTCTGCTCTCATGCTCTCTCTGTCTAACATCTTCTCGTCAATACTGAATTACAATTTGGCCAGATTTATTAGTAATAGTTTATTAGATGAAAGTGCTGCTGCCACTTGAATATTTCACGTTCATGGTAATCTAAGAAAACTCAGACTAATTCTCGGTCATCCTGACACAGATGTATCTCCTGGGTCCAAAGAATGTACAAGAGATAACCCTGTTCTCTGAGGCCAGCAGCTCTTACTGGAACGTGCTGCAGTCGGGTGGTTGAAACCCTTTTTACAAACATTTCACGTGACGTCTCATCCTTTTTAGTGCGTTAAAAAAAACATTGAGTCACTTTCGGAATTGCTTTCACCTTTGACCTTCATCTGAAGCAGTGACTAACACCTTAGACATGCAACAGAACACAAAACACCTGTGACTGAGGGGAAAAAACTGCAGAGTTCACATTCAAGTTTACACAATCCTGATGGTGTTTGTTGCAGCTAAACAGCACATTAAGTTTTTATCTGGGAGATTCCATTTACTGCAATGCTCATTTGACCGGAACAGTTCAAAAGGTTAAAGTGTCCTTGAATTTCTGCCCTGACATCTGGATCTGGAGACTTGAGATAAATAGCAAAGATTTGCAAAGTGATTATTATACAGCTATACGCTACAGATCCTCACAGAGAGAAACCACAAAGTTTAAACCGTGTTGCATTTAGAGTCGGCTTCTCCTCACTCCAGTGCTTAAACTATTCTTGTGCTGTCCTGTTAAGCATTAAATTCAAAGTGCTTTTAATTTCAGCCTGATTCCGTTTACATCCCAATAACTTCCTTTATTGCTTTTTTTGCCTGCACCGCTTTTACTTTCTTTCTCTTCACTTGTTGTTTTTCCTTCACCATGTTTGTGAAATACTTTGGCTAAACTCCTGTTGTTTTTAAACATGATATATCAATAACTCCGTCTTCACTTGACTTAGAGCGATTACAGTCTTTGGTCTGCATCTTCACTTTTCAAGAAATCTTGGCCTATTGACTCCAGCTGCCCTGTAACCCTCAAATAATAAGAAGCATATAAATATAATGGATGGTTCAATCTTTTACATTGTTTAAAAGGTTGTTTTTGACTTGTTTTTATGTTCTGCTTTTAACTGCAATTATATGGCGCTCTTATTCTCCAGCCTCATATTTTATCTCACATTTTACTTACTGGGTTTTGTTTCCATCAAATTTGCTGTTAATTAACAGTTTTTATTTCTACAGTTTTTATTTATATATATATATATATATATATATATATAAACATCATTGTTGTTGGTTTGCATAATATTTCATGACCATCTGAGAAATAAATCAAGACAAAAGTATCCTTCTTCAAAAGTATCCTTCTTCAGGAAGTCTGCAGACTTCCTGAAGAAGAATACTTTTGTCTTCTGAACTTCTCCATCTGAACATGTGTGATTTTGCATATTGTAATGTCATATTTCTAAAATGTGTTTTACAACAAGAGAAAAATGAGCAAATATGTGACCAATGTGGAAAAACAAATCTGAGGAGAAGAAAATCTGGAAAACAAGGAGCTCTGGCAAAAAAATCAACAGCCTCCATAATCTATTGTGATTAAAATGTAATGTTTCCCTCAACTGAGTGGATGATGTTAAAAGACTATGATGACTGTACTGGTGTAGTGTGCTGTTTTGTCTGGCAGCAGGCGGACTCACGACGTCGTGCCGAGCAGGAAGCAAAACCACAGAAGCAGAAAACACTCACCTCCTCTGGTGAAGCTGTTTGAGAATGGGATGTCTAAATGGACAGGAGCCATCTTTGGTATCCTGGACGTCCTCCTTTCACTGCCTGGAGACAAATCATTCATGGGGGTGTCAGAGGAGATGGATGGGCTGGTAAGTGACCCCAAGCTGTCCTGTGATTCTTACATAACCTTTTATTGTGTACACTTCCTTCCAATTGTTAACAAATATCAGATACAGTATTTCTCCCAAGCAGTCGCTCTCTCTTTCTGACACACACACACACACACACACGCACACACGCACAAGCGCACACGCACACACACACACTTATTAAGATAAGTAGGCTTTGCTTTGCTGACCAGAACAAACACAAAGGGGATGTGATGGCAGAGAAAATACAGAGCTCGAGTGAACGAAAATAAATCTGCAGAGTGCAAGTCTGCAGATTTTCTCTTTATCAGAGGTGGTGAACTCTCCGTGGCCTCTTGTCCCTTGTAAACAAGCTCAAGTTTTTTTCCCACGACAGCACCAAGGCCATCGCGCAGCACATTCAGGTCAGGTGGGAACACGTGAGTCAGGTGATGTAGCTTTACTGTGAGGGAGCTAACTGACCAGAGTCAAACCTCACACTGCTTATTGACTCCCTGCAGAGTTAACAGTTATGTAGATAATATATTAAGATGAAATAAATGAACATAAAAAACACAATGTAGGGTTTGGGTTGGGCTTGGTCAGTTTTCTATCGGGCACGGAAGTGCTCAGAAAGAAAATTGTTGCCCAAGCTGTTCTCTGTCCTCAGATCAAAATAGTCTAATGGCAGAAATAACTGTTTCACTATGAGTAGATTATATTATATATTGATACATAGTACATTGTTATTTTCATTCCCCAAATAAATAAAAGCAGAACACCAAAAATTGGTGTTGGAGCAGTGTTACCTGGTGAGAGGCCGATGAGGGAGCGGTTGGACAGCGTGTTGTTCCCGTTCATTTTGAAGTAGATGGGGATGGAGTTGAGGATGGCTTGCAGGTACTTCTCTTGTTCAAGACTACTGGAGGAATCTGAGGACGAGGCAGGAACTAAAGGAAGAACACAACACTTTATTCACAAGGATTGGTAATAATGACCATCACTTGAAAAAAATCTAACTGCAGATCACAGATCTAGTGTTTAACAGAAAAAAAAAGCCTCTATTGGTTGTGTTTATTTCTGTCAGACCTGAATGACATTTCCAGACATTTCCCCATGTGAAGAGGCAGGTGTCAGGGTGGAACATGCAGGAGGCAAGAGGATAATGCATACAAATTCCATTGTGGAAATCCCGTTATGGTTTACAGCGTCATGCCGTATCACCAAGAGCTCTCGGATCTGTTTTTATTCCTGCAATATTTGTATTCTTTTTATTTTTTTCAGTTTTGTCACGTCATGAACACACCCACTCACTTGGTCATCACATGGGCTCAATTGGACATTTTTCGGACATTTTACTAGGGAGCTCGCAAGAAAACTCGTCTGGAGTAACCGAGTATCTGAGGTCACTAAAGTCACTAGAGTCAGCTTAAGTGTTGCCTGCTGATTTATGAGTCAGTGATATGTCATGATCATTTGATCATATCAAATGATCAAATAGATAAAATGAGTGTGGCCAGCTTTAATTCCTCGTGATTCTAACAGCATCCCTCTCACTAACTTCATAAAACAAAACCATCCATACCGTTAGAGGAGGGGTTCTGTGACTTGAACAACCCCACCACGCTCTTGCCGTGGAAGCCTCCTGAGCGGAGCAGGATGGCTTTGGTGCGCGGATGTTTCCAGCACACGACGGGCAGACGGTTGTGTCTGTAGCAGCGCGCCACTTTGTGTAAACTGCTGTCCTGTACTCCCTGGGGAACCACCAGTAGCCCCGGGTAACTGACAGAGACAAGACAACAGAACAGAAATCTCAAACACAAACAGTTTTCAAGAAAGAAAATTGTCCACGCTGCAAAGCGGTTTGTTGATACACGTATGTAGCAAGACATAGAAATGCAGCTGAGCACCTTCAGAGTTTGCAGCCAACTCGGGATTGAGGCTGTATTAGTCACGCCATGTGTGTTTTTGCATAACAGGCTGGATTTGAATTTAGTTGTCTGAATAGATACGTCAAACATCTGTCTGCCAGGTAGAGGAGCACCCCCCCCCCCTCGCTGGCCTGTTGAGATACTGAGGCTCAGAAAGCTTCTGGCAGGGCTACAGATCCTGGAAACTAATATTCTCAGTCCCGCTGTGCAGTGATTAGTGGAATCAGCACAGAACAGCAAGTTTCTGGGCTGATTTTTAGTGTAGCCGAACCGCTGCAGCTAGAGTTGATGAACTGGCAGGCAGGCTCTCCAGGCTGTGAGGTAGCGTACCTGCGGCAGAGGGAGTAGAGCCTGTTCACGGCCGTGATCTTGAACAGCTCGCCTGATTTGGAGCGAGACGAGCTGGCGGTGATGGTGCCGAGGCCCAGGCGCTGGTAGTCACGGAAACAGGACTGCTCCACCAGCTGCTCCATGGTGGACTTCTCTGAGGCCCGCAAAGTGCTGCTGGGTGGCGGCTCGCCATCGTCCGATACTGAAACACACACACGAACAGGAAGTTAATCTTTAATTCCTGCTCCCTCAACACCATTGTCGGTGTGTGTGTGTGTGTGTGTGTGTGTGTGTGTGTGTGTGTGTGTGTGTGTGTGTGTGTGTGGTTTCTCTCACTTGAAATGTCGTCATCTTCATGCCAGGTCATCCTGCTGCCTCTGTCATTCTTCTTCAGCGTGCTCTGGCTGCCACGGCCCATGGTGATCTTTCCAGCCCTCTTCGCTCCCTTGACTATAGTTTTGGACAAAGTTCTTCGAGGACCAAAGAGTGGACATACTTTTACTATGTGCAGCTTTAGCAACAAAACATTTCAATATTTCCAGAGGAGCAAAAATATATCAGGGGGCAGCATGATTGTGACAAAACAAACCTGAAGCCAGTGTTCCTCTCTTTCTGCTTCGGAAGGATTAGCTGAGGTGCGGTTTGTCCTGCAGCAAATGCGAAGGAGCTGAAGATGGATTGTGGGTAGCGGATCCTCTGGAGGTGCTTCCTGAAGATCTCGACCATCTCCGAGCTCACCTCCTCATCAAAAGCCACTTTTATTAACTAAAAAGTTACAAATCAGTAAAACAGATTATTTAACACTGGTTACATAACATTTCATATTAATATTGGATTCAAATTCCATACAACCTGTCAGGAGCATCTCATGTTTATCACTGCTAACGTTCTTCACCTTTTTACCCCCAAACATTTACTAAAGTGTGCTGATCTGCGTCTTTCACATCTCACATTATTGGTAAAACAGCTCATGCATAGTTTCCACAACAAACACCCCACACGATTACTGCAGCGAGGTCAGAAACAAGACTGTCCACAACAGATGTCCACATATGCCAAGTGACCTACACTCCATAAACATGGCCACTTTCATAATTCGAGTTTGTAAAGAGATAGGAATGAACCATAAAAAGTTTTACAGCAACATGTCTAAAGACTAAAAACACATGCTTGGCGGAAAGTTGCTTCTCTTTTGATTCTAGGAATCAAGCTCATGTTATGAAACACAGGACATGGGGTTTATAAAAGATGTGTCACACTGGATGTTAATTGTAATTTTAAGTTTTGTCGCTTATTTATTAGCTTGTGCATAGTCACAGAGTAATCAATAACGTTTGCTTGTGTTTGTCAGATTTTTAGCAGCATTACACGAAAACTACAGGACGAATTAACACGAAACCTAGCGGAGGGGTGTGGTATGGGTCAGGGAGGAACCCGTTACATTTTGGTGCGGCTCCGGCTTGGGGTTCGGATCCAGGAATTCAACTTGTGAGATGACATTTTTACAGATTTCACAGAGAATAATACATGGATCTAGATGAAAAAAATCATTTATTCGGCTGATATTTATGAGTGTGTGTAATTTGAAGAGAATTCAAATAAAATCCTGGATGTAGTGAATTAAAATGTGATTTCATAAGGGGACTGTTGGGCCCTATTGGGGATATACGCTCAACTGAGTGTATTAGTTATTATTAGTAATATTATGATGTGTGAATATCTGAGAAACAGAACCACGGATGATACTACATCACCAGCTATAAGTTGCTCAAGAGTCATCTACACTCCCTGAGAATCACATTCACTAAAACCTCTCACATCTTTAGTGATTTAATCTGTGGTGTGTTTCAGTGTTTACCTGAAATGTTGCAGAGCGGAGCTGCAGACCTTCCTGCATGTGCTGCTGCAGCTGGTTCTGGATGCTGATCTTCTTCTCTTTGGTCAGGGTGGACACGGGGAAAGCCCTGATGACTGACTGCTCCCCCACTGGACACATACAGGAATAAAGATCACACCCACATTGCTGCAACATCTTACTGACACAACACACTGCAGATTTGAATTTTTGGGGAATTTTATGCTTTTGCCAGAGAGTTAACAGGACACATGTGACAGGAAATGAGGAGAGAGATAGAGAAAGAGAGACAGTTTGGTTCATAGTCTGCTCCACCATCCCGTGGCCACTAGGGACCCCACCCCCTGATGACTTTACTACTTGAGAAACAGTATTACAGTGATGAAGAGTAGGATTCACTCGGGTTAAATGTGCAGAATGCATTGTTTATTTGTTGTTGTGACCTAACTTTATGATAACATGATTTTCATTCAACAAAAGAAAAATTATGTTTGAATTGATTTGAGTGGAGAACTATGCTGTGGTTGTAAATACATGGCACACAATTATTAGCTGAAAGTTGTTTTTCTGCCGACAAATTGTATTTGATGTTGTATAAAAATGTATTTGAAAACATATGTATTGTATTAGCACTAGAAAAAAAATCTAATGTAGTTCAGTATTTACCCAGTGGATCATGGGGGATTCCTTTGAAAATGATGCGATATGTTGTGAGAAAGAGAGCTCCCTCTGCTGGCAGAATGTGTGGGCCCCCCAGGAGGCCCCCAGTCGCCTCCTCCCTGCCGTCAGGGTCCAGAAGCACCCGCAACCCCTCCAGCACCATCTCCTCCCCAGGGAACAGAGCTGGACGTAGAATCTTAGGCTGATGGAATAAGAAAGAACATTATGTCCATGATACAAACCTGCACAGGAACACGTCTGAGCTTAAATAAGTCATTTGTTGTTGACAGTTAGCTTCTCAAAATGAAGGACACAGCAAGAACATTTGCGTCAGAATAGATTTTTTTTTTTTTTTAAGGCCAGGAAATCAATTTATCATCATAATGTCAAATCACAACACCACATTCACGCTGGACAAATATAAGCTTTGCATGCACATCATGATGAAAAACACAAATTGCAAGCAAACTGAGGATTTAATAGCATTAAAAAAAACTCAAATGAATGAATTCTCTGTGTAGAGACCAGTTTAGCATTTTTAACCCTAAAAAAAACGCATGATCTGTTTGTAAAAGAAAAGCGGTTCTGTTTGAGCTGTCGAATGGAATCATCATTAGTTTTCACTTTGTGTTTGTCAAGTTTGAACATACGGACCCTGACTGACAGGATATAATGGACCGATTGAGCACAGTTATTTTCCACTGGGACAGAAACGAACGTGCGAAAGAAACAACAACTAAACAATGGAAGAAAACTAAAACACTTTAAAGGTTAAACTCAAAACGGCACTTACTCACTACTTTTAGTCTACTCACGCAGTTGAACGAGTTTAGAAAGAGTGTGTCAATAAAGTCAGTATAATAAGTGTAACCTTTTATTATTTTTTCTTTAAAAAAGTGATATTAACTGCATCTGAAAAACAAACATTATCTGACAAACCTACTCTACTGTATAAACTGTCCAGTCTGCACCGTGTTGCTTCAGCTGCTTCTGGCCTCCGCAGCCACAGAGAAACACTCAGTTGTTCCGCTGTCACAAACAAGGACGGACATTAGATCATTCACAGCATTTCCCCATTAAGGCCACAGCCAACGTGGAGGAGTTAAGGTCCGAGGAGAATAAGAGCTTGATGAATCCGTCCTTGAATGGACACCGAGTCCCTCTGCACCTCATTGTTTCGGATGCTTTCGTCAGGACTGCACCTTAACTGCATCCCCGGTTTTTCCATTTCATGTCACTGGTGCTGTTACCACTACTGCTATACTGGCCAGTCATGGCTCCACAGTCAGTGTTGTTTTTTAGTATGTATTTGGCATGCAGCTCAAAGCTCGCAGCCCACGATGGAAGCTTTGTCCAACACGTGAACCGTGTAAGACGTTAGCCACAAAGTGCAGCAGACGGACTGCTCACCGTGGACTCCAGGTTGCTCCCCAGGCAGTACAGGCATGATGTTTGTCTGTGTGTGTAAGGGTGTGCAAGAGAAATTACTGGGAGCTGGCAGACACGTAGCACAGCAGGGTCCAAAAACACCAACTGGTAAAATATAAAAGTGCGATGATGACTGGAAAACACGGGATGAGATTTTGCAGTCGGAGAACGGGCAGCAAACCAGACACTGAGCGTGTGGACATAACTAAGAGTTTGGATATGAGGAGAATCAAAACAGTGCAGTTGGATGTACAGTTTAAAATGAGTCTAAATTCACTGTTAAATACAAATGTATGTATTTTATCCAGCACCTGCTATCAGAGTTTAAACCTCTCATGAAAGTTATCAAGGTTTTTAGTGACAATTGTTGCCATAAAAAAGCCTACACCTCCTGTTAAAGTTTTGTTTTTAAATATTACAGGATATGTAATCATAATAACTTATTACTTCTTCAATGTTTCAACAAGTTCAATTTAATACTTTTTAAGACCATAATAAATAAAATGTAAGACCCATGTCAGGTAGCACAGATATGAGGGGAAATATTTACTAACATTTACCCCTAATTGAAGATGAGGTGAAGTAGACTTATAGAGAAAAACCCATGAAATACTATGTTATTTCACAAACTGCAGGAAGAGACAGTGGGCGTCCTCCTAGTAGGTAGGTCGGTGTAATGTAGGTATCATGTTATTTTGTGTTTGTAGATCAGTTATTAGTTTTACTTTGGCCTTTTTTGTAGTTTCCACGATATCAACCAACGCTGTCTTGTGATAGAAATTCTTCTCTTTTGAAACACAACTCAGATATTGTGCTTTCAATTTGTCTCTCTCTAAATTTTAGTCTTCACATTTCTAATATTTCAGTTTCAAGTTTAGGATTAAAATACGTGAACTCCTGCTATATGGTTCTTTTTAATAAATAGTGTATGAATAGCTGAAGTCCCAGCAGCTCACCTTCTGAATGGGAGGTAACCTCCTGCTCTCCCTGTGAACTGCCTCTAGAGCCTCCATCTGCATAGCTACAATACCTGTGGGTCAGAAGTTGAAGTCAGTGAACATACGCGCGCACACACACACAAGTGCACACACTGGTGTTGTAACAGAGGAGCACGTGGACATTCACATCTTCTTACAACCACCATGTGTATTTAGAGATGTTAAGGCCATTTAACATGTCAGGAGTTAATCAGCTCAGAGGCCTGTGCTGCTGTTAGCCTGAGCTGAGAATACTCTCATCCCAGGGTTACTGTGTGTAGTGCTGGGGGGATTAGGACATCGACAGAGTGTGAATGAACACTGTGGGTGCTGTACCTGGTATCATGCTGTGCAGGCTCTTGATATGCTCCTGGGTAACTCCGCTCTCGGTGCACACCTTGTCGATGAAGCGTGCGATGAACCTGACAACAGAGTTGGCCACGTCGCTGCTCTCCGAGTCCTCGAACCCACTCTCGGTGTCGAAGCTCTCTGCCACGCTGCCAGCGATGCTGTAAAACGTACATGACAACACGGTGAAAATGAGACATTGATGGGTGCAGATTTGAGATCTCACACTTGTGTGCTCACAGAAATGGTATGAAGATGCACTGTGATTAAAAAAACAGTAAAAACAAGAGCAATTTAAAGCCTGGCGTGAGATGCTTTGATCTGGCCCGTGAGGCAACTCATAAGAATGTCATGTCAGCAATTCATTTTATCTGTGATGAAATAAAATAACAGCAGAACAAGTTAGTAAACTGACATGTCCTTCAGAGTGGTCCCTTCTGGCTGGATGCCTGTCAGGCTCATGGTCAGAGTAAAGGAAACATGCACTTTGCTGTTATATTTCTGACAAGCATCATGGTGAGAGGTAGATGCAGAGGGTTGATGTTTAGGACGACACAGTGAGCCTAGTTTTCAGGGACGTGCTCGCCGTGATGACAAGGCCCATCTCAAGCATCAAGCTGGAAACTTGCAGCTGCTGCAACAACAAGTTGGATGAAGTTCACTCTCTTCAGCAGAGTTTGGGTGCATAATAAGCAGCTTCCACAAGACCACATTCTGACAGTGATGATGTTGCACAGGCAGGTTTTGTGGTGAGCAGCTAAGAAGGAGAATTTGTGAAGGAACCTCATTGCTGCTGCAGAGTTAAACCGTCAGTTTATCTCAAAGAACCATCACAGAACAGGTTACATAAGACAACACTGAGGGAAACCAAAAGAACTTTCCAGTTTTCCTCTGTGGCCTGCAATGAAACAACAGATATAACAAATACAGACCAACTCGCCATTTTCCTGTGTGGGATTACTGCCGAGTTTGAGCAACTTGGTTTGGCTAAGAGTCAAATCATCATCATCAATACCATCTGACATCAGATGCCTCGGAGAAAAGAAGACGTTCCAGCCCACACATTAGAGGTTATGTTTTTTTACCTGTGTCTGTTTGATGGTTATTTTGTTGGTTTAGTTGTTAGCGGGATTACACAAAAACTACTGAATCGATTTCTACCAAACTTGGTGGAGAGATGAGGCCGGAGTAGAATACATCAAATTTGGGTGCAGATGCAGCCCAAGGATCAGAACCAGGATTCTTTTCACTTTCTTTCCAATATAGAGCGTTTTTCAAGATCTTTGTTGATTTTTCAGGGACTAATGTGGAGATCTTGATTTTCCAATATTTCGAACTATATTTTATGACAAATACATTGTTTCATTTATTAGAACACTTCCATTTTTTTCCATTTACCACCAGACAATCTAGAACTTAAACAAGAACTAACAATCACGTGTAGGAATGTTTGGCCTTGGCGGACGTATGCACTCGACTGTGTGCCATTCTGGTTTAATTATTAATAATTTATTATGGCCTTGGACAATGTTATGGAAATTGAAATGGCCCTTGATAGAAAAAAGGTTCCCCACCCCCCTGGGTTTAGTGTTAATGATAATCAATCGCTTGGATTCTATTAGCCAAGAGGAATGTTTCACATGAGGTGATGCAACCTTCCCTGTGGATGAACAAACACAAGTAAGTGATGAAATCCAAATGTCTTCTGGAAGAAACAAACAAGTCTGGGGCAAAACTGAAAGAAAACGAAAGGAAATTTCCACACAAACAAATTCTTGGCCACAGTGTTTCTGACATTTCATTAGAAAGAGAAAAACAAGAATAGAATAGTATCACGGTGTTCTTGAGGCTATTTGGGAATATTCGAGAGATAAAGAACGGAATGTTGACAAGGCATGTACTGTACATGATAAAAAAAAAGTAATAGGATCACTGGATTCTTCTGGCTAATTTGAACAAAGATCTTTTCGTGCCTTTAAAATCTAATATTGTGGGGGATAATCCCAGATTCATTTAATGCTACAGTTACTAAAGAGCACAGGAAATCACTTTTACTGCTATGTTGTTTAGCTTGGGTAAGTACAGTGTTGGTCCTCTTAAAGACGCCCTGAGGGGTTTGAACCTCCCAACAGAAGTACATGAGCCTCACTCTGTTTTGCGCAGTAGCGATGGCAGCCCACAGGATGGACGTGGGCCGGAAACGTTCCATTTGGCTAAATTAGAAGGTATCATGTAGACTGTGAGCTATGCCACATCCACCCACGGACCTATCATCACCTTATTAAGTGAGGAACACATGCTCCCAGGTCATGAAACCTTACCTCGAGGTTTCCTCCATGTAAGACTGATTGTTCTACCTTACAACCCTGAATACGCCAGGAATAAGTTCTGATACAGTCCATGTTTTGATGTTAGTGCACGGTCAGAACATGTGAAAGATGTTTAACAACAGTAAATCCTAGGCACATGCTCCCTCTGCTGTCGCTCCCCGTACCTGTTTGTGACGATGCTGTTGCTGCCGCTCTCCCAGTCGGCGGCGGGGGGGTTGCGCAGCAGCTTGATCTTGCTGGTGTCCAGAGGCACCAGCAGGTAAACCATGAGGCTGGCGTAGTGGATGGCCTGGCTGAACACGGTGCTCTCCTCGTTCTTCACCAGCTCCTGCTGCCTCTCCTTGCTCAAGCTGGGCCACGAACGCAGCTGCTCTGCCGCCAGGTCCATGGCTGTCTGCTCGTCATCTCTGCCGACTGCCGGCACAGCGGTCGCATCCTGGAGAGGTCGTGGAGTTTGAAAGAATTGTTTTTTTGGTGCTAGCCACTAGAGCGGTGACTTACATGGTGACAAACAATTTGATAATTATTCTAAATAAATAAATCTGAAATTGTGTTCCATAAATTATGTTGTGGCCACAGCAAAAATTATCTCAAGAGCCACTGCAAGATCCCAGTCCCCAGACTGAAAACCACAGCACATCATGAAAACTGTTGTGCGTGTCAGAAAATAAAAAAAAAATGTTAAAAATGGGTAACACAATTTGCTTTAGGCAGAAGGACACATATTTATGTTTAGTTTTGTCGAAAACAAAAATACATTCAGTTTAATATTATAAAATAGAAAGAATGGCAGCAGATAAAATGCTAAAATTTGATTATAGTATTTACTATATTATTATAATATTTAAATCATTATTTAAAGAAGGGTTAACCAGACTTCGCATGAATTCTCACACTACATTAAAACATTTGAATACAGTATTACCTTTAGCCTGGCAGTGATGCCACCTTTTTCCTCTGCCATGCTCAGATAAAGGGCTCGTATCTGGCTCTGGACCTCACTGTAGAAAGTGGCTTCCCAGAACTGCTGGTTGGTCCAGATGGGATGGTCCTGGATGCAGGTGTAAGCAAACTGGTTTATACCAGCAGCCAATTTCTGGAAGAAAAAACCCAGTGGACACAGTCAGCACTACGCAAAAATCAAACAACATTAAACAGATAAAGAACATCCTCCACTCTGCCTTTTAGTAGAGGTTTGAGTTGGGCTGGGTTTCTTTTTCAATTTTACAGATTATCCAAAAGCTTGTTTATTAGTGCAAATCATCTCCTGCTCACATTCATTACATGTGTGTTTATAAATCTAAAGATAATCACTTGAAAAACCCAGATTTAGAGATTGTGAACCGATGATTAACCTTAATAAGCGCCTGCAAAAGTAAAGTAAAATGTGTTAAAGAACAAGTGGGGAAAAACCCAGGGTCATTTACGTGTGAGTTTCTCTGATATTTATGTTTACGTTGTCTCCCATCGGAACAGATTCGTTCCAGATGTTGAATCTTTAAGGGTCAGAAAGTCAGTAATGGTGTTACTGATACAGTTTCTGATGTTAAAATCTAAATTGTACACTGACTAAACAATAAAAAAAAACATACACACACACACACACATTACCTCGTCAACCCCAGTAAGTACAAACAAATATTTTACTGTGTAAACATCAGAGGTTAAAACGGTTAAAACGTCAATACCTCTAACATTGCAACTGTAATAGGAGTCTCTCTTTTATTGAAATACTTTATTTCTTCCTGTGATGATGACAACTGCTCCTGATCAGAGTTAAAATATTTGTGCTTGGGTCTGTATTGCACACTGGATCCTCATAAAATTGTCACAGTCGTAAGTATATTTCTTACTGGGAATGTGCGTCAGTAAAGGGTCTGAGCTGAAGAGTCACTGTCAACTTCTTGAGAGACGCAGAAAACCACGCCAGCCTCAGTATTTAAAGTGAAATCAATCATGCTCCTTGGGTCGTAACTTTCTAACAGATAACAACCCCCTAGTGGAGCGACAGACCACTCCTGCTGCCCACTCTGTTTGGAAACTGTTGTTTTTCATTAGCGTGGACCAAGAGTGAAGCAAGGTTTCATAGCACAAATAACATGGTCGGAACCAGGAGCGCAAAGTGCCAATAAATGACCACCATTCATCATCCACGTCCCTGCAGAGGCTGATGGCCAGGTGCACGGTTCAAGCCTCTTTATTAGATTAGCTTCTGATTTCTTGAGTTTTTCTTTGCAAGGAGCGCAATCATAACAGCTCTATTCCCATTGTTGGTGATTCTGAAATATTTTGTTTGTGGTCCAGTCCTATAAATACGATTGTTGCTGAATGACTGAGTGATGAAGTTACACCATCTGATGAAATTTGACCTGATGCCATTCTAGTTGTTTTAAAATTATGACAAGACTACAAAAGTCCATGTTAGACTATGCTTGGTCATGGTTACTCTGTGAGCTAAAAATTTGAAAAACACAATATTGTAGTTTCCAATATAATCATACTGTTAGTATATATTACACACACCCTCCTCACTATAAATCCACCTCCTCCTACCATCTTAATTTGTCTCACTTAGCACAGATTTCATCTGAAATGTACAAGAGGTCTGTTGGAGTATGAGGCAATATGAGGATGACATTGAGTTTGGTTAGATTAACGGTTTTCTCCATAGAAACAGAAAGGATTACATTAACTATGCTATGTTTAGAGCAAACAAAAATACCCTCTTCATTGAGTATGGGAATTAGGCCAGAAAAACGCAGGATGCAATGACAAGGACAAATCTGCTGAGGCAAGAAATGCTTTGAAGAGAGATTACAATGCTCTGATAGCTGCCCCTCCTTAAGCTATCAGAGAGCAGACTGTGGGATACATGGTCTCTGGACTGGGAGGTCAAACTTAAAGGGGTATTATGGTATTTTTCAAACTGGGACCTATGTTTAAAAATGTGTGTGTGTAATGAATGATACTGTATCAATCGGTCCAGCAAATCGCCTCCACGGTCAGCCACGACACGGTGGCAGTGGCTACAATGAAATCTTATGGGGCAACTGCGTCAGTCCCTGATATGTCCACTAAAAGTTCTTGTTTCCTTGGCAAAGACCCAGAATAACAATTTGAGCCCATTATTGGCGGAAAAGAGAACTTTTAGTGGGCATGTCGCAGTTGCCTCATAAGATTATACCTGGACACTTCTGGCGCGTCATGGCTGCCGGCGGAGACAATTTACTAGAACGAATCCAAAAGTTTTTGTAACTACCTTTCATTTAACACCCACATTTAGAAGGCCCATGTTGAAAAATACCAGCATTTCCCTTTAAAGGATGGACCGAATGAAACTTGGTCAGGGGTGAGAGGGTTCAGAACTGTGATACTATTCTGTCATTTTTCTGAATTTGTTTGTTTTCGTGTCTTACAACAGATGTTGTGTGGGTGTGCGTATACAGTTATGTGGGGGGGTCTACGTGTCTGATTTGTCTATGTTGTCTTTACACAGCCTGGCCGTACTTTTCTGACCTGTCAGATATGTGCAGGTCATTTTGACCGCGGTCATCGCTTCCTAATATGATACTACATGGGAGCTTACAGAGACATGCACAAGACAGATGGTCGCAGAGGAGGACAGGGAAGGAGAAAAGAAAGCAGAGGAAAGGGAGGAGGAAGGGGGAAGTAGCAAGTGCCGATGGAGGCAAAGGAGGGAGTATAGAACCGTCAGGGCCGTCTGAACATGTGACTAGAGAAGAGGAGGACTGCACGGGTGAAAAACAAGCAGAGAAAAAAAAGAGGAGACAATGTTGTGAACAGGTCAGAGGAATGAGGTAATCAGGATTTGGGCTGTTGTTCTGAACTTTGGGACATGATCCTAAAGTTCAGAGTATGATAGACTGTGGCCTCCAGACATCAGCCAGAGACCCATCCAGCATCACACATGTCAAGTGTGTCTCGCAGGGAATGAGAGATGGCGCGTGCTCTCACTGAGCGACGTGTAAACTTGCGTGTGGACTCCGAGGGAAGATATTCTGTATGTGCTATGTCACCAGCCTTTAGGCAGCAACATTTTTTGACAAGTGCCCTGGGAGAATTCATAGAATCTCTAAATTGCAAAAGCAGTCATAATTTGTGGACATGTGCCTTGTGGGAATGCATGTCTGAACTGTGCACAATCCATCTCCGTGTTTTTCGCAGTTCTACGTGAGTCAGTGCATCGTGGAGGAAAACTACATGAATCCTGAAACCACGAGAAAACCTGCTTTCAAACAAATTGTATTTACACTATTCGGTCACGTAAAACAAACACAGAACATCACGTTGAAAGTCAGACTAATAAACAAACACATCATGGTATCCATAGGCCATGACTGTGTAAAAAACATGTGCGTGGGTAACATAAATGTTCCAAAGCAAAGTAAACATGGATACGGTAAGTCAAGAGCGGGACATTTCTGAGATATACAGGGTTCACCCAGTACGTAATTTTCCTCACGAGGACCTGATGCAGAGCAGTTTGACAGAGCGAGCTGCCAAATCCCCCCCGTGCATAAACTATGGCTGTAAGAATGCTAACATCCAAGTGTTCTCGTTGTGCAAGTCATCCAGATTTGTATTTCTGTTTTTCACTTGCTGCTGTATCCAATCTGTGTTTCCCCGTCCCCCCCTCGCCAGACAAACCCATTCACTCAGGTGACACATTCAAATGTCAGAAGAAATATCATGCAGGTTTCAGAGAGCACGATAACAACAGTTCCACATGTCAGTGACACCTGCTCATCTCCTGATAAACCCACTCCTCGCTAGATAATAAATGCCAGAGCAACAACATGTAAAACCTCACCTCTGACAAAGGGCCAGTGTGCAAAGGTTGTGCCATGTTTAAAAAGGCCAAATGACTCCATCCGTGCACAATCGCGGCACGAAGATATTTTGCAAATCCGCTCCAATTTCCTTCTGTCTGAGATGTTAACAAATATCTATCAAATACTGTTCCATAAACACCTTTGTCCGAGGGAAACATCCACAAGGGGTCGAGTTGGGGGGAAACCAAAGAAATGGCAAAGCAAGACATCTGAACATATAATGTGGGTCAACTGCAAAACCTCCTCAGTGTCAACATATGGCTACCAACTAAACACAGTCTGTCTCTATCCAGCACAATCTGGGAGCAGATGGTTGCAGATCAACGGAACTTCCCACATTCCCCGACCCGCAAGAATTATGGGTCATGGGGACAGCGACACTGTACACATGGACCCAGCCAAAGTCTGGCCACTGATACCCAACAGGGACTTGAACAGCGTCACTAGCAGTCTTAAATGTGCAGTGGCTAAAAATGTTTGGTAGGCAACAGCAGTCAAAAACAAAAACAGATATTTAGATGAATGAGAAAAGATTGAAAATGTGCAGTAAATCAAACAGGGCCACTGCCTCTTCTCATCCTGCTTATGGGACTGGTTTGTGATTAATGTCAACATGCAGTTACTCTAAGTGGGTCAGTGTAAAACATACACTTTTGAGCAGGTCGATGATTTGTTTCACTGCACAAACAACCTGCTCACTTTCCTAAAGATATTTACAGAGCCTTCCTTACACAATGACGCAACAGCACTGCACCATCATACTTAACACCATCAAGCCACTTGCACAGTAGGGCTGTAATGCACAGTGAGGAGTTTATGTGAATGTAAGTCGAATGAAATATGTCCTACACCAGGTCTGCTATGTGAGTTTAGGGTTAATTACAGATATAATAAAATTCTTCATTAAAACGTCAAAAAACGACAATGTTCAAACCCAGTTAAATCCCCAATATAAGTCAAGGTAAGGGAACATTTCCTTTTAACTGCTTCATATCCGCTTTACCCGTCTATGCTATAACTTCCCAGGCAAACGGCATCCGAGGACAGAAAGTTAGCCAGTTGCAAGTTGGCTGTTCTTTACTTCAGCTGCAGCTTCACGATGTCATCAAACTAGATCGTTATTGGTTTGATGGAGAGACCCCTTACGGGCAAAGTTACATATTGGACGTTTAAGGCTCCGTCATCTGGAGCGTGTTCTTTCATTGAGATTACTGACAGCACACTCAACACTGTCCTACTTTACTCTGGAATTAAGAAAAATCAACATGGTACTTTTAACTGAATTACTCTCACATTATATTCAGTCTATTCAGTCTTTTCTGCTCAGACTCAAACACTGGTTGATCCTTAATGAAGTATTAACAGATATAGATATATTACAGCTACTGTAATCTGAGTACAAGCTACTTTTTCTTTACAGTTCTTTACAAAAGTTTCATTTTAAATAAAACAGGCTGAGGACGGAGGGAGAATGATGAGATGGTATATTTTAAATACTTAAAATGACTGTAAAAGCAACTGCCTGCTATCTAAATGCATCTTGTTGTGTAAGCTGCAGTGTTGCTCTTTAAAAATCAAGGCCATCATGTTACCAAACTGCTGAGGCTAATTTTCATATTACTCAAATCTGCACATTAAAGAGAAGGTTGTTAAACACGTCCAGAAACATGTGATGGATCAGTTGTGAGCTGTCAGGATCATGCACGCCTCTCAATCTAATCCCATGAAGACAGACGGCTGCATGTTTTTCTCACACTTCTACTACATGATCTTTGCACCACTAAACTCAAGATTACAAATCATTTCAGCAGGCTCCCTCCTGACCCGTCTTTACTTGTCATCGTTGAGCGAGGCAGAGCTCAAGCTCGAGACCAGTTCCAAGTTCCAAGTCTGTTGCATTCTCAAAATATTCTTTCTTCTGAGCAGCTGCCAGCGCCACACAAGAAAATCATTTATAATGTTCAGACTGAGAAAAGCAGGAAATCACACCATTGTGTAATAATAACTATGACTTATATACTGGTACTTGTAACACGGTAAAAGAAGTAAGTGATTCAGTTTCAGTGCTGGTGGCCAACACATACAGTTTATCTAAGAGGGCTGCATCACTCTGGGGCATGTGAAGTGGATGACTCATGTGGTTTTGGAGATCGGGCCAGGTCCCAGTCCTGCCCATCCGGTCATGGCACCGGTACCCAACAAAAAGCCAACGGGGACAGTTGTGTCTGTCGCCATGGCAATGAGCAAGCTGTGGGGACACAGTGGCGGCAAACACGGCAGCTACCCTGTGTTGATAATGTGGTTTGGAAGCAGAGTGCCATGGCTGGACTTCCACATTTAAATGCTTTGGGATCAGCAAAGGTCAAAGGGTGGGGAGAATTGTCCTCCCTCTCACTGTTCACTGCCAACAGGCTTCTGATAACTGAGGCCCCACCACCTGTTACTAAAATATCAAAACAATACATTGGCTCATGTTCCTTTTCGACACAACAGCAGCACTAACAGGGTTTATAAGTATCCCTTTCATTAGTTTTTGAAAGACTGGGGATCATGATAAGTAATGAGCAGGACATTGTATGGTCAAAATGGTGTAGTCCATACACATACACACACAAATACACACATATATAGGCCCTGTTCAGACCTGGTATTAACATGTGTCCTGAATGTTTCTCCAATTGTGACCAATCGTGATCAGCTCTCACTATCACGCTCCACGCCTGTCACGTTCGTGCAGGCTGAATACTGTTGTTTTCACCAAGTCTGAGGTTACAGATGTGTCCAATGTCAGTGTGTTTGTGTGTGTGTGTGTGAGTCATTGTGTGTCGGCGTCAGCAAGAGAGAGACAGAGCAGAATCAGGAGGGTCTGAATGAAGGAATGATAATTTTAGCCAATTAAAGAACCATTATGTGGAGATCAGTGTTGATATTGTTGCGGTGGCCACAAACAAATGTGTATGTAAAGACACTGTGACGTTTCATTGTGAAACTTGAGTGGGTCAGAGAATGTCAGCTGAGTAGGTGGTCCTTCATATGTGGCCTAGGACACATTTGCGTTCACACACTAAAATAATGTGGCTACATTCGTACAGTGATCAGTGAGTGATCAGATCTCAGGACACATACGAAGCTCTGACCACTTGCGATTGGATCCCTCAGGACAGATGTTAAGACTGAGTGTGAATGGGGTCCTACACACACACACACACATGCATATATTCAGTTTCCTTACCCTGTAAAAGGCTGTTGACAGGGGCAGCAGGGCAGCGGCCATTGTGAACTCCTCTGAGCTGGAGCAGTCCTGTGGGCCGAACACAGAGAAGAGTGAGCAGGGCAGAACACAGCAGGAGACATGTTACACAGCTCTGTGAACACCTTTTACATGGAGCCACGCTGGTGTCCAACAGAGAGGTCACACACACACACACACACACACACACACACACACACACACACACACACACACACACACACACACACACACACACGGGACGACATTTCTGTCAGATTTGGTAACTTAAAAGGAAAATCATCACTCTCATTATACTGAAATAATGAATGCATGTATTCTGAAATGTGAAATTCTAAGAAGAAACTACATGACTGACGAGCTGCTGGAGATGGTCAGTGCAGAGATGTGATCTGGGTGGAACAATGGGGGGGGGGGTGAAGGATCTTTAGCAAACATCACTTCCTGTTATATAAAGACACTCTTGTTAAATGTCTTGTTAAACAACCATATCTGCAGAATCCACTCACTCTGCTCAACTATGGGGACTTATGCTTTCAATAGCCTTATACAATCCCTGCCCTGACACACTTGTCAGAGCATTCCAGTCTTTTTTTTTATTGGTCATTTCTATGTTTTGAATTTCTCGTTCCATCATACGACGTTGCATAAAATTCTCTGGCCACAGAATGCTGCGTTATCAAACAACCTGAAAATAATAATTTTTTCCAAAATTTAAATCAGGAAATAGCCGAGAATGTTCCCTCTCTGGCGGCCACGCACCACGCCAACCTGTCTTTGGAAATGTTTCAGGTCGAAGAGGCGGAGCTTGATGCTGCTCTCAAGAGAATTGTATTAAGATGAATGGTACATTAAGAGGCTTAGAGCCGGCCGGGGGACTTAGGGGCCCAAACAAAATTTTCCCTTAGAGATCACAGAGAATAAGAGGAAGGGACGCGAGCTGGACTTAAAAGTACTTCATTCGCAGGAAATTGGTACTTAACTCTGGTGAGCTTTTCAGGGATTTATTTTTTGAACCCCGTAAATGAGAATGGCCAGAGGTAACTTGATTTAAGACTGTACCAACAACAGCACTGATTCTGACATGGTGCCGCACCTCAGAACCCTCAGTGGAAACTCATGGACAGAAAATGTGTCTTTTCCTTTCTTCCTCTTCTTTTTTTTTTTTACAATAAACTTTCTCTTTTAATGTTGCATCACAATGAAAAAGGAAAATCTTGACTTATGGCTGAGTTTTTCTCCACACTATCAGTGTTTAATTTTGGTAGGAGAGATAGGGAGAGGAATGCAGCACTTTCTGATAGCGGTCTGCACTGCTGGGGGGGCCTCTATTATCGCCATTCCTCTGAAAAAAAAAAAAGAAAAAAAAGAGGAGGGAGAAAATGCAAAACACAAGTTCCACATGAAAGCCTGGCCCCCCCGTCGACCAGGCAACATAGTTTCTGTTTTATTTTCCTTGTCGCTTGTGTTTTTCTTTGCAGTTATTTGGGCTGCGGTGAAATGTTCCAGCCTGGAGCGGCACCAACGCATTGTTTACCAGCCGGACCTAACAATGCAGCAGGTCGCAGGAGTTCACGCACCGCAGACAAAATAGAACAACAAGTGGAAATTTGCACATGCAAGTAGTATCTAACAATCCAACAACACACAGTACAGTAATGCATGTAGGAGGGTTTATGGACCAGCAACGTATGACTCAGACGTTTTCTGCTCTGAAAAGAAAGGTGTGCTTCAGATTACGAACACGTCGAGTGCTTGTTTCAACACGTCGTGTCTCAGGTAAAGTGACATGATCAGGTTTACTTAAACCCCACTTATTATCACCTGCAAACCTCCACCTTAATCTCCTGTAAGCAGACAGAGAGGGTAAGTGACAGCTCAAAAGCTTTGGAGGTCAACTAACAAAGAAGAACGGATAAGAAATGAAATCTGGAGCAGTTCTGGAATTAGACTGAATGAAAAGTGAAAGTAGAGCAGAGCGATCTGTAGTGCTTTAGGACTCGATCATTGGGATTGAGCAGAAACGGATCCACATGGTGCAGGGTGGAAATTTATGTTCTCTTATTCAGGATTTCTAGAATGGAGGGATGGTAGGTTGTTGCAAACCCCCGTGTTTGTTTGCACGGACACCCTGCCGTCTTCCTTTCCTCCCATTATGTACGTCCCACCATTTCTTTCCCTTATTCTTGAGGCGGCAGGAGCTGCGAAGGTCTATGATGACTAACACAGCCGCTCTGTGTCAGACACGTATGCAGCGAGCAAAAACAAGAAGCTCGAACATGTGACACACAAACGCTGGAGGATGTGAACAAACAAGAGCTTCCTGTGTGTTTCAGGGACATTATCGCTTTCCAGGAAAACTGAGCAAAGAGCTGACACGGACGAGTGCTTATGGACATAGAAAAACAAAAGCGTTACAGTTGATTGCGGCTATAGAAAGAGGAATAAGCCATATATTTAACCTCTGGGATGTCAAGATGAGCAACAAACCGATTTTCCACAGTGAAAGCATGAAATCCGATTAACGCAGATGTTTACCTGGACATACTGATGCACGTACATCTTAGGGAACGTTATCTGACCATGGGAATGATACTGAGTGCAGATTCCCAGTGACCATATTACGTAAAAAAAAAACAATCCATCAGGAAGATCAAGGCAGACAGGGGCCATGTTCTCACAGCAAGAAACTAATTTATGATCTAAATAAAAATGTAACGAAGTCACGTATTCACTATTAAAGGAGATGTGCACAGTGACTGAACTCCAGCAGGCAGCCCCCAGGCTCCAGCGGGGACATGGGCTCAAGTTGGTAGGGGCTCTCGTCCATCAGCTCAGACAGGACAGTCACATTAAGTGCCTTCTACTTTTCCAGCGTTTCCGTATCCTGCAGCCGCTGCACATTACTGTTCCGCATCAAGCTCCGGGATCGTGCAGAACGCATTGACTCCATGCGGTTGCGGCCACTTCCCATGGACCTCCCGCCCTGTTCCCCCTCTCCTCGCAGTGAACTGCCATTCAGTGTGTTTTTGAGCACCATCATGAGGCCCTCGGCCCTGAGAGCAGAGCACAGAGGGCTCATAATCCTATCTGACAGGAAATGGTTGGGATGCCAGGATACATCCACAGCAGGGCTCGTTCCCCCACATGGCTTGCGCAACGTTTACTTCTAAAATCGGGAGCACCCCACACACACAAACACACAGGCACACACACACACATACACAGGCCCACAGGCACACAGGCACACACGCACGCACGTGTAAACGTGCAATTAACTCAAATGCCTTAATGATTGCTGTTACTGTGCGTGGCAGAGAAACAGATAAGGATTACAACAGATGTTTAAACAGGAAAAAATGCGTCAGTGTAAACTTTTGGTCCATGTTAACTCATTCCAGAGAGTGTCTCGACATTGTTTTGCGAATCATAAAAAATTTGAAGAATGAAAAACAAATTAACAATTACTGACACGGCACAGTACCATCTGACTCAAATGTCCTAACCTTTGACCTCTTGCACAGTTTTCGTATCACGGTTCGCCTGCAAAACCTTTTTTGGACTGAAAACCCTGATTGCAACCAGACAACAGAAATGTCATTCAGCCTGATGTTTGACATTCAACAAACAATGAATGTTGCAACTGGCCTCTTATTGATGATGTCATTGCGAATTACTGTGTCACATCAACACGTATTCCAGAAATCCAAATGAGGTATCATGCTGTCATTGTACAAAGAGCAAGCAACATTTTTGAAAGAATAGGTCACTTTGGCTTGTTAGGCACTCAAGGGTCTCTAACACGCACACACACCCACACACACACATGCACAACTTCTTCACTCCCTGTGTTAATATCGTGTCGGGTCTCTTATGTGGCCGGGCGTAGAGAGAAAGGGCAGAGTGCAGAGTATGAAAGTAATTACTGGTCATGCAATTTACTATTTATATTCCTTTCACAGCTTGTCGGAGACAAATCCCTCACAAGTCAACTGAGACTAAGAAATGAAAGCCAGGAACAACTGGTCGCCTTTCATGTTTAAGCAAGAGAAAAAGAAAGAGAAACAATACACAATAAAATCTAAAAAAAATAAAGACAAATGAGAGAAAGGCTGACTATATCGTACCCATGCTGCAGTTAACTAAAGTGCACTCCACATCAAGTCTCTTCTCCATCTGTGAAATTACTGCTTCTCTCCCCATGTGTGGCTGATTGGTTTTTCAGCAGCGGGCCAGAGGACACAAGTTAGTCTTTAAAACTACATCAATATGGTAATAACATATATAGATTTTAGTCTATGTTAAAAGTGAGGCAGACCTCTGTCGCCTTCTCTTATTATGAACGGATCAAATCAAAAGTGTGGTTTTAAAAGCTTGTGTTGAAAACAGTAGATAAAGTACAGACTACATCTGTATTTCCAGATGTGCGAGACAATTATCTGTTTTTTCTCCGAATCTGTCCTCGACAAAAGAAGAGCTGTATCACTCCAACTAGACTCATGCATTCCATATTAATCTCCTCAGTGCATTCTGCAGGGGTTCACTCTACTGATCATCATTTTGTTAACAATCATCTCATGTCCTGCTTTGAAACAACTGGGGAAAAAAAACACCCTAATCACGCATTGGTTCCAACAAAATCTAACACATCAGGATCTCATTTCAGTGCAAAAAAGACGGCCTGGCTATCAGATAGCCCCACAACAATTGTACATCAAAACAACACGCAGCTTCACGTCAATTCAGACTGGAATATAACTCAAGTCCTGACTCAAGAGGTCGTCATGCAGAAGAGAGATTGGTGGCTTTTTGGCTTTTTGCACATCACTGACAAACTACTGCCATTGTTCATCTCTGCTCCTGGAAATGAAGACTGTGCAGCATTTGAGGGATGACTCAACAAGCTGTCTATTTCACGTCACCCTGCTTACGTAGTGAGGCATAAATTACTTTGATTAATCTGCGTAGTAAACCAAAAGGTAGACATTATATTGGCCAAAGTCATGAAAGCTGCACTTAAGTTCATTTTTAACTGTTGTGTAATTGTGGACACGTCAAATATCACGTCAGACGACCTTGCATGTCCCTGGCCCGGGGAGACTGTGGGATTAATTGCTTCTTTTTTTTTTCATTAAGGGGAAAAATAAAAAGAATGACTGGAATGCGAAGTCGCTCCATAAAAGTTGCACTCTGTGAGGACTCCTTAAAATATTTTAAATCCATGGAAGGGGGCTGATTCAAGGCAGTAAAACCTGAGGAACTACCAATAAAGATCTGGCTGCTCGGGCTGAGTGAAGCCTCACTGACTCTTTATGAGCTGCGCAAAAACACATTACTTACTCACTATGACAAGTAGCCGAGGCATGAGGACCAGGAAGAGACAAACACACTATCTGATGAACAATGAGCAACATTGTCGAGACGCGCCGACACGCTGCCAGGTTGATGTAAACAAAGACAAACTTGAGAATAAAGATGTAAAAAATGTGGACGAGAAAGGGTTCGGCTTGTGCTTCTTAGGTTATGTGCACTACTGCCCCACTTAAACATCGCTATTTGCTCTATTAGAACCAGATACGGCTCATAAAAAATGGCATCTGCTGAGAATTTGGGGTAGAGCGCTAAACCATTTGCATATTAATCTAGACACGTACTACTGTACAGTGAACTTTGTCATTAGATATTTTTGGGGTGAAATTAAATAAAAAGGGCGAAATGTTATAAGTCAATTCCTATGATCAGTTTTGGTCACGTGTGTCGATGAAGCCTAAAAGAAAAACATCTGCAGACATTAACTATGGACTATATATATATATAATTTTGACAACATGCACAGTTTCTGATGTGTGGTGCAATTTCAATGAATGTTGCTTTTGTCGGAGGCTAGAAACTGATTCTAGTGATGATGTAGTTTTCTCCCTAACATTTTCTTTGAAAGTAGTTTTTGATGAAGAGTCTTAAAATGAATCGGTGTGATGTAATTCCCTCAGTGTTTAATGTATTACTATTTATTATTTAATTATAATTATTATTAAAGAAATATGAAACAATTTGATTATTCAGGCGACAATTTTCTTGAGCCCAAGATTATGTCATATGTCATATTATGTCACATAATGAAGCAGAGGAGACAAAAACCGAAATGACACAACTAATCTAAAGTTAATGTTCAGTAAGTTAAGATTATTTGACTGATTCTACATCAATATCTTGAAAATAGAAGAACAAAAAAGTCATTTAGAAAATGACATTTTTGTTGCTTCCATAGCTGCATGGACTCTCTTCAATATGGATGCAAGAGGTGTGTCTGTGACTTGTGTTCTGTCTGTTCCTCACCTGGAGGGCGCAGTTAATCATACGAATGATGTAGTCAAACTGTTGGTGGTCCAGTATGGCGCGGTTCTGCTGCACATGAAGACTCAGTTCTTCAGTCAGACACTGGCGAGCTGCTTTGCCTTTCAGTGCGCGCAGTGCAGCCGGCAGCGTCTGTTGAGAAAAACGCAGACACGGAGGGTTTTCATGAGAGAAGAAGATACTTTTAAATAAAAATGAATGAGGCAAGCAACAATTTGTGATTGATCAAAAAATAGAAAACACATTGAGACCCTGTACACACATAGATTCTTTATATTGTCATAATACCATTTCATAATGATGTCATCATGATGATGCAAAGGTCAGTGCATTACACTATGGGACATCATTTTCTGACTTCACAGTGATTAGAATATGATCAAAACATTTTTTCAATCTTTATAAGCTTTAGCTCGAGTCTATAGTTGATGCAGAGATACCTGGGAAATGCATGCCATGAAAATGTATGATTGATTTTTGTGACTTCTTCATGGCATCACTTACAATAAAAAACAAGAATCATTTTAAGCTTTAGATTGTCTCTCCCTTATTGGCTGAGATATGCACTTGGTAAATGTGTTTTTTGGATCATGTTTTTGCTATGGATTCTTACATTTGGACACAACGGATTATATATCTCCTATACGAAGCCAAGGGGATACTTAAGCAACTGGCAACCATCCCACTTTAAACATACTGGATGCATATTGGGTAGAGTGTTCACCTATGACTTTACATACGTGGGGCCACAATAAAGGAAAAACTTGAACAGACGTTTTTGTGTAAGACATATGCTTCTAGAGGAAAAACCCATGTGACAGGAGTTATTGCTCAGCAAAGTTAGCAATATACCGACATGGATTCAGAGAGTGTTTTGGCATCGGCTCTAACCATCTCTGTATGTGAGTGCTTATGTGTCAGCTGGGAGATATTAGGATGATGGAGGTGAGGAGAGAGCGGCTCTCTGCAGCTCCAAAGCTGCCTGCTGGAGTGGTGCAACACACAGAGCAGATGCCTGCAGTGCTTGAGCTTGTTTAGAGGTTGATTAGCCCCACTGATGAAAGACATTGGGTATTACCTGTTCAGTCTCCAGGGTCTTGTTGTCAAAGATGAAGGAGATGCAGCTCCGCACCACCTCCAGCCTGCGTGCGCTGTTAAACACGGAACCACTCTTACCCATAATAGACACTGGAACACAGAAAGCACAGGACAGGAGGGGAATCACTGCAGGGTGCGAATAACAGAGTAAAAGGCACAGTTTGTACCCAAACAGAACACCACAGCTATGTTATAACTTAGGTAATATTCATAATGTTGCAGACACAGAGGGGCTGTTATGTTTTGTCACATGCCAGCAGTTTAAAAGTTGGCCCTACCGACGCCAGGCCCCGCAGGAACAACGCACTTCCTCTCAAGCCGTACAGAAGCTGGTAAGCTGCTGTGTTTAGCCACACCCTCCTGCAGCATCTTCTCCACCTTTTCGTCAGCCAGCGGGGGGAAGGGTACCTGGTGCACGCGTAGGTGGGATCCCTCTGACGGCCGAGGCACTTTCTGGAATGCCATGTGGGGGTTCGGGTTCTCCTACAGTGTATCGACCGGGGGCAAACATGCATTAATAGGACACACGGCTGTAAATATAGTGGCTATAAAGCAAAACACGTGTAGAGCGTGCTAAAACGAGGACATCTGCCCTGTCCAGGAAAAACAAAAAAAGAGGAGTTGCAGTTCTGTGCATGAAGACTTACGTTTCTGTACAGCTGCTCCGACAGTTCTCTGATGTGCTTCTGCATCTTGTTAGGGCCGACCTCTTCTTCCTTAAAGCTCTCAGTGTCTAAGGCCACCAGCTAGAAAACATACAACCAATAAAGAAAACATCAAAACAGTAATATGTGCTGTTACATGGGTGCATCATCATCATCATCGTCATCATCATCATCATCATCATCATCATCATCTAGTAGAACACCCTTCCCAAGGTTTTACTGATGAACAGTGTTCTTGCAGGGCAACCCAGAGGTGTAACGACTTGAGTCAGAAACTTTTGTTTATTTGTTAGTAAGCAGCATTACCCAAAAACCACTAAATGGATTTCTCCGAAACTTAATGGAAGGATGTGAAAATGAACAGGAAAGAAACAATAACATTTTAGTGCAGATCCGGATTAGGGGACAAATCCAGGATTTCTTTTTCACTTTCTTTCACATTGCAAGATAGTTTTATGCAATTTCGGGCAGATCCAAATAAAAATCTGGATCTATTGGATTTAAATGTGATTTCAAAGGGGTGTAGGATTTTTTCAGCCACTGTATGGTGACAAATAAGGTGAGAAACCTGTAACCATCACCAACGTGGAGCTCTGAAACCTAATGTGGCCCTAGCTATAAGGCTGGTTCTAATTTAAGGGGACTGGTGGTGAAGGTATTCTACTTCTGTTTAAAGTTAGGATAAGCTGTGTATTTGGAAGCATTGCACATTTCATCTACTTTATTGTTTTTAAACTACGCGACTATTGTGGTCCCACCGCGATCGCACCATCATGATATCGCCTTCGATTAAACAATTTTTTTATTCGCTCATAATGGGTGAACTGAACTGTGGCTTGGAGAATCATTACACCTCTGATTATAACCAACACTGACCTTATTGATTAGTTGATAACCAGGTCACTGGATGAGCATGAACAGATTGACTGCATGTGACTAGACTTCAATAAAAATAGTTTCTTATCCACGTAGGAGTAGGACAGCGTCTGTGTATGAAGTCCCCGACTTCAAGAGTGAAGGCTAATGCCGCTCGGCTGTAAGCGGAGCGTCGTGGTACCGTACCTCATCAAAGAGATCACAGGCTCTGTAAGGGGGACCTCTCTCCGAGACGAAGCCAGCGAAGGCCATGCCATCCAAAACCTTGGTCAGGAAATCGTTCTCAATGAGGCCTCGCTGGCCCAGGAAGGCAGTCTGGATAATGTCAGAATTAGAGCAGTTACAATCGCAGACAGGTGGAAGCAATGTCATCCTGTTTATATGGGTAAACTGTAGACTGAAAAACAAGCACAGTGATTACAGAATACGATTACAAAACTTTCCCCGCGGTGGGGACTGACACTGGCAGCTCCGCCTTCTGAAATCACTGATTCTACAGCGTATTGAAAAAGGGCAATAAATCTTATTCTGACCATGTGCGAATTCATTTACTTTACGCGTAATTATTTGTGCTTGTGGGGAGAGAAGATAAAGCACAGTTCACTCAAGCTGCCTCCAGTCAGCAATTCCAGGCGACTAAGCTGAGCATTTGTTTATAATGCGATCCATGTGGGGTACTTTGAGGATGATGTGCTGTGGAGTTACCACGGAGACACGAACAGACACGAACAAACAAAATCCCCGGCACAAAACAAAAATGTAAACCTAATGTGTTTCATATGGCTCATCGCCGGGCCATGCTCAAGGTTACAGGACTGTGTCCCAAGCTCGCATAAACAAAGGCAGAGCCTCACTGAGGAGTCACGGCGCCTCTACAACGCGTGTAAAACAACATGCGCACTCACACATGCATGCACACAAACACACTCTCTATACATCCCTGACAGGTTTATCTGTTTGGTATTTACAGAACAACGTGTTTGCTGAGGAGGGTTTAATCTGAGGTCACACGCTGGAAAATGAGGTTTCTGTGCAAAATCTGACTTTCAACAGTGGGAATTGTGTTAGGTCGTTATCTTACCTTGTGAAAATGAATAACAGGCTCAGAGTGGATGCGGATGAGCTGCAGGCAAGACCTGTAGCCCTGGAAGAGTTGTGCAAACAGCCTGAGAAACACGGCCCTCACCTCCTTATCCTGGAACACACACATGCACATACACATGTACACAGACATGAGTCATCAACCAGCTATGCAGTCTAGTGAGTAAATTATGCAACATACATGTTGTTTGTCTTGGGGGTAATGGGTTACAATCAGTCAGTGACTGTAACCTCGTAGCAATAAGATATTTAGTTTGATGATGGTTAAGATGTCCTCCTCATGTGTGAGAGGAGGAGGAGGAGGAGGAGGAGGAGGAGGAAGAGGGCATGTTAAAGCCATGACGACTTACCAACAACTTGAGGTTTGAGGGTGCAGTGCGAGGGGGAGGGAACGCATTGTCAGCTATCTCCAGATCAGGATGCAAAACCTGAGAAAATACATTTATTTCACAGTAATTTATTTATTTCCACATCACATAACTGCCACGGCAACATTAGTCAACGCTCCTTGGAAAATGTATCACATGATTCAGATGTGGCTGAACAAGGAGGTACTTTTTAAAGTTGCTCACTTCTAAAGCAGTCATATTAATGTGTGTGTTAGTACGTGTGGGCCATGTATGAGTGCGTGTTTGTGTTTACCAGGGAAAGGGAAGTTTGTGTTTGGTGCAGCAGAGGTTCAGGGAGCAGGGACAAGTGGATGCACTCAGGAATCTTTATTGTTCCTCCATCCAGGTCAGCAATAATAACATCCAACTGGTGAAAGGACACAGAACAACGACGGGTCAGGTGGTTTGATTGCAGATGGAGGTTGTACAGTGTGGTGCAACATATTTTCCAAAACCAACTAAATAAACATCCTGATTATTCACATCCTCATGTGTAAAAACGTCAACTTCTTTTCTCCTCGTCAGTAGGAAAAACAAAATCCTAATATGCCACGATGCGTCATTATCATTTCTATCAAAATAGACTCTAAATAACAAAATTATTTCTTAATGATTTGCATGTGTTTGGAAGCACAATTTATGATCTACGAGTTCTGCACGCAACATAGAGAGATTGCTGGATGCATGCGACGCGTTCCAACTCACCAGATCTTGGATTTCAGTCTGAAACATGGAGTGCACGCCGATGATGAAGGGAGTGGGTGAACTCAGGACCTCCAGCAGCCGCGATGGTAGAATAGGGATGTACGGGTAACTGAACACATGAGGACACAATGATGAATACACAGAATACTTTCAAGTATGTTAGGAAGAGAGAGAGAGAGGTGAGAATTCAAGGATGCCTGAGCAACTGAGAGCCTAGAGTGTACAAGGGAAGTGCTTGACTGTTCTTTATTATAACATTGAAATGAATAAAATCACATTAAGACAGAAGAAAAGTTAGTAACTGTGTCTCAGATGATATTCTTACATTTTGCAATGTTATCTTTTACAAGCTTAAGTCTATCTAATAATTCCAGAAATCATTGTGTGTCTCTCATATCTTGAGAACCGTCTTTTTGCCTTCACACTTGGCAAGTGCATTGTTAAGGGCCCAAGGAGGTGCAGTGTCGAAATTGGTGGAACTCATCAATGAAAGTGACAAGCGGTTCTCCAGGTCAGGGCTCTGTGAACTGAGTCGAGCTTCACTAAACTTTGGATAAACAGGCCAACGGCTCTTTGTGCAGCAGCGGTGGAACAGCTTCAGCGTCTTTACCTAACGCGGCTCAATTGCTGCAGGTCACATTTAAAGTTTCAGTTTTAGAACGGGCTGCACTAGTTTCATTAAATAATAGCAACTAGGGCAGAGCAACATGGATACAATTACTTTAATACTGATAAACCCATGAGAGCATGTTCTCCTTTCACAGAATATATAGTACATGTTCGCCAGAATGTTGAGGAACACAATCATTGATGACTGAATTCCTATTGATACTGTATTACTATCAGTATTGTATTCTTAAAAGATGCCCATTAACTGTAGGATGACTCACTGGAGCACTGTCTCCTTGCCTCAAGTTTAAATGTCCTCAGACAAAACAGTGAACATTAGAAGATTACATTGCCTACATGACACTCAAGAAGGTGGTGAGGTTAAAAAGCCTTTCATGTCCCATGGCTATTGAATCGTATCAACAGTAAAAAATGTGTGCCAGCCAGGTGAACAGTTTCATGATCTGTGCAGACCTGTCTATACTGATCATGTGACCATTATGTGCTTGCCCATATCAGACACCTTAATGGCTTTTTTTGAAAAATGGAACTGGACCTGGAAAAGAAAATGCTCACCGTGCCAATGAAAGCCACTTATAGAAGAAGGGCATTCTTAGAGTGAGTGAGTGGAAAATCCCTTGAAAGTTACAACATGTACGCCGTTAAACAAAGTGTGACAGTTCAGTGTTGAACAAAGTTAATCATCAGTCGGATCATCCACAGGAAACATAGCAGCGGTCGAGGAGGCAGTGGAAAGTCACATGAGAAACTGTCGCGCTGCCGGGGTCAGACACACACACACACACACTCACCTGTATTTAAGGGGAAACATGAGGGCTTCCAGGGCGCGGCTCGCCTCGCCGAGCCTCTGGTAACTGGTGGAGTGGAACAAAACCTTGTGTTCTGTCAGAACCGCACAACACAGGCTCAGAACGTTTTGGATTCCTGGAATGAGAAATAAAAAACCATGAGATAATGAAAAATAAGGAGGTAGTTGTTGTAACGCGACTGCCACATTGTTCCAGATCATTTATCACTCGTGGCTTTTTGTGGGGGAATTTTCTAACCTTGAACACAGATTAGAACAAAACTATCTTTTAAGATTTATTTTGTAATTTTGGCAGTGCTGCAGAGCAACCATATCAGGCGTCACATAGATGGTTGTCGTAATACTTAAAGACTGGAGTGCAATTTCCGGGAGTGGTCTCATTTTGAAATCCGAAGAGTTAACTAAATTTTAACTAAATCTTACTTTTCAAAGACTCTTTTGAAAGACTACCACTTATTCTCAAATTAAGATTAAATCTGTTTAAATATTAATTCATATTAACTCTTTATTAATGTCAGTTGCAAATGGTTTGATATATAATAAAGGAGCCAACAGGTTGATCACATCTCCTGCAAGCTGTCCACTATTATCTAAAACCACGTAGGCTGCTGGCTCATGAAGACAAAAATAATAAGTTTCCACAACCAAACGGGACAGTTTATATTAAACACTGAATGCAAAGCCTATGGGAAAACTCATCTCTGAGAAAACAAAGGAAATTACACACTCTCGCACGGTATTAATAATATTTCAAATACTGATGTGACATTCAGGAAGAATTCTAAGTTTACAGTTCCTGTTATTGTTTCCTTTCAAGCGACTGACAGACCGATTCATCACACGTCGCAGTGATAAGGAGAGAGGAACACGGGCAGACGTATCCGCACCACTGGGGGCGCTGGGTCTGGATGTTTGGCCGCCTCAGTGGAGCGTTTCAGTGATAAACAGGAAACATGAGCCTCAACAAAATCTGACAATTGAAACTGAATGAGCCACCGACCATACCAACAGAATTAATTCATCACTTTTAGACAAGGTGGGTCCAAAGGTCACTCTTTCTATTAAAAGAGACGCACAAGACTGTGCCTTGGTCATGTGACCACATCACTGAGGCTCAGGTTGCACAGTCACACCTCAGGTTCAGGTGTTGACTTATCTCCTGGAAACAGCGACACATTTCCGACCCTTAGATAAAGAGGAACAGGCCCCGGACAAAAGCAGCAAACAACAAACAGGCTGTTGACGGCCGGTTTTATCTCGCCCCACGGAATGTACTTCCTGTCCAGTGTGACATGTTTAACACACATTCCTCTCTGGTGACTCCGGTGAACTGTGCACCCGCGGCGATGTGCCGACCTGCCTGCCTGCACAGCTACTCGCCCGTCCTTATACGGACATGAGGATGACCTAATAGGTGGGAAGGATGCACTTGTTCTCTGCGAGTGTAACTGATCAGCTGACTTGGGATATTTACCTTCGCCTCAGCAGTTGTAAGGGAAGAAGAATGATTAACTGAGACATTGTCTGAGTCTGTCCGTTACTTTCACCCTGAATGCAACGAGAGCAGATTCTCCTGACGTCCTGCTACACAATCATATGCAATTTTTTTACTACAACTATTTACTGGTGCAACAGCGGAAAAATGAAAACTTGTATAATTAGAAGACAGACCGAGGTATTAACTTCATTGATCATATATTGACCTTCTGTTACAGGAATAGTGAAATATTTTGAAAACAAAGGTACAAGGGGAGAGTATAACTCCGCCCTCTTTTGCCACGTTAAAAAGTGAAAAGGAACTCTGGATATGTCCGTTTATCCAGATCAGCTGCAAAACTTAATGGGTTCCTCCGGGGATCGTGCCCCTCCTCTCCACAAAATTTCAATAAAATCAGTCGAGTAGCTTTTCCCATTATCGTGCTAACAAACAAACAAAAGCAAATGGAAACACAACATCCTTTGCAGAGATAAATAGGATGAATGGCTTTCTTGCCAGGAGAGGGATAAGAAGAATGGTATGGTCACAGGCTCCAGCCGGGAAATTGTTAACATAAATTAGCATGCAGATTAGAGTGTGGATACCTGACCGGAGCCCGAGGGGTCGGGCCGGGTTTGGACAAAGTTTTGTTAAGGTTCGGCTTCGGTTTGGGTTCAGTCACATTGGCCTAGCTATCATCTGGATTTTTTACTCTGCACATGACTTGCTATCAAAAGTGAATAATAGTAGTGAATAAACAATAACAATATAAAGAATAACATGTCACCTGTCCTGCAGCAGCCTAAAGGTTCAAACATGTTACTATACGGCAGTGACCAGGCTGTCGTGATACTCTGACCTCAGATGACATGGAAATACTGTATAATTAAAGCAAGTCAGACTTGAGCACAACAGCACTTAACACTCATTGTTCACATACTGCTGTGCACTGATGAATGGAAACCAGCTTATGAAGACTGATGGACCACTGTTGGGTATTAAGTCAAGATTGTTTTGTTTCGTGTATCCAGATCAGCCACAAATGCCTGACTTCCACATGACCCTGATCACATGTGTATCGTGTAAGTACCCCCCATGCGCATGTTCCCCAGTGTGTCCAAACAAAAGGAGGATGGTGTTAATAGACTCAGGAAATAAAACACACTCTGTTTTCAAGCACATTCTTCTTATCAAACGTGGCTTTGTAGGGGCCAACTTTCCATTACAAATCGCATTTCAGGTGAATTATATTAAATTTCAATCTCGGCTCACAGATGTTCGCCTAGAGTTGCAGAAAATTAAATATGATTTTTCTGGAATGACCTGAAAAGTGGAAAAAAATAAAATAAAATAAAACAATGGCTCAATTCATGGTTTATGCCAAATTGTCTTTTTCAGATGAGCACAGTGCACTCCCCAATAACTGGAACTACAGACTGTACAGTATGAGTCACAGTGAATCAGGCCTGTATCTCTAACACAAGCACAAAAACAGATTTATGTTCTGACTAAACATATTGTGCAAAGAAAACGTGAAACCAGCAAACTAAATCAAATCTTCATCATGTGCACATTCTTGCCCGGACAAAAAATTACTGGGATGGGACACAGTGAAAACCACATAATCTTGCCTCAGACACATTTAGTGCAGAATTAATCCAAGTTCTTATGGGCTTACTGCAAAAGTCCCCAGATTGTAAAAGTTGTACGGCACAGTAGTTTATCACCATGTGATCAGCAGAGCCTCCAAAAATCTGATAAGGATCATCAATGAGTGAATGTAAAACATGTCACAGACAATAATCTGCTTCTTAAATTCAGCTAAGAAAACTATGGCAGTAATTAAAGACAAATGTTTTTAGAGTGTGAGCGCTCAGATTAGAACAACCAGCCTCACAAACCATACCAAATTTTCCAAAGGCCAAAAAGAAGTATTGTGTGGATGTGACATCCGGCAGCAGGAAACTGTTCTTCCTTCAACAAATCATGTAGCAAATAACAAATAAGTGACACATCAACATGCTGTTGTTGGGATTTAGTCCCACAGTCATTAACAAGTTATGTCCTGACTCAAGTCTCATCCTGTCTCATGATGACCAGTCAGTAGCTATCAAAGTGCCTGGACCCACCCAGCTGCTGGAAGAGCAGAGCAACACTCTTGCACGTGACGGGCAGTGTGTCGTTCAGAGGCGTCTGGATGAGCTGCCGGTCTCCTGCTCCCAGGCTGAACAGCTTCTGTAAAGAAAGACAAATGCAGCCAAGGTCAGAAAAGTTGTCATGGAAAAAAAAAAAAAAGGTTTCTGTGGGCACCAGGGCTGCATCATTTAAACAAGACACATGCTGACATGGCTGAATAAACCAACTAAATGAGTCAGCTTCTCACTGAGCAAAAGATCGTGACTGGTGCAACCCACAGATGCAACAACATTCCAGGAACCTCACCTCTAAAAATAGCCTTTCATTTTGAAATATACAAAAAAAGACAGACTCCTAAAGCGTGTGTCTGCGCTGCTGAAATGTACCTTTACTGATTATTCGAGTCAAATTAGTGATGCAATACTGGGAAATGTTTGAAAGCACGTTTATCACGGTTGACATAAATGCTGAACAGGCTTAAAATACGAAAACTAAAGAATATACAAATATTTATAAAAAACAGAGAATAAATAAATAAATAAAAACATTATAAATATTACACAATTAGATTATTGCACAATAGCAGTAATTATGTAAATCGAGGTCTCCAACTCAACTGGAACTGAAAGCCAGTGAGAGGAAGTGGGTGTTAAGCAATGTTTAAAGCTTCTCTAGGGTCTGAGCAGTTCTGATACAAATATATAAGCTGCTCCAGAGATTAGGGGGCAACCACTGCAAAGGCCTGGTTGGTTCCCCTCAGTGCTCAGGAATGACGGTGGAACAGTTCAAATAAATGATGTGGTGCCAGCCCTTATAAATATTTGTTTTTATTAATAAAACCTTAAAATGTATCCTGAATTTGAAAAGGAGACAGTGAACAGAGGCCAGTACTTATGTCATGTGATCTCTTTCTCCTTTTCCAGTGGCTGGTAGAGAAGAACACTAGAGGAAAAGTTCATCATTAAAGAGAAAGATCAAAGTCGTACTGATACATTTTTTGCTACTCTGCTGAGGTTCTCCGTGCAGGGGTGATGAGGATTCCTCCACAGTTGTACTAGTGAACTAACATATTTGTGAGACATGCGCTCCGGCACCGGGGCTCATGTTAAACAAACTGTCACTTGCTTGACAGTTATTTTTCCAAAGGTGTCAGTAAGTAAACTGTTGCCTGGTTCACTGGATTAACATCCTCACCTTCTGACACCAAACTGCAGCAAGGAAAGTAATGATGCGTGTTAGTGCTGTGACTTTCTGAATATATTCCTCCAAACTGCTATTAACACAGTTTAAGAGGTCTTCGCTGTTATTGGTCCCACTTTAGACTGAGGTATTTTGCTCCGAGCAACACGATGGAAAAAATGACAACTATGTATCAGAAAATGAGTGCCTGCGGCAACAAGACACTCCTAATTGGCTGCACAGCAGACATAAATCATTTTAGTGGCTGCTCCATCGAGGCATCAAGTCCAGCCCCTGGTCTTGTCTGCCTTCTGGGCCGGTAGCAGAAGTGTGACATGTTTTGCGGACCGCTGCACTTTGGCTGTGCCTCAGGTGAGACGTACCTGGGATCCACCAGCAACGGGAACCTGGAATGTGAAGAGGTTGGCGACCAGACCCTCTAATGGGAAGTTCAGGCTATCGATGTGGACGGTGTAGATCAGACCCAAGCAGCCCTGCGAGAGCAACCAGTGAAATACTAGTAAGACAGGGATACACACAGAGGATAACTACTCTTTATAGACATTAATATTGCAGCTCGTTGTTAATCATCGTCTGCTTTTACTCTATCTGGGCCATGAGACAAGAATGGTTAGGCGTCATAGCTCAGTTTATTTAGCTCATTGTAACAGCGGAGCACTTATTGCCTTAGATAGCATGACTGAATGTGAGTCTGTGATCAACTTTGGAATGAAAAGATCTGACGTACGTAGGCTTTACTGTCTTCACTTTACTCAAGTATGTAAAAAAAAAATATCTGAATATTCCTTCTGGACAAGACAGAAAAATATTTTCAATCAAGATTTCATCACGTCGTGTCTTATTACCCGGAATATTTCGGGATAATCCAGCCTGGACACGAGAATGAGACTCTTTGGTGCAAACACTTGAGCTGGCTGGATCAGTCCATCCTCCTCTGCCTCCTCATCTTCATCTTCGTCAACCTCAATACTCTTTGATCCCTGAAATATCAAAAACAAGCACAAAAAAAACCACAATTTCAGTTGAAGAGTTCAACACTGAGGCATGGACAATAGACCTTGAATGAAGATCAGCATGGTTCAGGAAAAAAATTACAGATTTTGATATACAACAACATCCAAGTTTTAATGTAAATTACTGTGTGACATATCTGTGAAGATTCTCAGTCAACAAAATCATGGTATCTTCCATGAAATGTGTAGCCTACATAGGCAACTGGAATTGATTGTGTTTCTTGAAAGTAGTGACTGGAAACTTAATTTCACCTCTAAAAATACTGAATAATGTGTATTAATACTGACTAATGTTTATTGCAGAGCCTGATTGTTGAATTCATAATTAAAGTTACTTATAGTAAAAATGAATGTTTAATGTAAATGATCAAGTCTCGATTACATTTCTTTGTCATGAGAGTTTGACAACTTAGTTTGACATCGCTTAGAAATATTTTTTTTTTATGGCCGATGCATTGGTATTAAAAACATTTTTACTATCTAATATCATATTGGAATCCACCTCGAAAAATCCATATCTGTCGCGGCCTTGTATATTGGATTTAAATTCAAATTAAATCCAAATCAATTGAGTAGTGGAAAAGTTGGTTGTACAAAACAAAAATATCAACTTCCAAAAATTCCTAAAGATGCTCTTTTGTCTCCAGAGAGGAGAAACACTTTTATGAAAGTTTGGACTATTAATTAATCTCATTTCCCAAACAGTCCCTTTACAGTTGCTGATCCCAGTCGAGTAACTGAATGAACACAACACGTTTAATAAAATTACAATGAGGTTAATGAAAGATCTCCCTTGGAAGAGGCAAGAATCACAATTTAAGTAATTGTAATTGTAGGCAATAATATTGCCAAAAACATGAGTGCAGTTTAAAATCAGATTTTGAACAGATTTTAACAATTACCGAATTCAGATCAAATTAACTCTATTTTTGTCACGTCAAACATTTTATATACCTCTACCCCAACAATTCTTTACGGGCAGCAATCTGGTTCTAATTGAGATTTAATTCTCTATTGAGAATCCCTGTGCTCTATCATAGCACTGATTCACCGACCTCTCCGCGCTCATTCCAAACTAAAGCCCTTATCACAATCTGGTATATTTCTCCAGGCAGTGAAAACATGCCATAAGTGCGTCGGTATCTCAGGACTGAGGAGCACGGGATCAAAATATCTCATTCAGATGAAGGTCACATTTCACCATTATTCTTAAGATTTGGTTCAATTATTAGACAAAATACATTCCTGCGCCGCCTGTCTGGACTCTCCCTGGAATCCGACGGTGCAGATAAGGATGTGGGTTAGAGGCTAAAGACTGTCCAAACACCCTCACGTTTCAAGAAGCATCGTCAGAGACATGAACTCAATCCAGGGAGTAGTGTTTGCTTTGCAGGAACAAGTCTGCATGAGGTCAAATATAGGCTCATCAAATTTTTAACACAAGACTGACAATAAAAGTAAGGTGGAGCTGTGGTTGAGAAGTTGATCAAATCCAACGATTTATATATAGGTTATATAAGGTTTATACATATATATTACAGTCTGTAGTGTGCCTAAAGTGACCATGTCTTTGTCTAGTTACATACTTAACATAACTTTACACATATTATTATTTTTTTTTAGAAACACGTATCAAGTTTATAGAGGGTTAGGGTTGTATAAATATATTAGCCAGAAATAAAACTTTGAAACAGGTTGTACTGACTTTAACGATCGAAGCGCAAGCGCATTACAGTTTGTCCAAATCCAAAAAGGGTTGCTGCGCAAGGTGCATGGTTCAGATGGGTTACACTGGAAGGCTATTCTAAGATCACATTTGTGTGGTAGTAAAAGTGAACGCTTCTCTGCAGAGGAAACACTTTCACTCTGCACACAGCCAGACCATCTGTCTGTGCTACGAGCGGAGCCTATGCGTGCTGCGCACCCAACTATGTGGGTGCAAATTACTACCTTGATGTTGTGCCCTTGAAATAATAGTTAAATACTGCGCCACTGAAATCAGACCAGATTTTTGTGGGTCAAAAGCACAATTACTTTCCACTGCCTCAAGATAGCAATGCACCAACATCTTGACTGATCACACCACAGTTTAAGATTAGGAGGCTTCTGGGTGTTCAGATGGTCACAATATGGGCACTGGAAAGGAAAAGTTTAAGGCCTTTACATTTTTAAATGTTCTTTTTGACAACCCTAATCTCCCATTAAAGATTAAAGGGATGAGAGGGACTGCTTTGTGAGAGCAAAGTTTAAATCCTCGCACTCAGATCTGAGCGCACATGAGTTGATGACTGGGATTTGAGTGAGGATCAGAAAACAGTTGGTATTCTACAATTTGTAATTAAATAATTGCAGTAATTACTGTTGTGAGAGTAGCAACTTTACAGCTTACTCTGTGCTCCAGAGCTAATATAAACATTAAATGTGGAGTGTGTGTGATAAACAGTTTCAGGGCCTCACTAACAGCCTTACTAGTCCCCTGATAAGAGTAAACAAAGACACAATTACAAAAACATTAGGCCCCATAATCAGGTCTAAATCTGTTGTTAAGGACAAATCCTATGAACTCAACGGACCAAGTGTGTGGAGACAGAAAACAGACAGGGATGAAAGAATGAGGACGATACACTGGTCTAATATAAACACATTTTATACAGCACAGGGACAGAGTCACCAACTAGTGGCAAGCAATGACAAGCAGAGTTATAGTGAGTGATTCTAATCCAATTTCTGTCACACTAACTCTAAACCAACCATCCTGACTTTAACCACTCATCTTTAGGGCCTAACCCTGACCCCTGGCCCTCAGGAGTCAGGAGTTTAAAACCTTGCTTCAGTCTACCCATTAAAATAACTTCTCAAGGTCATAGTGCCTTGACCCACCAATCATCGTAACCCTAACCACTCTACCTATATGCCCAAATGTACCTGTCTTGGTTTGGCAACCTAGATTTCAGACCTTGAAAATCGAAAAATAGAAGCGACACCAAACAGAAAAATTTATGAACTGAAGTAGTTATCCAAATAAAGATTTACAATTTAAACAACCCAGATATGATTCGGTATGAAGGTGATACGGGGATGAAGAGCTAATACCTGACGGGAATCAGCCAGTTTATTATAACCCTAACCCTTTTGACTCCCCATTACAACTGCCCAGAGGATGGAAGAGGGAGTCGTCAAGATAATTTAATAGCCCCTTAACTCTGGCCCTAACCCTTATCCTAGCCCTATCAGAACCATAACCCTATCAGAACCATGACCCTATCATAACCCTTACCCTAACTCTATCATAACCCTAACCCTATCATAGTCCCAAACCTATCATAGCCTTAATCCTCGCCCAATCATAACCCTAACTCTATCACAACCCTAACCCTAAGTCCAAGTAGTAGGAGAAGAGGGGAGATGGAGAGAAGACAGCAAGAGATGGTAAATGTGCCACAAATACCACTGTCACTTTAGTGTGTCCGGTAACACTGAATTACTTCTGGTCAAAGACATACGATTTCACATCTAGTTTGCCAGGTAGGTGTGATGTTAGCTATAGCAGTGGGAGAGTTGTGAGTATCGGTGTCTGCAGCTGCACTGCCGGCCACGGGAAACTGACTAATCCTCTCAGCACGTTAGCGTTGCGACAGTTTCCTGCCTTGTTGCATTTGTCCATACAGAGGAACTTAGCCTCTAAGATCTGAGTTGGCTTACAAAGTGGATTTATTTTGGATTGATTCAATGTTTGTTTTGTTCTAGCTATGAGGATAAAAGTATCGTCTTCAACACAGTTAAAGATGCTCTAGATTGTGTTGTTGCCATGTCAACCTGCCTCCATGTCTTTGGGGGGCAGCTTTTTTGGAGGAACACTGAAGGAAAGCGTGTACTTGCTTTGATGTTGACTTTAAGTATGAACAGTCTTTCTGCAGAACCGTTTACACCTAACGACTGGGCTATTTTTGGTTATTTTCTTCCCTTGATGTGACTATTTTCTGTAAATCCAACCTCCCCTGATGCGTTGGAATCAGCGTGGAAAAATGTGCCCAGTGGTTCCAACAAATGTTTGTGTAATTATGGCACAAACAGTGAAGTAACGAGAAAAGGAAGCGCTACTACACTCTTGAGTATCATCATTCCACCAAAGTGACTCTTACAGTTAATGAAAGGTGTCACCGATTTACTTAAAACTTTTAAAAAATGTAGGCTGAACTAACAGGAATGTGACGGCCGACTGCCTTCCACATGTGAGAGGATGTGAAGTCACAGTGGGCAGAACGACCAGAGTCATTTAAGGCCTCTAACGATGTCAAACACAATGAAACAATTAGCCTGGTATTCTGTGGGCTTTTGGCAGGGGGGAGAAATTAACGAGATCATTAATAAGTTAGAAAATGATCCTGTCCCAACAAACCTGTTGCAATCAATAATTTATGGGGGAGGCTTGAACATTGGTGCCGAAACCACCAATCTGCAATCAAACTCAATCTTGTATGCATGAGTAAATCATATGAAAGGCAGCGGAGAAGAGCACTGGTCCATCTTCTCTTTTATAACAGCATCCCTCGGCCAGCTCACAATTTATTAGACTGGATCCACGCAGGCTTTTGTTTTCTACCAATGCATCAAATTCTGGAAGACATCACACACGCGGCAGACATTCCTCAGAGTTACAAAAGTGCCAAAGACTGTTAAAAAAAAAACAATAAGCCGAAAATGGAAAACAGAATGAAAACAATCATGTTGGCCAACGAAGATATCCCCTATGGTCTCTGAGAGTCATGAGAGACACATGAGGATGAAAGTGACCTCATGCTCATCATTGAGTCCCCAAAACTGGGGATTATCACAGTGATGAGCTTATGTGACCCTTATAAGGAGGATGAGGAGGATGTGATGCACAGATGTCTGATGGAGGGACAAGGTGATTCCACTTATCACAAGGCTAGCGTGGTGGCAGAGTGGTTTGCACTGCTGCCTCACACCCCAACACATTCTGGGATAAGCTACAGCTACTTGTGACCTTCAAAAAGATCTGTTCATTAAAATCAATACAACTAGAATGGGCCTCAGTAGAGCTAATACCTCTTCAACAGTCCCCTTAAAGTCAATCAAGATGCACCAAATTGCACAAACTCCTAGATATCAGTCCCCCCTGTCCATCAAGAATGAATTATTCCCTGGGAAAAGTGGTGTAAATGTTGAAGATGTCCTGTTTCGCAATGTTACAAAAAGTGTTGTCTGGATGCACTGCCAAAATCAGGAGTTCTTTCTTGGTCCATGTCACATCTATTCACCAGGTTTCCTAGGAATCTGTCCGGAAGTTTTTGAGTAGTCCTGCAGACAAACAATTAAACCAACTGACAAGAACAAAACCTCCATGGGGGAAGAAATGAAAAGGGCCCTAAAACAAAGATGTTAAAGGACAGTTCAGTCGTAGCATGTGCCCCCCCCCCCCCTTGAGCGTGTGCATGCGTGCGTTGCATTCGTACCTGCAGGTTGACCTCGGCCTCGTAGAAAGTGAGGCAGGAGCAGAAGTGTCGATCTGATTCGATGTCTGTCAGCACAACTGTGAAGAAGGTGGGTGCTTTCCGATCCCTGGACAGCCTCCAACCTCCAGGCTGGCAGAACTGAAAAGATGTTCGATAAAATATCATTACATGAGCACAGCAACTACGACAATTCACCCACACAGTCTGATATATAAAGTGTTTCAGTGGCTGAAGAAGCAACAGCAAAATCTGCGTGACGTCTTTAGACATTTATGCAGAGAGCTCACTTCAGAGACAAACATTTCAATGTGTCTGTTGACGTTTTGAAGTTGTAGTTATGTTTTGGACACTCTTGGCTGGCGACCTATTCAAACCTTAAATGGACAGGGCAGCAGCATATTCCAGTAGGTGGTTTAATCCTAATACCCCCACAGAGAGCTGAGACAGGATGTCCTGTTTGAGTCCAGCAGTCACGTCTGCAGAGCGGGAAGTGGCATGTTCAGCAGACCAACATGCACGTCAACAATTTTAAATATGACGGAAGATGTTAAAATACCGGCAAGTCCAGGAATTAGGCGAATACCAGCTGAAATATTGTTTAAAATGTTGCCGTCAATTGGATTGCATTAGTCACCAATTAAGAAAAGGATATTGAAGTGAAAGTGAAGTGAACCATGTAAACAATCTAGTGTTGAAATTCAAACTATCCAGATTACAGATTTGTTTCTGAGACTTCTTGGCTTAGCTTTGGACACATATTGGGTTTCTTCATGAGTAAATCGAGTTCTTCCAAAATCTTCCTGGCATAACTTCTTATTTATTTTCCCAACACCCTGTTTATTGGGGATTTGAGGATTCAACACAAATTAACAATTTTCGATGGATGTCCAAACCGAGCAATATTTTATCAAATTGTGGGCACAGAGACTGAGAGAGGCTGTCCTCATCATAAAAAGCATCTTTAACAGGTTTGCATGTCTCAAAGCAGCAGTGTGAGTCATCACCAGTCCTGACAAAAAACATCTGCGAGCGCTGAATAAAAACAAGCTTCTTCTGATAAAGTGTTTTGTTCGACTTATAAAGTTTGTCAGTAAAATGATTCTAGATGGAGATTTTAGTTTCACATATTTTGTCAAGATTGACAAATATGTTGCTTTCACATAAACAAGCCAGTTGTACAAGTCAATAAAATGTATGAGCATGAAGAACCATGATAAACTATCATGTCAAAGCCCCAAAAATAAGCAATTTATAATGAAGGAATTGATAAATGATCATTTGAATGTGAGAGTGACAGAGGGCCAAAATTTGTGATCCAGGCAGGCATTTAGTCCGAGAGTTGAGTGTTTGTGTCTGGTCTCTGTTTTTGCTGGAGGCCCAACTGGCCTGGCTCTGAAAACGTTGTTTAGACTGCTCCTCAGGGGTTACACAAGGGATTACTGGACACATGGAGGAAGAGGAGAGGGCCGGCTGAAGGAGGGGCGAGTGAGGGCAAAAAACAGATGGATTGATGGACAGATGGATCCGTGTACAGCCAAAGAAAAATATACTGGCAAGGTAACATATCTGTGGCAGGAGAAGAAGAGGAGGAGGAGTAGAGACAGAGAGGGAGAGAGAGAGACAGAGAAAGGGGAGGGCGGTGGAGACTAGGACAGAGGAGGAGAGGAAATGGGGTAGGAAGGATTTGGCTTGTTCGACCTGGAGGATTGGACCAGGACGCCACCATCTTCCAGCAGATACAATAGCTCACAGGAAATCTGTTAAACCTGCCTTGTTTGTGTGTGTGTGTGTGTGTGTGTGTGTGTGTGTGCGTGTGTGTGTGTGTGTGTGTGCGTGTGTGCGTGTGTGTGTGTGTGTCTCTATCAGGCCAGACAGAAGCCAAGGACAAGTCGGGATAGCTGTGATCCTGTCATAAACTATTCCAACTATGCCATTCATTGTTGTCAAAAAAGAGATAAACACAATTGGGCCTGCATAGTTCAGAAGATCACAGCAGATATAGCATCCGGCAAGTGTGTGTGTCCATTGTACTGTATGCATGTGCATGCATAAGAGATAACTGTAAAGGCGAGCAGGTTGCAGAGAGCATGTGGCGGCGCGATGATGAGAAGACGACATTAAATCAGTGCTTCCTTTGATCTGCTATCTGGCCTTTAGGTCTGCAGAGACACACTCGAGGGCTGGCGCAGGTTCAAAGTCACCTCAGGGAGTCAACACTATATTCGGCAACCACTGCATCCAGACAGACTACTCACATCGTTTTAGAAACAACTTATGGACGTCATCATCTAGTTTAAATGTTGGATGTAATAACAATGTTACAAATGGGGCAATTCAAGGAAATAGAAAAGGCAAAAATCTGATCAAATGTTTCCATATTTCCTCCCCTCTTGCCTTTTTATGTAACTCAAGCTTTAAAAATATTGTATCTGCGTATGACTCATTATGATTTTCAGTGTCAACTGAGCATGCATCCTAGACAAAGGTGTTTACATATAGGGCTTGCTGTTTACTTGTGAATAAACTATTTGAAATCAAGTTGAGAGTCTTGATGGTTTCAGAAATCTGTCCTGCATTTTTGCATCTTTTGCAAAAAGCCTAGAAACATCTGCTGGGGCTGCACTGCTTTCCACTAATGTTGTTTATCATTTTAAATTTAACTATGCACAACCGTAAGTAAACAGAGATAATATGTTCATGCTATTGTTTAAAACTCTGGCATGAAAGATTTCTCCAATTCAATTCAAAACACACAATACAGTGTGGATACAAACACAAACACACACACACACACACACGCAGGCACGCACGCGCGCGCACGCGCACGCACACACACACACACACACACACACACACACACACACACACACACACACACACACACACACACAGATGATGAAGTCCTGGCAGAGGTAATGGATGAAGATCTAATATTTCAGATTTGAAATGATCAGAATGACAGGGACAGCAAAACAGTAAAAACTGCAGGAAATATTGGGACCTTATCCTTTTTCTGTCCTGCTGTTCTTAATTCTAAAAACTAAACAAAAAACTGTTAAATCACCAGGACAGATGAAGCAACAGAGCAAAGTACACAAGTGAAAGCACTGAATGACGGCATCAAACACGAGCTGTGCTGTACATTCAGCTATAGAAATCCAACACACTGGAACAGGTGCGAGGATCATTGTATAACATTAGCCTTAATAAACCCCGCACACCAACACACCATGCAAACACGCACGCACACAAAAGGACATCTATTCCAAAATTAGACCTAAGTCAAGTGACAAAGGAACTCTGCGACACACTCGCTGTATTGATGTCAATACCTGCGGCTAAATCCTCTGCATCACATGTGCTGCACCCTGGCAGGACCAGCTCCCACCACCACCACTTCACAGTTCACCTACTCATTCAGTGACACTGGATCTTCAGTCTGACCTGCTAAGCATCGTCCCAGCAGAGTGCTGCACCAATAAAAGAGGAAAAAAACAACATCACACAGGGGCTCTGCCTGATCAGGACAGGGTTGCATTCTTATTCAGTGACGAGGCATTAATCCCTGGTCACGCCAGTGCAGGCTAGATATATAACTGGCAGCGGCAGCCATGAGTAAAGATGACTCAGGACAAAGAGACGTAGAGGACAGTATCTGTCTTCAGAATCAGTGTTATTTTTCTCTGGTGTGAGACCAACATTTAAGATTCCTGTACTTGGGAGGAAATACAAACAGCCTGAAGGGGTCATAAAACCTTGAAAGGTTTCCCGTTGCGACAAATGAGCTCAATCCCATAAATCCTTTCAGAGAAGGACTTATTTCATAATTTGGTTGAGTTTCAAACCCAAAATGAAATCAGGCAAGTTCTTCGTGCAAAAACTAAGCTCTGGCATCATCGAGGATGACCTAAGCTGAATGAGGAAATATCACTAAGAAAAGAAATGACATACAACGTAAACATTATAACAATTGAAAAACCTAAAAATAAATTTAAAGTAAGTAACACGCTGCCAGATAATCTCTAATCTTAGATCAGGTGTTAAGGAAAGGATGTGAAAAAGAAATCAACAGATAAGCCATAATCATCATCCTTTCAGACAATGCCTGGAGTGACTATCAATACAATGTGGTCAGAAAAACTTCAACAACAGATGTGCACTACACCGTGTACTTCCATTAGGGTCTTCCTTACTCGTTCCCCGTGCACGTGGAAGAGACACATGCCAGGAAGACAACACAATGACGGAAAGTGAAGTGCAAGGTGTCAGGGGCCAGAGCGGGCCAGGCCGGGGGGGTGAGAAGGTCAACGGCGTGCTGCCTGCCGAGCGCTCCCTACTTTATCAGGTCCTGCAGGATGAGCATTGGACAAAACAAGCAGAGATGGCTGCTCCGGCCGAGAGGTTTGGCGCACAAACATGCATGTGTCTCATCTGTCTCCTTCACTCAAGGTTAGCGTGATGAGTGCAAGAAACAACGCTGTCAACAAAATGACCATAATAGCACCCTTATCCAAACACCACTTAGTGGTCGCAGAGAATTCATTTCTGCGCCAAAGCTTTTAGCTCCATCACTAGGAGCTGCGGCAACTGAGGTAGCATCTCCTACCCTCCATTTCTATTCTTCAACTTAGTCCCCCCGTCACCAACACTCCTGGTTTCCCTTTACTGATATGTTATGCAATACGGGACGCATATGGTTCATTTTAGGCGTAGATATTTTTAGACGACCATAATGAACCACAGTAAATAGAAAAATGTCTAGTCAGGCAGGACAGGAAGAGTCATCTAGCGAAGATTAGAAACAGCGCTGTACACAAAATGTCAAGCTTCATAAATGCCATATGTGTAGGAAACCTAACACTAGAAAAAGAGCCTACTACGATGTGTATTTATAGCCCAAATGTAAAGTCCAACAACCCTGCTGAATTTCCACAACATCCCTCGGGAAGATTTGTTCACTCCGGGGTGAATACGTAGTCTATTTCAAAACACAGCATAAATTCAAAACACAACCAGTTCACCACATGCAACTTGAAAACAGAGATGCATAAATAAAAAAAGCACCCTTTGGAGGATTGGACATTCCTACGATCAAAATCAATCTGCTGTCAGATCGCTTCTACTTGCACTCCCAAGCTCACGCCTGGAGCTAAACCTGAAGCATCTGTGTGGTGTTCAGGCCAGGCGAGGAGGTCCCAAACAATAAATGGATTTTATGATGTGTGGGTTCTTGTCAAGATTGGGTTAACAAATACTACATCTTCCAAACATTAATGAATTGAATCATAGTTCAGGGAAAAGGCTGCGGTGAAATATATTCAGGACAAAAAATTCCCTTAATGAATCCAAGGAAAATCCCTGGATTTTTCCCGTCACTGTTTAATACCAGGTTATAGTAGTAAAACTGATATTAAAACCACTTGAACAGTTAAAACAACAAGCAAAATGCAATAAATAACCGCATAGATGTGATGAAATGTGTCAAAACTGAAGTATGAACAACGGTAAGATCAACTGTGTAAAGCTTGTGGCATTTCTGCTTAAACAATCAATGACTTAAAGAAGGAGTTGCTCTGTCATGTCTGGGCATGCCTGCTTGTGCTGCTCTGTTTATCACAGGCTGACGTTGTGTTAGCACACTGTGCTTTTTAGACAAGAATAAAATTGATGTCGAAGCCGTCTGATAACCACAGAGTTTCACAATTCATGTGAGCCGTCTTGTATCGAACAGAAATCTGGCTCCAGACGGCACTTGGCTCTGCACAGTAAACAATTGTCAATCTAGCCATTGTCAAGTATAAATACGTGACAATGGCTGTATGTGTACGGCACATATTATGTTGCACGTAGAGAAGCATACTTTATTTAAAGCTCCAACACTGGTGACATATTAAAGAATTAAAATCGAACTTACACCTGACAAACACCAGAGCATAATAAACATTTATGATTCTGGTATTTGCAGAAGCCATGGTAAAAAAAAACAAAAAAAAACTGTCCTGCCGGGGTTCCACCTGTTCTTACCATAAACATTTAAAGGAGGGGGAAGTGAAAGATGGAGACTTCCCCTGAATATTCACAGTTTTCTTGCCAAACAAAGCATTAGACCTCATAAGAATTCAAAGAGGTGATGTCATGAAGGACCACAGAAGGCATATTTTATTACAAACGCACCTAAATACCTGAGTAAAGTTATAACATAAGTGACTTTTACTCGTGTTGGTCTTCTGTGCAGCCAGCGTATGAAGAATATAATTTTTGTCCTCCCCTTCAGCGCAACTTCAAAATTAAACTAAAGTATCAACCTGGTATGTGCTTGTGCTTCTCATAAAAGCAGCTCCCACTGATTTAACTTTGCCCTTTTGCTCCGCTTATAGAGCTGTGATGTCTCTGCAGGAACCTGCTACAGGTCAACCTCTGGCCTCCAAACCTAGACAGCCTGCAGCAACGCATTTGACCTTCGAGAACCTCACTCAAATCTGCATAACTGTGACCAGGCCATGGATCTGAACTACTTAAATAATGTAGTATGAAGCACAGTAAAGGCTCAACTACACTCAACATTACAAGTGAATGTGGAAATGGGCAGTGTAGCCAATAGTTAAAGTGAGACGACTGTAGGACATGAGGAAGAGACTTCAACAATGACGGAACATTTTGAGGAGAGACTTTGAAAGTTGGACCACTGCCGCTCTCAACACGGCCACTTTTGCCTCCTCCTCAAGAGGTACATTATCAGAACCTCCTCCACCATCGCCATGTTTGTGGTCGACTCTCTACTGGTTGTATTGCTTAACAGCCATGTCAATGTAAAGGATGGATAGCAGTAGCCTAAAGTGGCACCTGAGGTTATGTCCAGACTGAATGCAAACTCCTTTGATCTCTGAATGACCCATGTCGTGCATTCCTGTCTGCAACGGTATCTTTTTTTCTAACCACTGGGGGAGCCAGAGCTGCCACGCACGACTGTTATATTTCTTTATCCAGTTCTGGTCAACATCAGATGGCTCCCCCCTATAGTTACCTGCATCAGCTGAGAATGTGTAAACATGGTTGGTTTTTCCTTCATCTGTAAAAAGTAAACACGAGACATGAAAACACACCTCTGAGCTCATGGAGTGATGAATGAAAGAGCAGGATAAACAGCTTTGTCCTGAGGTTGTATATCGGTACAATGGCTGTCCTGCGTTTGACTGCTGAGCCCCGGCCTTTGGAGCCCTGTAAGATAATGGCTGATAATGACCTGGCTGTGGAACAGGTGCTTCCTCCACCGCCTTGTGGGAGCTCTGGCAAAGTTATTCACTGCGGGCCTCAGTCTCACTTCTGCCCGTAATAAGTTCAGTTGAAACCACAACAAGTTTTGTTCCTCCTCTGAGTAAACACTAATGTAGCGTGGAGAGTAAATGAGAATATGTGCAGTATGTGGCATACGTGATGAGGAACACAGAAGGGGCTAACGAGTTTCTATGTCCATCATAATGAATATGTTAATATGAGACTTCCCGCTCATGAAATCACACGCTACACCCACTGGAAGGTGACGTGTCGAAACCAGCGACTTTATCTCACCAAGTACTTCTCTGAAGCTGCACAGCTGAGATTTGAAAATTACGAAAGTGAAAGATTGTTATCCTGGAATTTCTCACAGCTGCATGGATAGTACACAAGAGAAGACAGCTCTCAGAGTAGAGAAGAAAAAAAGAATACTGTGCACACTAATACTATCACTAGTGGGAACACTTGGCACCTGGCCACAGGAGCTCCACATACTGTGTTGTACAAAAACAACAAGGGGAGGTGGTCTGTGACGTATCCTCTGAACGCGTCCTCACATCCCCTCTCACCAGTCCTCATACATATGTGAATGCAATCCAAGCATTTTTATGAATGACTGCTTAGAGTACATAACACATGTGTAGTTCATGATCGAAGAAACGCAGATGTTCTTTTGCTTCTCATACAGTGATGTATTTAGTAGCTTGATGTTCAGAGTAGTTTGAGGCATCAAACTTGAAATTTAGAGAAACCTTTCCACCAATCCACAGGCTGTGTACCACTTTGTTCCACTGTGGCATACATTTTCTATTAGTTCCAGGTGGCTTATTGGCACCACCGATTCTCCAGTAAAATAATAAAAAAGGATGAGTTGTTGCACGGATTAAAAATGGTCCCTACTGAAGTTTTATCTAAAATGAACTCAGAAACAAAACATCACATCATATCTACAGTAAAGATGAATACAGCTACACCAATACCAGGGTCCAAAAGTAGTACCCGCCACTCACCAAATGGGAGTAAAATTTCCTCACTACAACAGATAAAGCATGCTGACTATGTTTAGCAATTTCACCATTGCTATAGCTCAACAAAAAACACATGATTGTGTAAGTCTTGGTGCCAGGGAACTGTTAGCACTGAAGTCTAAAAGAGTCTGAGAGCACTGGCATCGACCAAAACGGGCAGCACAGTGATGTGGTAGTTAGCCCTTACAGCAAAAAGGTTCCTGGTTACAATCCTGGTTCTGCCAGGGTGTTCTCCGGGTACTCTGGCTTCCGCAGTCCAAAGACATGCAGATTGGGGTTAGGTTGATTGGAGTCGTCAAATCGATTGAATGTGTGAATGTGAATATATGTTTTTATGTTGACCCCTGCGATATGCTGGATGGATGGACCAAAAACGTAAATTTGGACCTTGACTTGAACGCATTAAAATCATAAAATAAAAAATGCACTCCCTCTGCAGATAACATTGTTTTTCGCTTAAGAAGCACAGCGACATCAGCACTTTGAAAGCACAGCTGGATATGTACAGTATGTTCATGATTCAACACAAACACACCTTGTTACAGACTGTGTTTCAGTGTAGCCATACTTGTGGTTTCATAGCGGTAAACGTGAACATGAGGATAAGACTAAAGGCCTCCAGGAGCCATGCTGCTCCATAAACCCAGAGACACTAACAGGGTTTGACAACAGACCAACACTACCATCCTTTCAGCCCCAAACTCTTACTAGTAGAGCTGTCGATGAATAACAGCAATGTAATGTATTACTGCACAATGTTATTATGCTGTCAGCAGCTAAGACTGTTCCAAAGAATCTGACAATTTTTCCCCCGCTGCCCGAGTCAATACCCGAATGTCTTCTTAAGTGAAACTCAGCAGGCTCAGCACACAGCAGTTTGGGCCAGATCACTTCTACGCCAGCACAAGACGGAACCATTACAGCAGGACTTTTTTTTGGATTTGGCAAGTCTTATTTTAGTGCCTCAACACTGAGGAAAACACCTGAAACTAGACATATAAACATCTGCATACAACAGGCAGTACTGGGATTTATTTCTAAATTAAAAGGTAAATAAACGGGTCTCAAAGGATCTCATAAAATCACCTCTGGCAGAAATAGAGGAACTATATATACATTGTATGGAGGCAATTAGCAGTTTGGATTGCTGCAGCTATAAGAATGTAGGCGTAAGAATGACAGTTATGTCACCTAGTTCTAGCCCTGGTATCAGCAGCAGTCAGCATTTTCTATACCAGCAACAGTGGAATTCACCAGTAGCCAGTGGGAGGAATGTCAGGAGACAGCCAGCTTTTTAGACGGGAAGGAGGAAATGTACAGGATGGCTGAGGTATCCCAAAACTTTGCTCTTTCTGGCTCCTGGCACCATTTCACAACTGCACGTTTGTCTGGGTGAACATAGAGTTGTTATTGTCATTGTCTTTTTTTCAATTTGTGTGGCCGTACTAAACATGCCTGTTTGGAATGGGCTGTATTCTTGGCCTGTGGTAATGCTGGTTGCATCTTTCTGAAACTGTACGTAGTAATTGAGCCGCAGCAAGTAAAGAGAGACTGCAGGAGTAAGTCAACAGAACCCTGAAACCGCGCCGCCGCCGCTGCACAATGAGCTGTTCACCAAGTTCAGTGAAGCTCGACTTGATATGCAGAACCTCAAACTAGAGAATCAGTTGTCATTGCCGTGATTGCGCTGTTGTCATGATCAACTAAGTCCATTAAGTTGAGTCCTAGCGCTGCCACAGAACGCTAGTCACCTGTTTATTCAAAGTTTCCAAATCGCACCAAAATTCGACACTGCACCTCCCTGGGCCTTACACAATACACATGCCAAGTGCAAAGCCAATAAGGTGAATGGTTCTCAAGATATGCGAGACACATACACACAGACAGACAGACAGAAAGAGATATTTTTGAATTATTAGAAAGAATGGAAGTTTTCTATTTCTAACTCATTCCCTTTGGTCTATCAGGAGGAAAACAACTAAATTCAAAGTGTCTGTGACAGAATAACAAGGGAAGGAACGCTTGGTTACTATTACAAAAATATATATAAACAAGAAACCATTAAGACTGAAATGTTTTACTGTATTTCATGTTAAAGCTCGGAGTATGTGCACTCTCCAGCGTACTGCGGCTTGATTTCATCCTGTGTATTCCCATTTCCTGGTGAGCTCACAGCACTTTTCAGCTTGGAAAGTCCTGCCTGCTTGACAGCCCCAGCTTTGTTTCCTGATGTGTTTAGCTTCACTGGCACACGGAGCATTGATTACTCATGTGTGGATCTTCCTGACAAACACATGATCCCATTCTTCCCCCCCCCCGGCTGGAACAGCATCCTGCTATGTGGAATGCACTGTTTAATTTTTCTCGCATAGTTTTTACAAACAGCGGGAGACCGACGTGCAGCGCGACATGTCAGGTTTATGGTCACTTGAGTGAGTCCATCAAGTGATACATCTAGGATGCATTCTTTCATCTCATTGTGGTTTGGCCCAGAGCCTGAAAGTGAATAACCGAGGCTGTTGATTGTGAACAATGCAGTTAAGCTTTGTCATGACTTGCTGCCCAGAGAACGAGGGCCAGATGAATGACTCTTCACAGCAATGAGCATGTTTCTTTTCTCCAGTGAACTGAACCTGACCCAGGGGTTCAGGTCAAACTGGAGTCAGGTCTCAACTGGAGCAGACAATTTATTTTAGTGAAACATTATGTATAAAGACGCCTCTTTTAAAAATGTTCTTCCAACTTTTCCACCCTGGCAGTCAGCTATCCACATGACACCAACAGTTTACAAATTTTCTGAACAAATCAAGCGCCCTTACTGGAAGCGTGAGGCACGTTCCTCACTGCAGCAGGAATTTGGGGAAAAGGGAGGAGTTCAAGAAGTTGAAGTTCTCTACAACAGAAACGAAACCAGCGTTTACAGTTTGGTCAAGTCAGGACAATTCCTTCATCTGAGGAAGTTGAGCCCCAAGAGGACATTTATTTATTTTTATGTCTACACATAACTGCTGGGAGAAAAAAACATAGGGATATAAAGAGGCATCACATATGCAGCATCTGTGTCTATGATGCAGTGAGCTTTCATAATGATGCTACAGTATATTCACATCTATGTATTTACTACATGTTTAAAGTCTAATACAGACAGAACAATCTTTTCTGAGGGTTGAGTTACTCTTGAAGATTGCAAAATGCACATGTACAATGTCACTACGATATAAAATGATGATACTATAGGCATATAAATAGAGAGGGTGAAAACAAAGCATTAGCACCTGCAGAGCCACCTGCTGAAGATATTTAAACCACGGTTATAGGAATGTACTCCTCTCTTATTTAAAATATAGATTGTAGAAGAGAATATCTTAAAGGATTGTTAGGTCAGACAATTTTAAATTGGGCAAAGAGCAGAGATGCAAAGTTGGAGGGGGGAAGAGGTAACCACCAATTCTTTATAAGACAGAGTGATTCTCTTGTTAATCCACAAATACAAACACTGCAAATAAAATCAGCTCTTCAGCCCAAAATGTCTTGTAGAAAATTTTTTGATTTTTTTAATTTAAGAAAAATTTTTGGACTGATCTTGATTATAGGGAAAGATTTAAGCCATTAGTGGAGCTGCATCGTAGGACACTTTCCAGTGGGCTTCAGCTTTTGGCCACTGCGGTGGACATTTGTATAAATGTCTTTCACTCAGTAACAATTATGGCTACAAGTATAAATCTGAGTTAGGAGAGGGACAGAAAAGCAAATGACCGACATGGTATGCGGTCAGGGAAACAGCTCTGCGTGCCTCGCTGACTGAGTGGAACAGAAAACCCACATCACATCATGTGTGTTGGACTCGACCAATACAGGACGACTATTGTTCAGCGCTGCAGCATCTCACCCACAGCCACACCATGTGGGACTACGTAGAGATGCAGCGGTCTGTATATTAGGGTAAAACTCCCACTGTTTTTACTGCTAAATGCCACAAGCCTTTAAAGGTAAGGTGAGGAGAGGTCACCTGCAGACTTTGAAAACAAACTGAGGGATAGTCGAGGAGGGACAACGTGTGACAAACGGAAGGTCAAGGTTTTTGAATCAACAAATCCTTGCATGATGTTTCAGCTGCTGCGTCGAGAGAGGTCGGCCTCGAACTGCTGACCAAGGTGGTTTTAAAAATGTCTGACCCACATAAGAACATTCATTTATAAGTATTTGGTGTCCAAAAGGCAATAAAATAAAAAATGTAGCTGATTATTGCATACACCAATTCAAAGTAATTATAGCTCTAAGTAACCTTTAACACAGTTGGACTCAAATTAGAACAGTTGCAAAGTGGATATTAAATATCTAGTTGCAGTAAATATTATTTTCTATTCATAAATTAGTTTTAAAATTATCATTGAAAATTCCTAAAACTAAACATTGTGTAAAAAATGCTGTTCCACAACTTTCACATTGGAGAGCAGGAAATAACTTAATTAACAAATATTTGAAAAGATAAATAAAGTCTCAAAATGTATATAGAATTATCGTTAGATCAGCTGATAAATTCATGAAGAGATTCTCATCTTTGAGCTGCAGTATAGATGGACGTCCTCGTTCTGTACACTGTGCCTGAGTTATTAACACAGACTCGATTGTGCTGCATCACCTCAAACCCGATTTTTTCATTGTTTTGACTGATCTGGGCCTACGTAATCAGAGGAGACATTTGGTTTTCCTGCGGGGAAACATTCCCTCAGAGGAGACAGCAGGAATGAGAGTGTTGACGGAACACTGTCTGCAGGCTGCATGTAATGGACTGACCCTCACTACCACACTGAACTTTGTGGTGCTTTGAAATGTGTTTGACCTCTCAGGTATTGTTGTCAAGACATCTCTCTACACCCAACACAGACGCACATGCAAGCAAACACACACAAACACACAGGTATACAGACTGAAGGTCAAGGCAGGTAAAAACAAGCCATCCTTAAGTAGGAGCCCCTACTGAGCTACATTTTGGCTGGATGTCTGTTCCTGACAGACTGACTGACACTGACCGAGTGATGACGTTACAACCTAGGTCGACTTAATACCAACCTTAAGTTCCAGAGTCACTGTAACGTTAATTCATGTGATTTATTTTGAATGTATATAAAGTAGAAATCAGGGGCTGGGGTCGGGGTGGTGAACATTTTTAAACCGGTCAGTCTTGACTCAACACACACCCCTATATGATTTAGACTGTGGCGGACTCCTCTCGTCTGTTGGCCATTTTTCTTTTATTCAGCGCGAGTGCCATGCATGATGGTGCATACTGTTTGGTTGGCGATCAATCACTTGCACACTATCTTTCACGATGCATTGTGGGATACAATGAGTCGGGTCCACTGCGTGGACTCTGTAAACATTCAGACAGCTCTATCAAATGGTGAATTCACAATATAGGGGATTATATAGTGAGAGGTAATGGATTTCGGACACAGCCAGAACCGTTCTGCGCCGGCTCCTCAGACACTCCTTTGTTCCATCCTTCTATATATCATATCTTAATTATGTTGTCATATTGCTAATTACTAATGAAACAATGCGCCCTGACACTGTCGGCAGAGGTTGCTACTTTTTAATTTTCATTATTATGAAATTATTATGAATTATTTTCATCACTATGACACTGGTAAACATTGTTAAAACCAGTTACTGTCGTGTAGGAACAGTATATATACAAACTGACCTGACTCTATCAGATGCAATAACATAAGGAGTCAGCGAGTAAGAAAAGCCTAATTGCATCCTGTATCTTCTTACATCTTACTTCTCGTCTTTCTCTCCACGGTGACGATGGAACTGATAATCAATCTAATATATAACTCAATTTGTTTTATGTATCCCTATTCTTTCATACAACAACACAAACCTTCCTTTCATAAACTGGAGACATATTGCTTCCACTGTGATTAAGTGCAAAGCGTGAAGATTTGATTTAGGTGGAGTTGGCAGTAAAAATTTGCAACTCTGACAAAACTCCTTCCCGACAAAGGCGGACTTGGACAAGATTTGGTGTTTGTTACCTCAAACACTCACCATCACTTGGATTAGATGGATTTAAAGAGTTTAGTGTCCATCTGGTTGTCTTACAGTGGACACCTTCAGTTAATACAGCCAACATGGAACATGACAGAAAAATGTGGCCGTTACAAACAGAAACATCTGAGGGGAACAAGTGCATGAGAGAAAAAAAGAGTGATCCTGAAAAGGCACAAATCTACATTTGACTAAAGAATGTTGACTCCGAGCAAAGGATGTTATTCAGATTCACATAATCCAGCCATTTAACAAATGGTGCTTAAACAAGTAAACTCAGAATATAAACAGCGAACACCACAGTAATTCTACGCATTTGTGTCACATCCAGCTCTAAACTCTCCGGTGGTAGATATAAATAGCTAAATACGGTCAACAAAAATAGATGGTCACTCTCCAATAAAAAGAAAAACGTTTTTCCTTTTTTTTTTTTAGATGGCGCAGGATAAGAATGACTATGCTTGATACTCAAACTGTAGAACCAGTCTTTTAAACCAACTATTCGTCTTCATTCAACATTGTGTGCAGCCGTTTCTTTAGCCTCCTTTCCAGGACTCACGTGTATGCGTTGGAGTTTTCAACTAAAATGCAGCTCATTCTCTTGTGGTGAATGTGGTGACGTCATGTGCTGCAGAACAGTATTGTGTTTAGGTTGCATAGCACCACGTTGAGCACAGCAAAAGTTATGCGGACGTCAACTTTTCATGCGGCAACAGAGGCACCAAATCAAATCATTTTATAAACTAAATGCAGCCGACAGCCAATCATAATAAAGTGAAAGAGGAGACAAAAGCAGCTGGTGAATCTGGTTGTGGATTCCCTTCTCTTTAGAATTGAATTAAAAGCTCACCATGGCATGTTAGCTATGTTGGTTGTCAGCCATCGTCCAGCCACCGTGACCTTGAACCAGCATTACAAAGCTGGTTCAAGGTTACAAAGTTACCAACACTGACTTGTGGGGCACTTTAGTTTCCCTGTTAAGCCAGTGGTGGAAGTAGCCACAGAGCCACATGGACATCTGTATAAAAAGGAGAGCTGGCATGGTGGGGCAGACGCCGTTGTGTTTCATGTCAGGTCTATAAAACACCAGCATGCTGAAATCACACACTGGGGCGACATCATGCCGACTTCACTCCCGAACAAATCAGCACGTTTCCAGAGGATTCGCTCAGGCAGGCTGCTGATGATGATGACGCCTGCGTGAAGCCACTGTCCGTTTACAGTATACCATGAGGACTGTGTCTAGATACTGGAGGGCAAGGCTGTGGAAATGTACTAGGTGCACAACTTGCTGACCTCCATCTACAGACCCAGCTCATCCATAACAGATGAGGATTTGAGCTGGTTCCTATCATCATCACTTGCCTGAAAAGATGAGAAACACATTTTTCCACGCACAAGTTGTAAATGCTTTTTCTTGGTGCATTCCTCATCTGTGGTTATTTAGTTTGCTGGGGGCCTGTTGTGACCGCAAAATGCTTTTCGTGCTCAGCTTCATCCACTGTTTTCTACAGATGTGCTCCTTAGTGTTTGTAAACGACTCATTTTCTTTTTCATGGAGTCGAGAAAATCTGCAAATAATAATGGTTTACATACCAGCCCAAAACAGAGCCAAAATGCAAATTGCTTAGTGGGTCTGTTAAACACTATGGTGTATCTTCATTAAAGCTTCAAAGTTGGAATTTCAGTCATTCGGCTCTTGAGTTTGTCACACACCACATACTAGGAAAGCAAATTTCTGGAACAAACCCCTGTTTTCCTGTTCCTTTCTGACCCCACTGGTTGTTGTTTCATACATGAATCTTGTTCTGTGTGTTATTCTATACTATACTGTACTTGTACTTATGGTTGTAGCTCAAAAGAACATATAGTGTGTAAATTTCAGCAAGCATGCAGGGTATTTGCCAAAAAGCCCTCGCATTGAATGCATCCTTGGTTCTGAATGACACCAATGAAAAACTTCATGCCTTATCCTTCTTTACACGCTGGGGATCGCAGTATGTCTCAATTTCAGTCTAGGCTGACACATAATGAAGAAGCATTGGAGGGAACACTTCAGCATGATGGAACACACAAACACAGAGACACACACAGCCACAAGAAATGTTATGCAGGTCCTGATGACATCTGGAAACACTAAGATAATAGATTTAGCTAAACTTGTGGCAGTGTTTCTATATTTAAACACAATGAAATCACGACAGGATACTTTATCATGCAGTGTCACTGCAAGGTTAAATACCAGTGTTAGTCATTAGGGCATCATATCAACAGAGACTCCACTTCTGGATGTGGCAGATTTTCATTCTTTACAGTTTTTAATAGTTAAATGAATGTCTACCAATTTGTTAACTGTGAGGAGTGACTATGCTTTGCCATTTGACACATCACTGTTTGACTCTCAGCAAAAACTCATGAGACACTCTTGGTGGCCACCAACAGGAAGACGCTTGCATGCTATTCAAACCGCCCACTTACAATAAGTCTATTTGTGCTCACTCCTCATTAGTTGCCTTATAAATACCACTTCATAAACACGAGTCTCTTTGACACATGTGTGCACTGAGCCAGAGGTTTCAGCTGCAGCTATAACACTCTTGGTCATTGTTTATCAATCTGTACAAAGCAAACAAGAGTTAATTCTCATCTAAAAATATTTATTTCCAACCAACGTTTATTGTTAAACTTTTAATCTGCAAATTCCGTACAAAAAAGTAGATTATATTTGTCTTTCTGCAAAGGATCCTATCCCAGTGCAAAAAAAAATGACCTCATCTAAACAGGGGATGTGGAGGAATGTGATGTTTAGTGTAACCCTCTCTCTTCATCTTGGCTGAGACATTTGACCCATATTATGCAACTTGTAGGCCTCAATACCTGCTGTTCTGCTCGCACTGGGGTCCTTAATGATAGACCTTTTCTTCTTGATCTCTGACCCTCATAGATCCACCAGACACAAAATATATTGTTATATATAGCGGTAATAAATCTAATTATCAAAAGTCGAACAAATAGTTCCTTTCAGTGGGCCATCAGAACTCTAAATTCATAAATATGATGCAGTATATTGATATTCACATCACATCATTTTAAGTGCAATATATCCATTCTATGCACTAACTAACTAATAGCTAACTAATACATAACCTTTTATAGCCTCTTTTATTTTGAAGCATGTATTCGTCCCATATATATTTAACTTTGAATTTTAAACTGGTTTTTAATACATTTGCACCGTTTTTAGAAGCACCCATTTTTATTTTACAATGACAATAAAGGCTTTTTATTCTATTCTATCCTGTTCTATTCCATTCTATTTTATTAGTGTGAACATGAATGCAAATCTTTTCTACATTGTTCTCTGAACTAGAAGTTTACATATTGGTGCATATATGCAAACATGAACACAGGTATAGATGTCGTAAACAGTTTTTTACTGCTTGGCCAAAAAAACTATATATCTGTCAGGCTCTATTTTAAACCCATAACTTTACAGGGGCACAGTTGATTTGTTGCTAAAACTGAAGTAGATGCAGCTGAGCTGTTTCAGCCAGACACAGTCAGTGATGATTATATTGAATTTCAATTAAATGGACCAAAACGCATCCTCTGTATTATAGCAAGTAATAAAAGTAATTTAGGTTCTGTACTGAAGAGACCAGAAGAATTGTCATACTACAGAAGTACGTGATGAATGGTACTTTAAAATGATTAAGTTCTCTGTTGGGATATAAAGTCATCTTGCTGTTTTCTCTCTTCTCTGCCAAAACCGTTCTGCTTGGTCGTTAAAACGTTATATATAACACATAATACAGATCTAACACAGGAGTAATGTCCTGTGCATTAACTGCTACTGTGACCCCAGAGATCGACAGCTCTGATATTTGTCCATTGCATTCTCCATATAAGGAGAAAAGACCCCCTGTCGCAGAGCCCTTCGACTGGCCCAGTAGAGAGGGAGGGAACATAGTGAGAGGAGAAACTATTTCCTTCATTTTCCTGACGAGGAAGATGGAGACAGAGGGAAACTAGGGAAGCAGATACAAAACAATGTAAAAATTCATGGGGATGAGGTTTCCAAATAAGTGATCTCTGATAGGGTTTAGAAGAAACTCTTGAGTAAACAGGCATTATGAATTTATCTGAAACAGGAAATGCCAACATCTGCAGCACAAAAAAAAAAAGTTTCTTGGAGCGTAATTTGTCATTTTGTGACAGAAAATAGTGTAGACAAATATTTACTGTATTTGTACTGTATTGTAGAAACATGTTTAACGCTCATGACAGGCAGAGGGTAAAGGGCACAAGAACAAGGACAATCACTAACTAGACAAACACAGCACAAGCTGCGAACTTCACACATTAACTAACAACAGCTCCAGAGATGCTTGCTCTCCTGTTATGATCTATGAAACTGTGATATTGGTCCACACTCACAGCAAAGGTCTCAGTCACAATAATGATACAACCATTCAAACACAAGTCCATCAATTATAAAGAGAGTTTCATAACTGATCATCAAACCATGGACAGGAGAAGGGCTGTGATTTTTTTTTTATGTTAAATATTTGCACTGTAGTACATGAGGATAGAGAATCAACACACAGAAGGGTCACTATTGTCCAAATAAAGTCACTGTTACATTTTCTAGATTGATTAACTTCCTCTTTGTGATCTCAATAGTCATCTTCTTGAAACTGAGATCTTCAGGTAATCGCACTCTGTTCAGTCGGAGTTATGTTGAGTTTACTGGAGGCTGTGGTCACTCACCATCTCCACCCCCTGAGGAAAGGCTGTTCCCTCCCAGTCCTTCTTGGGGAATCGCTGAATGATCTTCCCACATCCTTCTCCTGAACCTGCAGATAAAAAGATGAAGATCTGTCAGTGCATTGGAGGAAGAGGACATCAGCATGGCATCTCTCGTATGGAGCTGGGACACAACCCAATCCACACAGTTTTCTCAACGGCTTGCACTTTAGAGTTTGTGTTACTGATTTATATTTAGTTTTTTTGGTCAGATAAACCTTGGCATAGAGGACAGTGATGGACGGATTTCCAGATTTTCATACTTCACACTTAATTACACCTAATGTTCAAAGTCAAATTGATTCACTAGATTTTATTTCCAGCCTTTTCTTTAAAACCACAAGTAAGCAAAAGTTATTCATACATTTTTAAGATTTTGGTAAAAGTGAAGTTGATTTCACTTGGTCTGAGAAAACTATATCGGTTATAAAGAGGAATTGTGAAACTTCTGTGAAAAAAAAGGTCTATCGACCTATGTTTGACGATAGAGCAAAAAAAAAAAGTATGTGATTCTGTCATTTCAAATAAACCACCAAAGAGATTATAAAAATGTATCTTTATGCCTTAGTGAATTAGATACAGTAATGAATGACTTTATCACCAGGTTGGATAATAGCAGGCACCCCAGGCATGTGCACTGTTGTCTTCACAATACAGAAATTGAACTTAATAAAAAAATTAACTAAATGGAATGAAATGATATTATGTTCGTCTTTACCATTATGGTGAGTTATGGTTAGCGAACAGCTATATTTTAAAAATAAAACCAGAAAAATTGCATTGTCCGTTACAATAGCCTATGAAGATTAAATTTTGGCCACAGTATTGACAAAAAAAAAACTGCTGGTAGGTTCCTGGTAGGGACTGATTAGGTCAAGATGTTTCAGGAGGAATGTGGTCTAAAGTGTGAGATATGGAACTTACACCACTAACGCAAAGCAGATCACAGGAGCGAGAGGAGGGCCATTAATTTTTTTTAGATGTCAGATAATGCTCTGATCAGGAAAAACTGGGGAGGAGACAAAGTCCAACCAAGAAACACAGCATATGAAATTGTCTAATATTGTATGATCTATATGTTGCGTTGACAACATAAATATAAAACGAAATTAGTTTTTGCCTCCACTGTTACGAGTGTGTAGTCATGTGACTCAACTCTGCATATTAGCATGACTCTAACCTCAGCTAGTTAAAAAAAAAAAAGTGATGTTGCAAGCACCAGGTCAACAAGACAAAAGTAACAAGCTCCTAAATTGAGGATGCAACAGACAAAAAAGCCAAATGACAATAAACCAGAATAGTAGGACAAGTTAGGTGGTGAGGATAAAGAAAGATGGATTTTCTGAGCCCTTTAAGAGAGGGCAGGTATAACAGATGGCTTTACCATCAGTTTACTGACCAGCGCTCATAGATGCATTAAGAAGCTGCTCGTGGCAGTTCCCAAGGTCATGGACTTCTTTGTCAGATTTAAGAGTATGGATTCATTGCCCTGACCTAAACATATTCAGGTGTCCTACCAACGATTATCGGAAGTAAGACGTTAATTTAGCGGACATTTAGCCTCTGTAGCCGCTTTGACCAAACTTACAGACACCCCAGGTCCAGTACGATTTTTTGATGTACGCTAATATGTAGCTATTTGAAACACATGTCCGGTAGTTGTTCTATATTGCCATAATTCAGGAATATTCATGGCCATATTAGCGCTAAAAATCTGCAAAATCTGGTTACAGTATGTAGTTAGTGCTGCAGAGCTGGATACTGATCTATAGCAGGTGTAGTGAACTTCACATTCAACCACACAGACATGCGAGGTTGACCGTCGAAAGCATAACCAATAAAACAACCCCCTCGCAGATTTCCCACAGGACCCCACAGGTCTTGCAAAACTCTGAAGCCTAAATTGGATGCAATAATTCATGTCAACACATGTGCAAACACAACACAATATGTATTTAGGGAGTTGATATATGACATGAACACTATTATTAACTATCTAGAAACCTAACAAATGGAAATATTTATCTAATTAAATAAGAATTCCCCTCATTTAACACGCCAAAAACAGCATGTTAAAGTCTGTTTCACAATATCCACTTTGTCACACTGTGTTGTCTGACCCAATGACTTCATCTCAACGTTATTTTAAACTCTTAGTCACTCTTTGACAGTTAGGACACACTTTCTATTCATCAGCCTACGCAAAATGGTCTCCTATCAAGAGAGCGAGAGACAGAAATTGAATACATGTGGCCCATTTTCTTGGAATTCGTTTAACTACTATGGATAAACACACATACAAATATTAGTTTTTTTGTAATGAATTAAAGGATAGACCAGGAGCCCAGTAATCCTTTGACAAAGTTTATGTGTTTTGTCGTATGTTTTGCCCGTGTTGTAACAATATGCCTTCCAGCTGCATATGAGAGAGTATGTTTTTGGGAAGTGCCAGGACACAGCACTGTAATCTGCAGGAACATGTGTTATTGTATTGCCACAGTAGAGGAATAAACCTCTCATTTTTGTACAGCATCATAAATTTGATTGATCATCTCTTGCCAATGCTAGTGAGGACTTGCTAACATTACCGGCTGCTGTTACCGGCTGCTGGGGGTAGTCACGTTTACAATTCAGATCACGTCCCAAAATTGTTTTGCATTATAGCCACCCTGACAACTGTCATTATATTCTCAATGTCGGAAAAAAAAGTAGTGGTGTGAGATCAGTTATGCCATTGAATGCATTTCAAAAAGCCATGACTCAGGTCAGATACCATGCACAACTGCTTCAGCAAACAGCAGAATGAAACGCTACACCTCATGATAATGACAGGAGCTCCTCAGTGGCCGTCCGCTGAGTGCCTCAAGCCTGCTGTCAACAACTAGACCTCAGAGAGCGACTCAGGAGTGAGGCTCTCGAATAAATGTGTGGTACATTAAACAGAAAGGAGCTGGTGATACGTTTCCCCTTTGTCCACCTGAGGCGGGTGTCCAGACGCTGCATGGAGACTGGTGCTTGCAGAACACCACGTCTCTCTGACCGTTACGTGTCTTCGGGTCTTTACAGCTCGTCTAATTGAAATCACATGCGCCGAGTACTCCGAGTTCTAATTTTCAGCCACAGATGAAAATAAATGACAGAATTCCTCGAATTCCACGAGGCTACACTCTTGTATTAAAACGAGCCGGGCTTTCATAAACTACCCCCCTGACAGCTATAAAGAACCCCATCACAGCCGGTAATAGAACCCAGGCCTGAAAAAGGAACATGCTAATTTGAACATCCACTAGCAAGGCGCAAGGGGATGAAATACAAAATCAAGTTTATTTTTTAATTTTTGGCAGAAGCTGTTGAAACAACAGGAACAAAACCTGTCCAAGGCCATGGCACGCGTGTGCATGTTTAAGAGTATGGCTCATTTCCAGCTCAATACAGAACAGCCTGTGTGTGGTACTGCTAGGACTATAAAACAGCATTGTAAAAGCCTTTCAGCTTTCTGATGCAACACTATATCTACATGTCATAGTTTTATTACTGTATTGGCTACAGGGGTGTAGTTATTCGACTAAACAGCCTTTAATAAGTGACGTAAGAGATTTGCATATACCAGAACAAACAGGCCTTTTCTCTATGCACAGATTTGATCTTATCTTTATTTGTGCATAACCAAAACCTATTGTGACCTGTTATGACACTCAACAAAGGTTTCTTAATACTGAAATAAGAAAACACAATTTACGAACTAATACCAACTTTATTACTGGGGTTTGGACCAAGTTCCAAGCCATAAAACAGCTCATAAAACACAACCAATAGGAAATATCATCGGATATAACCGTTCCAACTGCATTAGTAGTTCTTAACACTTTTTTATCAGATTTCAAAGCAGCCCAGTGATTTGCTTAATATGAGATCATGACACACACACTCACCAACGCTAACCTTGACCAGATGCCTAACCTTAACCCTTATCCCAAATGAAATAGTAACCAGAAACCTAGAACCAATTCTTCTACCCTAAAAAAGCAGGACCTCATTTTAACCATATTCAGTGCAAAGTCCCCAGTAGGACATAAAAACAAGCTCACAGACACACATTAATATCTGACTTCAACACTTAGACGGATTAAATGAAGCTAATAAATTATCACCGAGTTGCGTGTTGGAAAGTTGTTTGTCTTTCTTGATTAGAGCAGATGTTTCTCCTCTTGGGGAAAAGAAATCTCCATCTTCCTGATTTATCTCCCTGCTGTTACTGTTGATTGAATCAGCCAAATGCTTATTTTACCTTGTATGGAAAGGCCACCAGTGGACTCTGCCAGTTTACGCAAGATTCACGTCAGCCTGTAACCTGATTTTGGCCCAGTCGTGCACACAGGTGGACCATTTTTGGCACCAATTCACAGGTAGCACTTATTCACTTTCCTCCACACAAATATCAAGACCCGAGATTACAGGGAAAATACACCCAAAAACCACTTTACGCAAAGCCATTTCAAGGGATGAAGATATTGACGCTCACTGAATCCGTGACTGACTCAATGGGATCACGTAGGTTTTGTTGGACATAATACATCAAAATGTGTTTGGGTTAAATGTAGAGCTTTTTCAGCTTGTGCATCAGAACATGTGGCTACAACCCAGAAAACCACCATCACCACAGTCATGTTGCCTTATTCTTTATAGTATTTGTCCCTCAATCTGCTGTTGAGCTTGAGTACAGACGGGTTTCAAACACCATAATTATAACTGATCTGTAGAGTATGACAGAATTCAGATGTGTAATATCTATATCAGAGACGATTTTTCAATTTTGATGATTAAATGGTTAGATTAGGAAAAACAAATTTGGTCTCAAAGGCGACCATCGGCAGGAAACTAAACCACTTTAAATATTTAATGTGGATGATATGCAAAGAAATAGGCTGTGGTTTTGTTTGCATGGCAGAAGGTTATCAGAGATGAGCAAATTGATGTTTTGATAAATATCTAATTCAGGAAACTTCCTCACCTCCAAAAACTGCAGGAAATATGTGGTAGACATAGATAGAGAGTCCTTAGGTCATGCCTGGGTCTAAATGTTGGTAGATGTTGGTAAATGTTTGTTAAAAAATAACTGGAAAAAAATGCCACATGAGGACCTTCAAAAATCAAAATACAGCATACATGGTATTCAGTTTCTTCAGTATCCCCTCTGCTGATAGCCACAAATATGCAACATTGTTTTCCATAGAAATCAATAGGTTAGACATTCCTCAGACTAATGATTCACATTTAAACCAATGCTAGAAAACTATTGTAAAACCCTGCTGTTACTATACCATATTTTATTTGTGCCGGTACCTTCAGAATGAGAGGGGTTTAAAAAGAGCTGATTTGATGGGCGACAACGGGGCAGTGTGTATATGCAGTGCTTTATTTCCACTCCCTGCAGGCATATGGAGCGTGCCAATGTTATTTTTTCTCACATGTACGCTGCAGCTTTGATAGTAATAAAACAATAGCCTGCTAATACAAGCGCTCTTGTCGACCCACTTGTCAGAATACCAGGTGCACAAAGTGAAAATATTTGGCATTATATCTCTTACAAAGCCACAATTCAGGGCAAGCCCACAGGCACCACAAAGCCTGTCTGTAAAACCTACGCAGACCAAGGAGCCAACACATCCAACTCATGCCAACCTGTTCAAAGAGCAACACGTTAGCAAAAGTCCATGCCCGGAAAATTTATGTCAAACGATTTGGAATTACTTTGTGATGAAACAAACCTTAATTGCCTTGATGAGGCAATAAAGGGGAAACAATTAGTGTTTAATTTAGCTTTATAGTTTCAGCTAACATCTCTTCATGCAAATGTTAAGTTCACACAAGGTAACTTTAACATAACTTACAAGCAAGTACGCAGTTCAAAACACACCAATTAAAATTGATCAATTTGTATTTAGCGCTGGGAAATGAGCCGAGCTTAATATACTGTAGCAATGAACACTAACTAAGAGAGTCTGTAGTTATACGATGGCTTATTGCTAGTATCTTAATATTGTTTTTGCAAATAACATTTCTCTGTGTCGGCCCACCATAGAAAAAAACAAAACATCCAACACCTTGGTGACTCGCCCAGGCAGGCAGTTAGTTTAATGGGGGTATCTCTCCTTTCACGCTTAGGTCCAAGCTGGCGAGCTTAGTGCTTATCCTGGATCTCTTTCCTTTCAGTAACTACTAGAGTGCAACCTGAGCATATGTACACACTTTATGGCTGACAAAAAAAAAACATGACGACCGCTAATGGTGTACACTATTCTGTGGTTGCGGCAACGTGCTGGCACTTCTTTCACACAGTGGGAGAGCCTCGCTTCCCACAACCCACTAAGTTAGACTGTTAGTCAGGCAAAGAGAGCAGGGGAGGAAAGAGAGGGAGGAAGATGAGACACAAAAAAGAACAAAACGTAGGAAGTCATGATGGGACCCATGTTAGTCTAATATCCCAAGATTCAGGCAAACCTCTTGATTTATAGGAAACACTGACTTATGCAGCTCTATGGTCTGTTGGAAAATATTTGGGCGAGTAATTCTTTTATTTGAAGAAGTGGTTGACTTGGTTTAGAGAAAGGGATTACCACATTTTTTATAGAGATTTGGTTTTTTCCCAAACTGTATTCCAACATCCTATTTCATCCGTCAAATTTTTATTTACTCTTTAAATCTCAAGCACTGCCTTATGCTCTTTTACGGCCACTCTGTTCCTCCAAGGAACGATGTCTGGCATTGCCATGCCTGCACACAAGGTAACCAGAGTCCAGACTGTTCTCATCTCTTTTTCCTATGCTGTAAAATGCTATGAGAGACCGGGAGTCCCTCACTATCTTCAAGAACCTCTTGAAGACTCATCTCTTCCAAGAGCATATCCTCTCCAAAAACCTCTAACACCCTTACTAGCACTTTGTGGTGCACTTCCTTTGTCCTATTGAACAAATTTAGCACTTATCAAGCCGTTTTCAGACATAAACTGCAGAAAATGTCCAAAATATTGGGTCCATACACAAGCATAGTTCCCCTTCCAACTATGAAGAACCCAACAGCAGACATGTTCACAACAACGGGAAAATGTTCCGAACATTCAGGCAAAGGGTGGCGTCTAAGTATTCAAGAGGCAGAACATAACGTATAACTTCCACCAAATCACGTATTTTGTTTACAGCACATTGACACCTGCACAGGCCTTGATTGTCAAAAGCTCTTCAATCTCATTGTCTTTCCAAGTTGACAACTTTGTCTGCGTCACCTCAGCATATGGCATATAGTTATTTGTATTCATTTATTTTTTTCAGTCTTGCATCAGTTGCTTGATAGAAACATCATCAACACAGCCACTCAATTTTCAGGACATTTTCCTGCTGTCTTCTCACATGGGCTCACATGGACAATTTTTAGACACTTTATTCGGGGGCTGGCAGGAAACGTTCTGCAGAAGGTCCACATTATCTGACTCAGATATTTGGACAAAACAATCTGTACAATGAGTTTATGTATTTAAAATGTCATGCCTACAACATTTCCTGACATGAACTTTATCATCATTTGCATGACCACAGGAAACACAAAGCTCTAACTGTGTCACACCTTATCAACAGACTGACTTAAGAGTAACAGAGGCCAGTGGAGTTTCCCCCACATATCAGCTTTAAACTCTACAACAGAGGAAGGAACTCCTCCATTGTGGTGAGGAGGCCTCTCACCGAAAAGTTTAAATCCAACCAAAAAGCAGCCAGATGTGGCGTTGACAAGAAGACAATCAATGGAGGCAGCAAATCTAAGATGTAAAAAAAAAAGCAAAACAATTTTAAGCCATCAAGTCATTAAGCCTGAGAAACTAAATGTACCCGTTGACCGCAACCAGCCTGTTGGTGATGAAATAATAATAGTTTGTTACTGCTGCTGTTACTGTCTGATTATTATTTACAGTGCTAACCACTGTTATTTATTATGCATATGAAGACATAGCTAAGTGAACGCAGCATCTATAATCACCCACAGAAGACAATGTAAATCAATTGCTCTCTACTTGAATACTGACTAAAATGGTAGATATTACAAGTGTGGCTTCCCAAGATCAAGATCATCTCAATCAGCAACCAAGTGTAAAAATAAAAAGATAAAGATATGTTCTGAAGAATTTGGATTTATAGTCCAGTTATTAATATGTTACTATCCTGTATGTCCACTTCATATCATGCTCTGAATGCAAAGCTTTTATGACTGTCTGTGAAGACATTTTATGAATGTTTGACATGGACTTTGTTTTAATTTTGTGTGTGACTTAATTTAATTTGATTTCAGTTCTTTTCTTTCTGTTCACCACTTAAGTCCTTTTTTTTTGCAGAAGATACCAGATGCACCTAAGCCTGAATCGCAAACTGCTCATTTTGACATACATGATTACTTGCAACAACTTTGTAAATGTTACAACAAACTATACCAAAGAATATACCATAAGCACTGAGCAGACAATCATGTGTTTATGTTACTACTGATAAAACAAACTACACGGCCTGACTTCACTTGAATAACGATTTGGAAAAACAGGCACAACACATGGCAGCACTTCAAGATCTGGCATTTTTGGAGTCAACATCACCAGCTGTCGGAAGAGATGCACTCCAACGCCAGTGAATGCACACAATGTTTACTTCATATCTATTACGTCAAATCTAGACCATAATATGTTCACATCTGGCAAGAAATGTTCTAATAACAGAGTTTAGAGAGAAAACCATCAAGATGAAATAACAGACTAGATAATTATTTATTATACCTCCTCACCATGCTTTCAAACAACACAAGCACTATATAAATATATGCTCAACTTTTGTTTTATTGCTGTGGGTATCAATAATATTTCGATAACTATAGTTTTATTGCCCAGCCCTTTAAAAGGCATTTATGAATTAAAGTACTGGCTGATAAAGAAACAACTCAACATTTGAAGGTTGCATTGCATCTTCACAGATACACATCTTATCTCACACGGCAATATCACCAAGTCAAAAGATATCAACAGATGGAAGTATTTTGCTCTTGGTCATTTGGAAGTTATTTTTCAGAATTGTGCAACGTTACATAAGCTATTCCCCAGGTCCTGATCAGAAAGTCCAGACCATAGTGTCGCACAATGATGGAGATCGGGCACAGTGTCTGTGAAACACATTTCAATAACAGTTTGATTCAATAAAGACGGATGATATCCGTCCAATAAAGTGTTTGAGAAAAAGCATCTGGAAAAATTCCTCTTTTTCACTTGGCAAATTAGAATTTATGGTGAACAGCACATCAAACTGTTCCCTTGCCAATAAAGAGAAGTTGTTCCACTGCAAACGTAAAATACAGAATGAAGAGCAGGTTCAACACAGTCTGCTTCCATCTGAACCAGGAATTTCACATTCCAACATTATTCATGAAAATATTTCCAAGGTTTGTGGCTCCTGACATTGTTCCCCAGGGAAACCGACTCTGGTCAGATTTCTGATGAAGGAATCTGCCTTTTATCACTTTCACCATTGCACATTATTTTTCACATATCTGACGCACTAAAATGACAAACAGCGTACCTGTGATAGGGTTTTAAGGCCAACAATAAACCAGAGTGCTGCCCCACTTCCAATTTCTGTTTGTATTAAATCACTTGCTCCAGCAAGCACAATGGCCATCCGTTATGTGACTTCCAATAAATATTTTCTAAATAGGTCACCTGTCTCGCAATGAAAATATTCTTGCTGGAGACACGGAACCTGGATTTATATTCCTTCCAAAAGGGCAAAGAGTACAATAAAAGCAAAGTGTCAAACTGGATCATTGCAGTTGCAAGGTCGTAATCCAGACAGAGTCAAATAAGGATCTTTACGACATAGCACTTCATACTTGTTTTGCTAACTTTAGAGACTAGCTTTACAATTCAGCGTTTATCTTTCAAGATAACTGAACTGGCTCTGCCTGTGTTCCTACCTTCACATCATCCTGTGTCACCCAGAGAGAAGCTTCATCACCACCATGATGACTAATAAGGCTGGAGCCACACACCAGGTTTGATCTACTTTAAAAGCAAAGCCTTCTTCTTATTGCACAGGTTCATGCAAACAATTCTCATCAATGCTTAGCAATCAAAACTAGAGGGTTTTATTTTAAGCTATAGATTCAGTCAATTCAGAGACTGGTTTAGTTTTGTTTTAGAGTGTAATTCTGAATCACTACAAAATTGGATCTGAGCCTATACCTCAACAGATTGCATACTTAGCATTATTTACAACTGATCCATCCATAGTAATCTAACAATGAGAAGTGGGTCAGGCCAGTGGAGCACAAGCCAGCCCGGTGCAGGAGGCTTGGTGATGACCCACGTAGGAAGGGATCCCTGGTTTGAATTAACAAGCGAGGTGGTTGGGCAAAATCTGTTGTCTAGACGATGTGCTGCACGCAACCAAAGTGGTCTCTATATAAGCCTCACTGGGTAGCGGCTCTCCTTTGAATAGTCGTGAGGAATAAAAACAGTCATTGCTTTGTTTTCCTCTGTATTCTTAATCAAAAAGTAATTTATATTTATATTTATTCCCCTTCCGAGAAAAATCTGTCCCATTCGCAAACGAGGACATCTCTGCAGGGCTGTAACCCAAACCAACATGTGATATGCTTCATTACACTGAGCAAAGCATAATGAAAGCAGACAAATACAATTTAATAAGGAGCGGGGGGATCATTCCTTTCCTCACAGAGGCTTATGAGGATGAATCATAAGCCGGTCAAAGTGTCCCGATCAACCACAATGGGAGGTGGCTTTTGGATTTTGTATTGCTTGCTCTCTCCACAGACACCATCATCATCAACAGCATCATCATCATCAGTGACCAGTGGAGAAAGAACTGAAGTCGTGGTCCCTGTGTCCACTTGTGGCTTGAATGTGAATCGATTCAGACTCTCCTCGTGCGACGCCAGGAACATTTTATCCTCGGAGCACGAAAAAATTCATTCGTCAGTTGGAGCTGATGAAAGTCTCTGTTTACCTATTGTGCATGGCGAGCTATGGCGACTAAGAGGATTCAGCTGCTCTGGCCCCTCTTTGACACACATGGTGCTGGACGGACGCCACTGAGATGAGGCAAGCAACTTCAGTTTTGTTCCCTTATGGCAGATTAGCCGAATATTATTTTTGCAGTCCCCGGGCTGCCTGCTGGGGCTGGATCCTCACAGGAAGATGAGTGACAATAAAACGGTGCAATGTGGACAATTTGAAATGTGAGCATTCTGTGTCCGTGCGAGTGCCAGGGGGTTTTCATCCAGTTATGTATCAAGTGTTTAGAAACGCTTGCAAAAGCTGTTCCCTGTTACGGATGGGAAGAATGCAAGGCTGGACCTGAGGCTCCACATGCAAGGGGAGCTTCCTGTCCCAGTGCAGGGGAGCAGAGGAGAGGAGTGCACAGACCAGTCCGGGAAGAAGGACTGCCTCTCATGCAGCTGTATAACGTTACGCCCATCATTTAAAAAAAAAAAAGTGGAGCTCTCTTCCGGCAAAAACAAATAAAACACAACAAATCAGTGACAAGTGCTGCTGAGGTGCGTAAACGTAGATGCAAGGCGGAGCGTGCAGGACAGTGCAGGACCACCGCTTCCAACATTACGCAACAAAAACACCAAACGTGGATGTAAACACCGCCTACAGACACCACTGCTAACATCGATTGTATCAGCAAAACAAATATGATCAGGGAGCTTGATCGTGTGTGATCACATGTGAGCTTCATTCAGAAAGTGAGCGCGATTGTCCGCCAGTGAAAGCAGCCCCCGGACCTGACAGGAGCGCGATCAACAGGGACAGGATGTGACACATTTCTTTTGAATCCATGAAAAGTTTCGCTAGATCAAAGTCAAATATCAAAGCGCGTCGTGCGTAAAGATCCAGTGGCGGCTTCTCGTGGGGCGTAAACACGTAAGCCCACCGGATCACATCCAGCATCGGGCCAGTAAGAGAGGAAATAAAAGGAGAACACGTTCCCACTCTCGCCTGGTAGCTGTGTGGCTAACCTGAAGCTAAAGGCAAAGCTATGTAGCATCAACATCACACACACATACACACACACACACTGTCGGCCTGGACACAAATAATTCAGCCTCGCAGCTCAATCTGTGCGTCGCCCCGCCGCCCAGACTTACCGGCTTTTTCGTGATCGTATCCCACGACAATGAAATAGTCAGCCAATCTAGCCATGTCTGCTGCTTTTCCCGAAATATACCAACACAATTCAGCATTTTCCCTTCTTCCAAGGCACAGCCATGTTTGACAGAAGGAGTGTCACTGCGCCTGCGTGCAGGAGCGGGAGACATCCATGGGCGTGGGCCCTCCAGTTTACAAATACAGCACTGTGTCCCAACACTGGCCCCAAAGCACGAGGCCCCCTCCTCTTTGATAGAACAGAGACAGCCAAACATACCGCAAAATAATACAGTGCATTATTATAACTGGGGTGGTTATATTTATAGAGGGAACACAGCAGGAAACGTGTTACCATAACAGTGATTATTACCTTGTTGTTGCAATTAAAAAAGGTAAATAATACCAGTTTGGGATTTGACCTAATTATTTCTAAGGGCTCCTGTATTGGTCCACACACCCCGATTTAAAAAAAAGCTGCTCCCAAAGTAAAAGTCAACAGCTGCTGAATAGCATTCACTGAATTAGGTTAAATAAATCAATCTTAAATGGTGGTGAAACTATTTGCATCACTGTGGTAAATAATATGATCTTACTCTTAAACTTACTACCCACTGTTTTTGTTATGACAATATACAAGCACTTTATTAGGAACGGCAAACTAATGCTAGGGTAGTTCATCCCTTTGCTCCCAGAGCAGCCTCAGTTTTTGTGGCATTGATTCCACAAGAGGTTGGAAATGTTCTTTTGCGGTTCCGCTCCACGTTGACATGATTAAATGAAATTATTTCTACAGATTCTTTTCAACTGCACATTCAAGTTGCCAATCTCCTGTTCTGCTGCATCTCAAGTGTTGTGTTGAATTCATATCTGATGACTGAGGAGGCCACTGAAGTTCACTGAATTCACTGTCATGGTCAAGAAACCAGTTTGTGACTTTTGCTTTGTCACATGGTTCATTATCGTGCTGGAAGTAGCCATTAAAGGACCCTGAATTGGAAAAATGGTAACCCCTTCAAATCATGATTTATTGATATTGATATAATGGGGTACAAAGTGTGCCAAGCAAGCATTCCTTACACCAGTAGCAGCAGTAGCAGCCTGCACAGTTGACACAAGGCAGGTTAGGGTCATCGAGCCATGCTGTTGATGTCGAATTCTGACTCCAACATCAGCAGCCTCTGTAGAAATCTAGAGTCATTAGACCAGGCCACGTTTTCCAGTCTTTAACTCTAGAATGCTGGTGAGTCTGCGTCCACAGCCTCACATCTCTGTTCTTGGCTGACAGGCTTCAGGAACCTGATCTGATGCTGTTGTCATCCACCTCAATGTTCAACATGTCGTTGAGGCGTGTTTTTCAGAGGTTATCTGAGTAACTGTAACTTTTCCGTCAGCTACAAATCATCCACAGAATTCCAGCTCACTGGATTTTGCTAATTTAATTACCATTTTTTCTACACCATTGTAGTCTATTTCCTTTCAATCCTAAGAGATCAACAGTTTGAGAAATGCTCAAACCAGCTCGTCTGGCACCAACACTCACACCACGGTCAACGTCACCATGGGATCACATGTTTTCCACATGTTTGATATGAAAATTAACTGAAGCTCCTGACGTGCATCAGCATGGTGTAATGCATTACACTGCTGCCACAGTTTATACATGATTGGTTAGTTGCATAAACAGGCGGGTGTTCCTAATAAAAAGCTCGGTGGGTGCAGATTTATCGGAAAGTTTTTGTTTCGTGGGACACTCCACTGGAGCTAATATTCGTTCATCTGTGGGCTTAACAGCTTTTAATTGAAAGGAAACCACTGGTCACGTGTGCAGCCAGTATGTTCGTTATCTTCGAAAACATTACTTCAACCCAAAGACCTGAGGGCCTCATCACTGCCTAATATGAAAAAGCTGTCTGACTTAAACTGATAGGGGGGGGGTTACTCCATGGGTCAAATTTTTAACCCAATTTCACTTAATGCTTCATGTTTTGTGGTGAGCAAAGCAAGAGGAAAGCATTCTTGGTGCTTTCAGAGGCATTTATGTTGTTTTTAAGCTTCTATGTTAGGCTGAAGGCTGCTGGGCATTGACAGTAAATGTGAGGCACAGGGCAAACTCATTTGGTTTGTGCACAACATTGAATATTTATGAGAAGAGGAAAAGCTGCCACAGGGAATCGCACATGTGCACCAGAACTTAAGCTAATGTGTGTGAGGGGAACGCACAAATCAGTCCCACTGTCGACAATAGCAGGATAACAACAGGCGATCTCCGCTGCAGCTTTTCTCTCTGCTCACCCCGCTTTTTTAATGTCTCATGTATTAGTTGTTGTTTTAGTTCTGTCTTCTTTCTCTATCATACTTGTTGCTTTTCCTGAGATGGTCAAGTAGTTAAACCAAGTCAAAATACAGATGGTGTGCGCACGCAGTGTTCATTGTCACACAGCGATAAGGGGAAAAGTCGTGGGACATCGAAGAATACACATTTCAGGGTGACAAACCTCTTGAGGTTCATCACAGCTTTATCAAAGATATGAATCATCCAATTTGTACCGCTGATGTTCACACCCTCCTTTTCCTGGCACACACGACAGTAGAAGGTGGTACCAAAACTGCCAGTCATCCGATGATCGTAACTTCATGGAGGACAAGCAAAATATTGCTATATAAGGAGTCGAAAAGAAAGAGCAGAATTTGTTTGTCGTGATTGCACAATTTCTCGTTGTAAACGCCGGAAAGGACATTACTTGTCTGCTGGAGGCAATTATCATTATAAAGTGCTTACAAAACATCCACTGGTTTACAGCACATGTGTTTGACATTTATGGGGTTTTTTCTTCTAAATATGACACTGTTTGTGGAATGAGGACGGAAGAGCTATAAATAAACTAAGGCAGGTTTTGTTTCAGTAACTAAGAACAGCAACAAAAAAACAACAATTATAAGAATCATAAGATGCAGACATGTCAGAATGGAAAGCCACATGTGAAGTGAGCTGAAAATGCTGAGGAAAGAGTCCATGGTATTTCCTCTTCAACGAAACTGAAACAAAAATCAAAAAGCGAAAGCATTACAGCAAAATACTACTAATTTACTCAATACAGCATGGACATTTTGACTCTGGGATTTCGACACTGATAAAGCCATATGGCTTTTCTCTGGTATTTACAACATTTCAGATACTGAGTGTTTATGGGTTTATGTGCTCAGTCTTTCTGGGGTGTAAATTATTTTATCGTAACAATAACAAACTCTCTACTAAATTAGACAGTAGGATAAAAGCTGCAATAAATAAAAATTGCTTCCCCCGTCAAGCGTGTTTTTTCTGATGGCTTTTTCTTTGTGTCTTTACCCCCCGGGGCTTGTTACCCACATCTGCCTCATGGACCCCACTGACAGAGCTGTTGTTTTGAGCCCTGCAGAATAAACAGTTTTTAATGCTGTGGAATAGAATATCTTCATAGTGTTGTCATGTAAAACCTCAAGCTGGTTTGGAGTGACTCATTATAGTGACTGTCTCGTGAAATCAAATATGTGAGGGGATGATTTTTTTTCTTCGGGCAGACTCGATGGCTCTCTCATTATCACCTGACAGATTCTCGTGTATGAATTCCTCAGTGAAGACATATTACCTATAATCCTTTACAGCAACAAACCAGCAGCCAATATCCTTCACTTTTTAATCCACATTATTGCTCCAGTTAATTTACTGTCTCCTGCTTTATTTATGGATCCTTGTAAAATTCCACTTCTCATTTATCCAAATATAAAAATAAAGTAAGCTGAGCCCCGAGTCAAATATTTGCCTTGTACTAAGAAATACAGTCAGTATATTGTGTTTACAGTCTTGCATACTTACTATATTTAATCAGTTACTCAATGCTCGTTTCTTTCCAAATCTCAAATTCATCATGCGGTGTACTTCTTGAAGCTGACATGGCCGTTCACTGTGTCAGGGAGTGCCCCTGAAAAGCAGACTGGAGAAAACATTCCTTAAATTTGACTCTATACACTTGGAGTGAAAGGAAAGTTAACAAAGAAGAACAATACAAAGCTGACCTTACTGTTCAAACATAACAAGATCAATGTTTGAGCCTTTTCTCCTGCGATTATTTAGATTTCTAATGGCACCTATAGAAGGCAGCCATGCATGAGCATACTGTACACTCACTGGTACAGGGGAATGAAGTTTTGGATTTATGTAACTGATGGCTGTTGATATTTTGCCATTAAAGACATTAAAAAAAACATAAAAAACACCCTGAAGTACATTTTATGATAATTCTAAGCTGTTCTTGCATCATCTTCAATGAGCTGTGACAAAGGGGATGTTTCAAAACTGGACAAATGACTTCATTGCAATTATACTAAAACGTATTCTTTACTTTTTTAAACCGATTTTCCTTCTGAGGGGTTTCCCTGAGTTGCGTTGTTGCCCCACACGAGCAGCAGCAGCAGCAGCCGCGGTAATTTAGTGGATAGGGTTGGGGGAAGGATGAGAGAGTGTGTGTCAGTCAGCGAGCCCCTCCCACCTCCTGTATAAAGGCTCCCAGCCTGGTGTGTAGGAACTATTAGCAGAGTGACACAGCTGCCTTACAGAACAGAACCAGAGGCAATTGCAAGAAACCTGTGGAGTACTTTTTACAGCTGATTCTACAAGGAGAGCTTTCCCCATTCAACTGACAGAGGAACTGCAGGTACGAGCACTTTCTTCTAAAGGAGATTTTATTTGTGATTTGCTCTGCACAGAGCTGATGGCTTTATCCTTGCTTTTATGAGGTCAGGGCACAAGTGTAGGGACAAGGACAGGTTATCTGTCTGCTTATATAAGTAGTACAGCTCCTAATTTGTGCGACTGTAAAGGAATTGTCCTCAAAGCATCCAACAGAGCCGGTTCACCATGTATTGTTTATTTTTGTTTTGTTCTGTTTAATGCAGTGAGTGAGTTGAACGGCATTTCAGGTTCTGTTGAACTTGTGAGCAGAGCCTATTTTGAACCCCTCATTGGTAGACAGTGTCCTTCGCGCTGTTGGCCAGAGGCCCAAAGCATAGTTGTAGGTTTACTTAACCAAGCAAAAGCTGACCTTAGCTTAACTTTTTAAATAAATGAATGATAAGTGCAAATAACTTGGCTTTTGGACTCTTGTGTAAGCAAGTATCTCAGTGTGGCACTTGAGGGACAACTGTATGAGCGAGTTGTACATGCACAGGGGGACAGTAGGAAATTCATGCAGTTAAATATTAATTGATTGCAAAGATAATTAACCGAAAAATGTTTTCTCTTGTCTCCATAGGGAAAAAAATGAAATTCATCTTCCAGTCCTTCCTCTATTGCTGCCTTCTGGCGACAATAGCACACTGTGTGGAACTTGAAGAGAATTCACAGTTGAAAAAAAGGTGAGTCATTCATTCAGTATGAAATATGTTTTCATGTGATACAAGATGTGATACCGGTCTGCTGGATTATCGACCTGAGACTGATTGTTTTTCCTCCTCTTCCAGGCTAAGCATATGGCTGGAGAGCCGACTGAGACAGGATCTGGACAGTGTATCAGTGGAGAAGACAGCAGAGGCTGAGCACTTAGTCAGAACAGAAGATATCAGGGATACCTTGCTGCCACATTCCAGGTGAGACACAAACCAATGCCCTCCTGAAAATCTACAAACAGCCTTTTTGTCATTTAAATGTTTTCTCAATGTTTAATGCACATCTCAGGAATGAACAGCAGAGATTAACGTCCTCTTGTCTCTTCCTCTGTCCTCCAGCACTGACATCAGTGTCCGAACCAAGAGGTCGAAAAACTCATCCGGCCAGTCAAGAAGACAAGGTTGTTCACTGGGCACCTGCACAGTGCACGACCTGGCCCACCGCCTGCACCAGCTCAACAACAAGTTGAAGATCGGGAGTGCCCCTGTTGACAAGATCAGCCCACAGGGATACGGCCGCAGGCGTCGATCTCTCCCAGCGCAGATCTTCTCACAGAGGCAAGAGCAGGACAGGCTGAGGCCCCAGTGGAGAATAACTGACTCGCAGGTTCACAAGCTTATGGCTCTTCTCAAACGGACATGAGCGGGACCTTGCAAGAGGAGTTGGGAACACAAGCAAGGGAGTAGCAGAGAGCCAGTGTCCTCTCTGCTCTGTTCTAAAATTCTCGAAATGCCTCAGACTCTTGCCAAGTATTCTCCAGCACATTTTTTCCAGGCATGAGGACTGAGTCCGAGCAAAGACTGGCTGCACTGAGTTCCTCTCAGGGCTGAGCCTCGCAGCTCAGCGATGTAGAGCGTGCAAACAGCTGCAGCGAGCTTACAGACACTGGATGGCACAGCGTGGAGAAAACTACAGGTGCTGCTCTCTGCTTGGCAGAGGGGAAGGAAGAGTGCTGATACCTGACAAAGTGCACACACATCCTCTGGCTTAAAGAGGGAACTCTCTTCTAACATTCTGGGACTTTACACACTTATTCCTCAAGGCCAGGACTTGTATAAGTGCTATCCTCTAAGGATTAAACCAACATGTTCCAAACTGTCAGACTGTCAGTTCTTGTCTGCACTTTTCCATTTGGACTTAGGGTCAAATGAATCATCAGGAAAAGACATCTTCATCACAATATGCCAAACCGGAATAGCTCTGAAGCTATCGGTTTATATCAAGTTTTGGACACTGTATAATGGAAAATGCCTTAGATTCTGTGAGATATATGTGCCAGTCCGTGATGGATTGAAATATACTTGAAATTGTTATTGTTTGTACAAAAACACGTGCAATCTATATTTGTTTTTATTGCAGGTATATGTATATATGAATTCCTTTATTTAAAATATTATATCGAGGTTACATTAAAGTACTTATGCGGATAGAACTATTTTTGTACAGGAAGAAATATATATGGGCATTGTAGCTATGTGTCATTATTCTTTTGCAAACTGTGGTAATAGGAAATCTTTTTATATATATATATATATATATTTGTAAATGTGTTCTATTTTATTTGTGTCAAAGCAATAACGTTGTCATTCAATAAACTTTTTGCATACAAAATCTAGACCTTGTCCGGACCTTTGCTCGTGGCTCTTGTAAACTGAAAGTGACATTCTATTGTCTGGAGAGCGGAGCTGCACAGACACAGAGCACCTGGTCTCTGTTAAGTGATTATAGGGTCTCATTAGAGCCTCCCCTCCTCTCGCTACATTCCCCTAGTTATGACGCCCCCCCTTGTCCCATCAACAACATAAAAAAAAAAAGGGCAGACAGGGTGCCAGGCAACATTCCTGCTTGGCTAAGCTCATATTTGTTGGCTCACCCCGCACCACAGAGCAGCCCTAAAGCCATCAGAGGAGGCTGAGGCTTTAGCTCCATCTGTGTTCAATGCTAGATGATTGGGACATGAGAAGGCCGATGCAGGGGGTTCCGGTCCAACATTCCTGCGAGTGCATCGCAAGAACCGTTCCAAACGAAGCTCTGACCTTCACATTCACGCAGACCCCCGAGACTGAGCAGCGCTGAGAGGCTGCAGATGTCTTTCACTTGACACATTATCGCCCCTTGTTTCACAGAGCCGAGACACACATATATGTAGACATCAGAGATTTCTTTTTTGGCTCTCCTCTTTTTATTCAGACCAGTCCCAGAATGCAAAGGGTCAACATGTGCACTTGCCAGTTAGGAAAGGTCGTAGCAGGGAGAATGTGGCGTGATCACTTCACAGAGAGATGGACCACGCGGACCCACTGCGGATCGTCCAGATGTTGAGAACGTGGCACCTCATCCTCCAGCTTTGCACATTCTCTGCTATAAAATTTCACAGTGCAGCATTCACTGTATCACATGTACAGTTTTACTACAATAGATCAAGTCAGGAATTCACTGAATGGTATGAAGTCACACTGAATGGATACTTAGAGAAAGAGTTTCATTGCCACTAGCGTGACTCCCAGCTTTTCTTGGAAGCAACTAAGTAACTACATATGAATAAATCGGGGGGGAAATGAAAGCGATGCCTATGACTGAAAAAACTGAGATTATTTTAAAGGACCTATAGCTCTTCACAACTCTTTAAAGTCTGATTATTAGCCACTAGAAACATAGGCTGAGACAGGTTCTGCTTTTTTTTTATTTCACTGGAAAAGCCAATCACAGAAAACTTCCTCATTTGATTGTGAACAGGTTACATAGAAACTAAGTTGCTCTTACTATGCTCTTATTCATAGTGAAGGCAAATGAGTTAAACCAAAATTGGGGATTTTTGGTATTTCTTGGTAAGACCAGACAATTGAATTCAAATCAAGTGGGAACAGAAATGGTTGAGAACTATGACTATACCTTAAATAATATATATCATATTAGCTGAGTAAATCATACAAAACTGTCAACTTACTCAAAAACAACAATTTCATCCCAATAAAGTAAAATAAGTGATGTGCAACATACATATAAAAGCAGGATATTCGTCCTCTTTACTTTTGCACCAATGAATCTATGCTTACAATATCACTTAATTCAAAGATTTATTTTGGGGGGGGTCCGTCTTTATTTGCATTTCTTTTTATCTATTCCTGAAGAAGCTTACGGCTAAATTAAATCAGCACAATGTACAGTAGCTATGTCAACAACACAACACCTGTCCAACAAATGACTGAATGACATCAGGCAATTCACAAACACTGTGAAGAAACTAAAACGAACCGAATATGCCACCTGGTGGCTGGTTAAGTTACTTGTATTTCTATATTTTGAATGAGTTTCTATGCAAAACAGTCACAGAGAAAAAAAAGAACATTTACAGTGTTTCTTATCACAGTAAGAGTTATCTAAGAATAGACTCTACTCTAACTGTGTGAACATGTCACTCCTTCAGTAAGCCAATCAGCGAGGGACGCCAGTGATGTGATGATGACCACAAGAAACAGATCCGTGTAGGTCAACTGGTAAACAATAATACCCAGTTTGCAGGACTCACTGCATACAAAGCATCAAGTCTTATTCTATTCACTGTTGGGTTCAGAAAATATTATTTTAAAATAACCAACCCAGATATTAATAAGATCCCCTATTTACACTATGTGGCACTGGTCATTGATACTGTGTCACTGGCACTACAAAGGACAGGAGAGGAGAGGAGAGGAGAGGAGAGGAGAGGAGAGGAGAGAAAGCAGATGAGCGATCAGCCCGACAACACTGCTGTCAATCAAAGTGATACAGGCCCAGGGCGAGGAGTCAGTCCTCTAAAGCCAACTCTAAAAGTACCCTGATAACCTGAGCTGAGAGGATTAGCTTTATAATCTCGAACACTGTCAGGCTAAATCAGGGCCTGTGTGCCCCCTGCTGCTTATTACTACATCAGTAAATCTGGGTCCTATGGCAGAGTTAGGAGTTCCGTCATGCTGTGCTGCAGGACGGATCATTCTGCACTGGAAGGGTTTCAGAGACAGTGCAGTGATCTGGCTGTGAGAGTCTGCCCAGAGACTGATGATGAGGTTTGAGCATTTGTCTCATTGCAACATAAACACAACACAGACATTTACTCCATGCTGTTCAGTGGTGCAGTGAGCCCAGGTCAATGTATTGTACTTAAGTTCAAGAGAGCAGGGTTTTAAAGCCCCTGGGAAATCAGTGAAAATGTTTTTTTTTAAATGCCCTATTCCATAAACTTAAAGAAAGTGAAAAAAAGTTCCTGGATCTGCCACCTGATCTCGATCTGCACCAAAATTAAATTGAACCCATATTGCATCTTTCCAACTTTCGTGTTAATCTGTCCAGTAGTTTTTGTATAACAATGCTCACAAACAAACGGGGTGAAAACACAACCTCCTTGGCGGTTATGAATAAAAACATTAACAACAAGATATAAAATAATATAATCCAATGGGGAAATTTGCAATATTACAGCAGCAAGAGACAAAAATAGGCATCAGTAAGTAATAAGTAACATGAAATATGTAAGTGTAAGGATAATAATACTTAAGTGTAAGGAATAGAAAGAAAATAGAAAAAAATTAATGGAATAAAGACTAATATATACAGTGTAACAACAAGCAAACGCAGTGCGAGAAGATTTTAGTCTCCAAGAAAGAATTGAGAAAAACTGGGAGAACATTGATTTTCCACATTAACCCGAACACATAATCAAGCATATCCGTTGGTTCTGCATGAAAAAGTAGCGTAGCTGTTAAAGCACCACGAAAACAGACCTCTGAGTTTGTTCAGCTGATGTACTCGTGCTAAGCTGCAGCAATGAAGGAGTTAAGGATGGAGTGATGTGCACTGCAGGGTGGAGGATGAGATATCATATACTCTGGTCACAACAAATACACAGCATGACTTGGATGTTCCTCTGAGGGAGATTGTGCACAGGTTTTTAAACGCTTCAGAGACAAAAGAGCCTGACAAGGTGAGTGGACTTATTTGTCTTATTACTAGATGATCACGTTTAATGTATCTCTCAATGTTTTCAATTTTCATTTTTAAAAAGTCTTGATTTATAGTTATACTGTATGTGAAACTTCAAATACTATCTGGTGTGTATGCATCTGTATCCAAACCCATCCATTAGTGCAATCATATCTTACTAGAAATGTATTTGCTAGAGATTAGGGAGGCTGCTTTGCACCTACGGGTGAGTGCACTTCCTCTGTGTGTCTTTCTTCTCCAGGCCTGATCCACTGAGAAACATGAGAAGAGGAGATTCGTTTCCTTTTAAGAGTGAGCTTCTCGACTCGCCCTCTCTCCGTCTCTCACTATCGCTCTCTGTAATGTGGCAAATGGCTTTCTCTTGCGTTGTTGACCTCGCTCTCAGATATGACTTTGTGAGAGAGCCCAAGTGGGGGCATATTGACAGTGAGGTGTCTGAGAAAAGCCAAAACAAGAAAAAGATAAAGACAGCAGAGTGTGGGTCTATGAGCCCAGTACTTTGGAAATAAATAATGAATGATGACACTGTGGATGATGATGTATAGTCAACCCCACGTTTCCATTTGTGCAGACTCACAGACACACACTCACATTAGCACAGTGCAGAGTGAGCACCATTAAGCTACACCCCACATTAGTGTCTGATGATTCTCCCTGCAGAGCTGCACTTTAACACAGTTTTCCAGTCCTCAGATCTGATGCTTCCTAAACCAGACACTTTGATCAATTAAGACAAAGGCTCCTGCAATGATGAATACAATATTTCATCTTCTGTGTCATTAGACAGAGAGGATTTCCACAAAACTTAATGAAAAAATGTGGTATGGGCCAGAAAAAAAGACAGACTAAATCTGAGCAAGATCAGGGGGTAGACTCAGGATTAAAAAAAAATGTGCCCCCTTTTTTTAATCATTGTGTGATAGAGAGGTTTTCATGGGAATAGTCATGGTTCTTGCAACACATGATATTTATGAGTGTGTGAAACTTGCACCTTGATTGAATTTAAGGGGCCTGTTGGGGGGAGGGGGAGGGGGTATGGGTTATGGGCTCTACCGACTGCCATTGTAGTTTCTGAAATATGATCCCTTTACAAATATTATGGATCAGAAGCATTATAAAAATGATTAATATCTTACATGTGATCTGAACTGCAGTAGTCTACAGGAAATGAACATCAATGTGTGTTAACGGCCGTCTGTGTTACAAGAGATAGAACAATGAGTGGTTTGTAGCCTTTTTTGGATAATTCAAGCATAGAGAGACGCAGCATGTGCTTTTTCACTCTCAGCCATATCATTGTTATACTTCAAGGAACTCGACCACATGTGCATCACAAGCAGATATGAGAAATCACCTTGTTGTTGAGCTAAAGCGTTTATGCGCAGCATATGCTTCCATTTGTCACAGATTATGATCTGAGGCCATGATTTATTATATGCTGGTTAAACAGCCTGATGAATACAGTATCCATATGAAGACTATTTAACCATACTGGCAACAAAAGGAGTATTCTCACTATTAACAAAGAAGAAGCTTGTGCATAGTGGTGTACGAAAGGTCAGTGTGGTGTTTAAAAGTGAGCAGTGTTTTTTCCAAGTCCACGAAGGCGTCTGCAGGTGGACAGGACGTTGTAGCTGGCCGTCAATTGTTGGGTCAGGCGGCTATTCTCACTCTCCAATTCTTTCACCCTGCTCTGAAGTTGTTGAGCTCATGTTGACGCCTGAGTCGTGCTCGCTGATTGGTGGCACGTCTCTTTTCTCTTACTCTGATTTCACAATATTGACAGGCCTCTGCTGGTGACATGGTGGACATAAGTGCACCGAACTCCCATGTTTCCAGGGAGATGATGAAGTCAGGATCCAGGCTTACACTGAGATCACTTGTGTCGATCTTGGTTACCAGGATGTCACTGTCAGAGTCAGTATCAGTGCCAGTGTCAATATCAGCGCCCACTGATGGTGGTGGATCGGTGGTGTCATTGAGGAGGGACAGATAGTCAACGCCATCCAGCAGTGACCATGAGGAGCAGGATGGTTGTGGACATGGGGACAACACACCTCTTTGCGAATCAGTTGGTGACATGGGGGTGAGGGGTACATCAGCTGGCATGCTGACGGATGAGGGTGGCTCTGGGTGTTGAGTAACCGTGTCTTCTGTGAGCAGACGATACATTATGGAAGATGTCGGAGGACGTGGTGCAATTTTTTCCTCGCCTGGCTATTGTTATGTGAGTGCTGAACAAAACATATGGTCCTAGTCTTATTGTGATAACATCAATCTGTGCCCCAGTGTACAGAGGCATGCATAGAGCTTTCTGTAGTTGTGCCATGTCATAGATATATTTGAGTGAGACAATGCAATGCTCCAGGTTTAGTCCTTGCAGCAAAACATATGTACTGTTCTTGTATGCCATCTGCCATACAAAGGTGTTGGCAGTAACGGATATCCTTTGAACTGCACTGATTGGCAGTTATATTGTAACTCAGTTTTGGACTTTTGAAGTGATATAGGGCCATATGGTAAAAGGTCTAGTATTGGTTGAAGGTTTTCATTATATTGTCTTTCTGCTTTGTCTTTCTTTTTACGTCGCGTCCTAGTCATATTATTTCTTGTCGATGTACGTTCCATTATTTGATTAGTTAGTTTGTTCCGATACTTCTTCATGCCTTTGTGGAATATTCATAGCTTCGTACATGCTTTCACATGACAGTTGTTCTACTTCTAGTTTGGCCATAATGACACCTTATTCTATGTCATTAAGCACTTTTCTTTAAATCAAACACCTGAAATGAGTGTGCATCCGTACCGTCTTCACCTACTCTTACCCCTCTCTTTATTTAATTACTCCCATTCAGTGCTTTACTTTGTTCAGAGGCTTGGTTAACCAAACCAATCCTCCAACATGCATTGCACACATTTAGTAGGAACTCATCCATTCTCTCCGCACCATGGTGTACCATATCTAGCACGCTGATCATGCATCAGATATGTTCTGCATTGAATTTTTACCCCGCCAGGGATTTTTAGTTTTTAGTAGGGTTTTGCATTTAGATCAATTTGTTTCAGTAATTTTAACTAGGTTCTTTAAGCGAAATAAAAATCATAATTTCCACACCTGGGCGGAATCCTGCACTCAGACATTCACCTCTGAGTTTTATGACCACTGATGTTCTGAGATGCAGGTCTGCCCCGGTTGAGGTTCCTCAGGTGCTCTGTCTCTCCTATGCTGGCTCGCTATTAAATGTTGGAGATAAAAAGTCTAATACTGGGCCAGATACTAACTACTGGTTATCAGTCCAACTCTGACACCATTATAAATCTTAGTCTTTGGAGGCCTTTGATCTGAGCCTTTAATCAGTATGACTTCATGTACCATTATCAATCGTAGTCATTGGAGGCCTTTGATCTGAGCCTTTAAACGGTTTGATCTTATTAGCCTGCCGCTGTAACTGTTTAACATGTCTGAACAAATATTATAAGTACATAAGCTTGCAAAGAATTAATGTATACAGAATTTTCTACAACAGACCCTAGTCGAGATATCATCTGTATAGTGCTTCACTGAGTCTGACCTGAGAGGACAACATCCACAGATATGGCTTCGGGTAAAGGTAAGCTTAGACCTCGTGAGATATACTGGAGACATGTTATGCAAGATAAAAAGCAAAATGCTCGTAAACTAGAGTTAAGCTTTAGACTTAACTTTCTACAAAAAGGAGTAAATCAGCAGTTAAGTTTGACAGCATTTTTTCTTTGTCCATTAAATGTCAGAAAAATGTCTAAAACAACTTCCCAGACTCCAAGTTGATGTTTACGAGTGTATTTTTTGTGATGTTCAGTTCACTGTCAGTAATGACAAAGGAAAACTAAAAAAATCGAACATTTAAGAAGCTTCAGCCATCAAAACATTTTGTTTTTTTGGTCTAAAAGTTTTATCATCCAGCTCAGCAGCATGAGAAAATATGTTTTTGTAGAAAGTAGTGGATACTAGAGGCCTAGCTAGCTAGTCGCTAGGGACAGTAAAATTAGCATTTCAGCATGATGCTAATGTTTTATGTATAGTGTACGGTGTTAGCTAATAGGCTAGCTAGTGTGTGGGTTTAAAATACATTATACTACCAAGATGTTGCTCCATTGATCAAATTTAAGTACTGCTAATTTGCAAGACCCAACCTTATCAGTTAGGTCACAACATGTGATCTAGTTCATTTCATTGTGTAACAGATTTGAGCTTTGATGTATTAATGCAATTCAATTGTTTTGTTGTATTGTTTTGTGGTAAAGCAAAACAAACAAAAAACCCACAAACAACAATCAAAACAAAAACATTTTTCCTTGATGTGAACAATTAAGTTCCTAACCTGGACATGGGATGGCGTTGTCACACTAACTGTGACTACACAACGGTTTGACAAAAATTAGGGTAAATGTGTGAAAAGTGTGTGTGTGTTTGTTTCATAGAAATGATTTCAGGTATGTAGCCTATGTGTGATGAGCGGACAGTTAATAATTCAAAAGGCCATCATCTCCAGATCAATACCAGTCTATGAGCCTGTCCCTTTTCACAGTGTGTTGTGCCATAAAGCTCCATAGCAGCGTTGATGCACACAGCTGTTGTCAGGCCAGTGTTGTGTGTTTGGAATGATAAGCTTCCTGGAAGCACCCGGCACAGTGGAACATTGGCGGACATGATACCACGCAGCATGCAGGCCTTTCTCTGTTGTTGCACCAGCACTCCACTGACCAACACTGCATCCTGTATCACTCAGGATATCAACAAGACACTGTCAGTTCAGCCAGGTTATCTCAAAGCAGAAATAGACAGTTCTCTGTTAGGCATGGCTGCTGCAGTATATAGGTCAGAGTCTGGTGAACGACTGTAAACTGATGCACTGTTTCCAAAAGGACATCCTGTTGATAGGCTGCGGTGCTGAAATGAACTGTATTGTGAGGAGACAGTGATAATAGCTCAGGAAGATTTACATTCCTGCAAAGCGTCATGACTGGAATTTTCAAAATGTCATTGTACCAGTGCACAATTTATAATGCTATTAGCATAAGTATGGTGGTAATCCATGTGAATATTCCACTGGACCAGCTAATGTTTCCTTCACAGTATCACATAACAGTCATTTGCTTATAATACTCATATTGTTGTGACATCTTTTATAATAGAAGGGACTTTTTAAAAAGAAAATATACCCAAGACTGAAAAAAACAATGAAACTAGATAATAAAATAATAATAAAGTATACTACATGAATTGGCAGTTGATGTAAATTGGCGAAGATAGGAATGAAATGTTTTTGGTCTGCTATTCTATTCACTGGCTACAGACTATTTTGTGCGACAAAAGTATAATTTTTTTCACTCCAGCGCTTGATTGATTTTCCTTAGGCTGCACAAGTCATTTTCTTTTCCATGAAAAAAGAACATTAATGTGATAGACGATGTCTGACGTAGCAGTGACAGTCCTGGTTGTGTAGGAACAAGAAAGCCCAGATAGACTGAAAACCCAGCAGTGTGCAGAAGTTGTTTTATATCTTTTAATATGGAGTTTGGAGAAAGAAACCAACACCTTTTGTTTTGTTAATGTTTTGAAAAGTTACCCTGCAGCAGGACATCTGCAACAACCACAGCGCTTCAATGTCACTTGAGCCCATTTTGAGCAGTTCACACAGAGCTCTGCAGGTGGTGACCCTGTGCAGCAGTTTACTCTTGAGTTTCCTGCATCCAAACACAGGTACAACTGTGTGTTTACAAAACAGCAGAAACCAGACAGAGCAAGTGGAGTCCATGTGGGGGAAACAGGTTGTCTCTGTGTCCTGTGATCACATGCCATCTCACTATACCGTCTGCCTTCCTGCAGACATGCCTCGCCAATTCCCAAGGGTAACTCTTAGCGAGGCGCAAAAAGAGACTCAGATGCTGGCGGAGAAGGTTTATGCATCTGCGTTAAAGGAAGAAGACACCAAAGATGCCTTATCAATGTTCACCGTGCCTGAGGACTGCCCCATCGGCTTCCAGCAAGCCATGGAGCACGAGCTGCTCAAGGAGCTGGCAGAGCAACAGTCAGAGCAGTCTACCAAGAGGTAGGTCTTTCTCCTGGTGTGGCACCAAATCACAGACAATCATCTGATCCACAGATCAATGTCATAAATGATCTTTTTTTTTTGCAGGAAGAAAAGCTTGAGGATGATTCGCTCCCAGTCATTGGGCCTGCAGATGCCAATGAGTACAGATTGGACGAGGCCAGTGACTGTTACACCATACCTGTCCCCAAGCTCCACCTGTTCATCAGTGACAGAAAACCGCCCTGATTACCAGAGGGTCACTATTAGTGGTGATTACTGTGCTGGAGTAAGTACTGTAAACCCCAGCATTAACCTCTGATCATTAGAGTTAGAGAAATTAATGGCCTTGCAGATTTACATATACATACATTTGCACAATTCCCAGTTAGCTGAGACGGGACAATACTTTGCCTGATTGTGTTTTGTGTCCTTTCCCCATTCAGATCACAGTGGAGGACTATGAACAGGCTGCCAAAAGTCTGTTAAAGGCCCTGCTTATTCGTGAGAAATACTCAAAGCTGGCCTATCATCGGTTCTGCAGAACAACGACCCAGTTCCTCTGCAGTGCTGAAAACATTCCATGGAGCGAGGAGGATGAGGTTCAACCAGGTTTGAAGCGTTTGAAGCATTGATAATGTATATATATATAAAGATGAATGACATGACAGCTCCCTGTAAGTGAAGCCAAAGTGTCTCGATCGCCCCCCTGGTGGCTGGCTACAGTATTGGCCATATATCCCACCTCCTTTATGTTAGCAGATGGGACATGGACCAAACTACAAAGTCAAAATACACGTCAAATACATTTTTCTCATCAAACTGATGTTTGTTCAAGTACAATTTTTTTTGGTAGATTTGGTTTTAATTAGTAATTTGATGCTATAAAAAAAACGGGGTAAAACGTCATGATTGACAGCTGAGACTGACTTGTGATTGGCTGAGCATGCCTGTGGGACCTTGCTACTGCGTCTCAATCCAAAGATTGCCACTACATAGACTCCAAATGACAACTTGGGCACAAAATGGCAGCATTCATGTCTGTGTTATCTTGGCTTCATTTCTGGATAGTGGGAGGAAGTAGAGACGCGTCATCCATCTTTATATGCAGTCTACGGTTTGAAGCACCACTCACTGATTTCTTATTGTGGTTTATATGACAGTAACATAACAATGCTGTGTCCTCCAGATATGTGCCCATGTCCATTAGGTGATGAAGATCCCTACAGCATGGACAACATCCCAGAGAACCTCAACTATGAACTGAAGATGAAGGATGGAATAGTGAATGTGTACGACAACGCTGAGGCGCTGATACAAAACCAGCCCCATGACCTTCCTTATCCTGACTTAGAAACATTCGCCATCGACCTCGGCCATTTGCTGGCCATGATTGCAGATGGACCCACGTAAGTTGACGCTACAGTTATGCTGGTTGAAAAAAAAAACAGCCCTTGTTGCAAAACTGGTTGTTTCTGCCTCAGTAGAACTTAATCACACACGTACGAGTTGCATACGATGTAAACCAAGCTCCACTTTCATTTTACAGGAAGACTTACTGTCACAGACGACTAAATTTCTTGAGTTCAAAGTTCTACCTCCACGAGATGCTCAATGAGATGGCCGAGTTAAAGGAGCTGAAAAGTGTTCCTCACAGAGATTTCTACAATGTCAGGAAGGTTAGTCCAACCACCGATGTTATGTAGAGTTTGAAATCCAATATAGTTTCCCAAAGATTACCTCTGTAAAAAAATACTTAACATATGACATTACAGTCTGAAGAATGACATTTTAAAGCACATATTTTAAAGCAGCCTATTTGTCCAGCAGACTGAACATATTGCTTGTTTTTCTCAGGTGGACACTCATATTCATGCAGCTGCCTGTATGTCTCAGAAACACCTGCTGACTTTCATTCAGAAAACGTATAAGACCGATGCCGACCGTGTGGTGCTGGAGACGGCCGGACAAAATATTACTCTGCAGGAGGTTTTCCAAAGCCTCAATAAAGACCCATATGACCTGACTGTGGACTCTCTGGATGTACATGCGGTGAGAAAAGAAGTTTCTTTCTTTCATGCATAAACGTGTACATTATGTTCTCATAAAAAACTGTGCTGTGTTAATTAATGATGGTGGTATTTTTGTCAGAATGTGGCAAAATAGGAATTTCATGTAAAAAGAATCTCTCTGCGGTTTTTAATAGTGCGCAACAATGGCTGCCGACTTTTAGGAAACCTCTGGTTCTGGAAGCAAAAAAAAAAAAAAGCTGAAAAAGGAAAGAAGGAAAAGGACTATACAGATTTTTTTGGTTTAATAGTGAAGGAACTACGTATCCCATAAGCCATTGCAAATGATCCCTTGCAAAAGACTCAGCAATTCTTGAATTTAACCTCGTTGGAGTAATTTTCACCCCTTTGGACACTTTTTCAACTCTATAAAACAGCACCATGTTAGAAACGGAAAACATGATCGCTCTGTGGTAAATTGAATGCTTTAACGCTGAGTGATCTGATTGTAGCTAACATGGTAATCGCGAGCTCCACCAACCACAGGCATCAGGTAGTGCAGTACCCGAATGCAAATCTTAAAACGCAGTTCTACAGGTGGATTAAATGTTGTTTCACAATCTCGTAGCCTGTGTGAAGTCTACCTTGGATGGTTGATAGATCTCTATCCAGAAAATGAATGGGACATTAAGATCTGGAACAACACTGTTGAAAAAATACCAGAATAAGTACTTTTCCATACCTGACCACCCAGGGTTTATAATTATTTATAATTTATTTGTAATTCATGCATTTTGTTCCCAGGGGAGACAAACCTTCCACCGGTTTGATAAGTTCAATTCCAAGTACAACCCAGTGGGCGCGAGTGAACTTCGAGAAATCTTCCTGAAAACAGACAACTTCATTAATGGAGAGTATTTTGCTCGCATCATAAAGGTATCAAGTCATGTTATCCTGCAGTTTAAGTCAGAACGGATGCAGGGACAGTTGAATACACTACTTCTCTCTTTTAATAGGAAGTGGCCCATGACCTGGAGGAGAGTAAGTATCAGCATGCAGAGCCTCGTGTGTCCATCTACGGACGCTGTCCAGAGGAGTGGGACAGTTTGTCCAAGTGGTTCATCCATCACAAAGTCCACTCTCCAAACATGAGGTGGATCATTCAAATACCCAGAATATAGTGAGTGCCACTGATAATCAAGAGTCGAATTAAAAATAATTTGTGAAAATATGAAATCTTGAAATTGCCCAAATGTTTCTTTATGTTTTTTCAGTGACATTTTCAAGTCGAAGAAGCTGGTACCTAATTTTGCCAAGATGCTGGAGAACATTTTCCTTCCTCTGTTTGAAGCCACCGTTAATCCACAGGACCACAGAGAACTGCACGTTTTCCTCAAATACGTAAGATGTCCTAAAAGATGCATTTTCACTGCTATTAAAGTACTACCACTTTACATTAACTTAGTTAGCATTCAGTATATAAATGTTTGATAATATTTAATAATATAGTATCGTACAATTATAAGAAATTTGTGTTGTATTGTTTTTAAATGTAGTATAACACATTTGTAGTAATACAAAAGAAGTCTTACGCTTTTTGATTGTATTTGACTGTAAGAAATTACATTTGTGACGTTTTCAGACTTCAACTCCACCATTTTTGTGTGTCTGTGTGTGTGTGTGTGTGTGTGTGTGTGTGTGTGTGTGTGTGTGTGTGTGTGTGTGTGTGTGTGTGTGTGTGTGCAGGTGTCAGGCTTTGACAGCGTCGACGACGAGTCCAAACACAGCGATCACATGTTCTCCTTCAGGAGCCCGAAGCCAGAGCAGTGGACTGCAGACGACAACCCTCCCTACAGCTACTACCTGTTCCACATGTATGCAAACATCATGGTCCTCAACAACCTCAGGAAGTAAGAGCTCATCCACCTCATCCTCCTCTTACTACACACACCTCAGTACAGGACAGTTGACTTTACGGTCTGTGGCAGCCGACCTGGTGAGTCCAGCACCAGTGGGGGGGACATTTTACTTTCTAGAGCCCTCATTGAAGGAAGTGATCAATCATTGGACAGCAAGAGGATTCCAAGTATAGAACAACCGGCTGATGAGAGTATCCAGAGCATCTCAATATAAAGCTGATATCTATAAACACAAGGATGAACAGAACGACACTCTCTTCTGATTCTCTCGTGTATTGATCGTGTATTATGTCCTTGTGTGTCAGGGAACGTGGACTGAGCACCTTCCAGTTCCGCCCACACTGTGGAGAAGCTGGATCCATCACTCATCTGGTCTCTGCCTTTCTCTCTGCTGACAACATCTCACACGGACTCAACTTGAAGAAGGTACTCGACATGTGTCAAGAGGGTTATTTTGAAACCTACTGTTACAGTCTTAAGTTCAGATGCAGAACTAATAAGGAACAAGGAGTAATGCTTCCCAGAGCAGGGAGCAAACAGCGCCCCCTCCTGGACACGGGCTTGGGAACTAAAGGTGGTCTTAATTTACGATGGTGTTTCTTTGCATCACTTGTATCATAGAAGGGAAGTAACAAGTGAGCAACAAGTAAGTAACAAGAGAACAATATAGGCTACAACTAAATGGTGGAATGAGCTCCCCATGGACATCCGGACATCAGAAAGTTTACACATCTTCCGCCGCAAACTAAAAACACATCTCTTCCGACTATACCTTGAATAATATTTTTAAACTAACAATTTAGTAGCACTTAAATGGCACTTACTTATAGCACTTTGTAGTTTTGCTTTTTTGAAGAAATTGTACTTTTTCGATTCTTGTTGTTCTGGGTTTGTACCCTCATGGTTGAATGCACTTATTGTAAGTCGCTTTGGATAAAAGCGTCAGCTAAATGTAATGTAATGTAACAACCAATGTTTTATTATTATTTAACTTCCTTCCTCTGCTTATTGTTCTCTTCTCTATTGGCTCATCCAACTATTTTTATTATCTTTTTTTTTCTTGATTATTTTTCCTTTTGACTTAATTATTCTTTCTTTTAATAATATTAGTAATATGACCTTATTTTTAATCTTCCTCTTTGCCATTCGTATCGTTACCATTGACCAGAATAGGTTAGTTTGAGTGTCTCTTTACTTTAGACCGAAAAGCTATGTAGCTCAACACTCAAAGCAAAATTTTCTTGCTTCTGTCTGTTTTGAAATATTTGTTGGTTTGAGAGCAAGTTTTTTTACCTTGTTTATCGAACATGTTTATAATCGTGGTTAATGATGGATCAGCCTAAAATTTGAGATGGACATTATATTCCAAAAACACCGGAACCACAAAGTTCGGCCTTACGAAAAAAACATTGATGACAGTGACACACTGATCAATCTATAACCCAAACTGTCCAGATTAAACTGGACAATACGTATTTTACAATGTATAAAGAGATTATTATACACAATATACGATGATTATATACAATTATATATGTCCACGTATGTTTCTTCAGAGTCCTGTGTTGCAGTACCTGTACTACCTGGCCCAGATGCCAATTGCAATGTCTCCACTCAGCAACAACAGTCTGTTCCTGGAATACTCCAAAAACCCTCTGAAAGAGTTCCTGCACAAAGGCCTGTGTGTGTCCCTGTCCACAGATGACCCCATGCAGTTCCACTACACCAAGGTACACACAAACAAACAACACAGTGTTAATACAGACTGCTGTTCAGTATCTCACATTCCTCATGTGATATCATGCCAGACTCTAGCGAGAGCTTTGCAGTGCAGATCATTCTGATGTGTTGTTTGTGTGACTCTAGGAGCCACTGATGGAGGAGTACGCCATCGCAGCTCAGCTGTGGAAGCTCAGCACCTGTGATGTTTGTGAAATAGCCAGGAACAGTGTTCTGCAGAGTGGACTGTCTCACCAGGTACAGAGACACTTCCAATCCACATCTCCATCGCGTTTCAAAAACATTCAACCCATTCGTCTCCAAACTATTTTTTTATTTGTTGTTTATTCACAGGAGAAGAAGCACTTCTTGGGCGTGAACTACCTGAAAGACGGACCCGAAGGGAACGATATCCGGCGGACCAATGTGGCACAGATCCGCATGGCCTACAGACACGAGACACTGTGTAATGAGCTTAGCTTCATAGTGGAAGCGGTGAAGTCTGAAGTCGTAAATTCCCAAAGTGACTAAAACAGACATCACATTAGTCTACGCATGCTGAGCTCAAACTTACCTCCATTTAGCTTTATTTTGAAAAGTGCCATTTAGTGACTGCGATGGTTAAATAATAATAAAAAAAACATATCCAGTCAGTTAAAGTACAATGTTAAGCTGGTTCCATGTTGAAAAAAAAAGGTTATGGTTGGGTCTCAAGGGTTTAGACAAACTGTACAGAGCTGCACGTGTGTACTATAGTTTCACATACTTGTCATTACACAAAACCCACTATGTATAAACACTTGTACTTTACACTCCATTTCATGATCGGGGTGTGTGAAATAAACTGTTGGAAACATGACAACTTTCAGGTGCTGTATACACTGCACATTGTCCATAAGAACACTTGTTGAGAGCTTTCCACACTGTTAGTTCAGACAGGTCAGAGAGATGGATGATGTCTGGGACACTTCCTCCGTCTCTGCCTTAAATAGAAAGAGGTCTCAGTGATAACTAAGCTGTTAAAAAAGTGCTTACAAAAGTTTATTTACATGGATCCTCACGGTCTACAGCAGCAAACACAGTGTTAAAATAGTAAAATCATCATTCTTTAAAATGATTGGATGGCAAACATCGCCATCTAGTGGCTGGGCAGCACCAGTTCATGACATCAGACGATAACAATTTACAAACACATCCAGTGCAACTTGTGCAAAAATAAAATGCACTTTAGGGTCATTCTGTTGCATCACTATCAGACAAATTAAGAGACACGTCTTTGTCCTCGTCCTCCACTTGTATCTTCTCCTCGTCCTGAGCGTCCTCCTCGGTTTGCTCCACACTCTTCACACACGTCCAGTCTTCTGTCTCGATGGACTCCTGCTGCTGCTTCATGTCAGAGCTCTGAGACTCAACCCTTCTCCTGTTCAAAGAGAGGAAAAACATACCACGTACTGATATATGTAGTAATAACCAAAGGAAAACAGATATGATAAAAGGAACAGATCACTATCATTCAGGACCAAATATAATTTAACAAATAAAAGACCTAGGTAATAGTTTTATATAGTATTTTCATATAGAAAAACACTTACGACTTCAGGTAGACAATGAGGATTATTGCAGTAAGAAGAAGGCCGCAGGTTGAGGTGATGAGAACAACCTTTCCTGGAACATTAAAAACATGAGAGGAACAGAACATCAGTCATAAAAAATGTTTATAAAAAAATAACATCCAAGCATTTATGATAAAAGGTCTTTAGTTATATATTTAATAAAAACAAATATCTGTTGTGGAGAAGACTCTTGTACCTCCTGCAGAGCGAATTGCACTGCCGATGTATCGGGCTGGTTCTCCCTCATGGTCTCTGGTTTGAGGAGCTGAGGAGGAAGAGGAGCGAGGCGAGGAGGAGGAAGACGCAGACTGTGTCGTCTGGGTGGAGTGTGTTTGCTCTGAGTGATCGCTGCTGCTCAGAGGGCTGGTAGTTGTTGCATCCTTCAATTGTGTTACTGCGTCTGTGAGTGAAGACCATGACAGATTGGATTATTTCCTATAAAAACATGTCATTTAATGAATGTAAATCTGTAGAATTCATTTGTTTTAACATTGAGGGAAAACTTCTATCTGCCTCCCACTTGCAGCTATGTACTGATTTTGATAGTCTTACACAGCTGTACTGACACAGTGTAGGAAAATATTCAAACTATATTTCTGAATGGTTGTTATGGTACTTCATTGATAAACTAATTCAAAAATCATGTTAAAGGAACACATCACGACTGTGGAGGTTTTAAACAAACTCTTCACGTTCCCTCTGAATTCAACCTTACTATACTTTCAATATCTTCTCAGATTTTTATCCCAAAATATGTAGAATATTTAAAAAAGGCAGTGACTCTAAACTGAGTCTGAGATTTACACATTATATCTTCAATAACCTCCTGTAATTAAATGAGGGTTAAAGCACTAGAGAGAATTGAAGATAAACAAGTTAATACCTGATTCATTGAAGCAGAACACATCAAATTGTGTTTTCACAGAGGCTCGCCATGGCACCAAACCTGTCTGGCCTCGTCCACAGGTAGAAAGTGGCTTGATGCGGGGAACGACTGCAAAATGTTCATCAATCCATCCAAACCTAAACAAAATAAAAATATCAAAACCCATGACAACAGGCTTATTATCATCTGACTGAGCTGACCCTGTGCATTTCCTCTCTGGTCCTATACCTGCACGTTTCTAATCCTCTGTCGAGCGCGCTGTTCACTTGGGCTTTGGAGGCGATGTGCACTCCGAGGGACAAGCAGAGGCTCCGAGCTTCAGAGGCGTTGAAGGCGTACTCAGGCTGGTTGAGGAGATTTAAGGAGCTGACCTGGAAAACTCCAGCAATACTTTGGTTCATTGCTGGGAAAACTGGAACAAAACAGCAAATACAACATTTTCACATTCAGGTTTAACTGTAACATGATTAAAAAAACAAAAAAACATTTTACTGCTGCATATACACGGTTAGTTACATTGTAGAAATATACAAAGTGATAAATCTTGGAAATGACTCACCTCGGATGTTGCTGGTGTCAACACTTTGACCAGAGATGAGTGAAGTAAAGGACAAGACAGATGTGAGGCAAAGCCAGATCATATTCATGACTGCTGCGAGTGGAGACGGACGACAAGTGCTGCACAGTTAATGTGTCTCCGAGCCAAATGACAGGGTTAAATAGAGTTGATTCTGTTCACTGGAGTCTCTGGGCGCTCATTGTCAGAAAGTAGAGGAAAAGGAAGAGGGAAGTGCTGCACACAAGTCAGATTATGAGACCATCATATGTCCTAAGAGCAGGCCCCGGGAGACAAAGAGATAAAACTAATATGTCAGCAGGACACAACGCTGAGAGACATTTACGTGGAAGGAAGGTTATCACAGGAACTTTCAATATTGGTGCTTTCATGAACTAGTGTGACCTTCACTTCTGGCAAAGATATAACAAAATAGAATGATGTGAGCAGTGGGAAAAGTGATACGAGTATTTTTCTCTTCCACGTACTCACATACGTACTTCACATTATATTATGTTAACCTTTGGTTATTATTATGTTTATATCAGTTAATGGAATGATTCTTTGCTCGCTGTAAAAGGAGTAGAATTTGCTCCGAGTCAGATCAAAGAAAGGAAGGGGGAAAAAAAACCCTTATCCTTATGACTTAGCTGTGACCTAAACAAAAAGGATCATTTGAGCTGCTCCCTAAATTCAAGATTTTTTTTCATACTTGAACAAGAGCCTTAATTTGAACGCTTTAGAAATCCATTCCATTTGTTGGATGTAAGTTTTATGCTCAGAGCAGAGCACGTCAAAATCGAGTTAAAACCCTTATAGAAACTTGAACATAACGTGTTGAAAATTGGTTTTCAACACGTGATAAAAGTCCGCACTCATAAAGCAAGTGATTTGCAGTGTTACTGACATGTGACTGTGGCCGCTCTGTCCAAATGATTTCCTCCCTCGGGGCCTCACTCAGTCATGATCACACTTATGATCTCTGGTGTCCTCCGATGAGCTTTCGGCACATGACGACATTCCCACTTCCACAAAAACATCTCTTCGCCAGCCCTGACGGCAGGAAATGACGCCAAGCGCGCTGACGAACACGCTGCCCTGTTTTGTCAGATGTGAGGTGTCAATGAGGCGTCCGGCGGGCACAGTAAATGACGATCTGGAGCTGTGGACAAGGACAGACAACTTCTCTCAAGGGGGAGATTTGTGCGTCTAAAGGGTCACATTAGGACCTTATATTGTTAGATTACAACAGTCAATGGTTTCCTCAGTTGATTAAGAGAGTCCAGTGGGATTATGATGGAATTTGGAAGTGATGGTTTTGGGAAGTGAATACACGCATGTTGATGTGTTGTTGGCTCTGCTTTGTCCCAAATAAACCGTGACCGTGTGGAGCCAGGACCACGGAACTGAAGCATCTAAAAGGAATTGAGCCATTATAGCAATGTCTTCAATGAAAAAGATGAATTGGATAATTCATACCAATACTTTGACCTGTTCTATATGAATATTAATATATTTTCAAAAACTATTTATTTCAATTGCTTCCATGTCATGTGACCAACTGACTCCAGTCAGGTGCTGAATGGTATTGCTACTCTAGATCAACAGGACACACTATTGGACTTCAGTGGTAATGATATATATTTATCTGGGATTTGTTTGGAGTCAGTGGGTCACATGACATGGAAGTGATTCAGAACAATGTAGTTATCTCCTCTTCAAACGGGAATTTATTGATGGTCCCTAAGGGAAAGCCCTGTGATCCGGAGTAAATGTTGAATATTTGTCGTTAAGTTAAGTTAAGTTAAGTTAAGTTAAGTCAAGCCAACTAGCTGCTGGCTCCAGCTGCATTTGTCCATCCAAGTTTAGTGGTTTTACTTTTCACCTTAAACTCTGAACAAGAAAACTGCAAATGTCACGTTAGAAAAGGGAGAACAGCGGTAATCTCCTTTCATGCACCTTTATTCAAAGGTGACGTGTTAGAGTGAAACATTCACAAAGAACCAACAACACAGGCAGAAACACATGTGCAAAGAAGATAAAAACACGTCTCATGCCGTCGACACAGTGCTCTCACAGAAGAAGAAAACCTCTCAGTGCTCTGAAGACAATCCAAAAGGACTCAAACGAGAACCGTCAACTGCAAATCATCGCACTTACGGAACTACTCTGGAATGTGCTTATGTTTTATATTTAAGACTTTAAATAAACATGGTAGAACTTAAAAAACAGATCATAACAATTAATTCATTCCTCTATCTTTAAATAAGGATTCAATTATTATCTAATGAACATAAAAAGATTACACTTTAAAGCTGAAGTGGGGAACTTTCACATATAAATAGACGTTCGTCACATTCAAGCCCTTGTTAATTATTAGTTATGAATCAGCTGCAGGTGATTCTCTTTGTATTTCTACCAGCAAATTTGCCAAAGCTGAAGAGAAGAGCAGCTGTGGCGAAGGAGATGATGTCGGTTATGTGCTATAGAACTCAGGAACTGATGCTCCAGATAAAAAACAAGTTCTGCGTTCAGAGAAGAGCCGACAGTTATAAAAAGGAAACAATTGATGGCGAGGTCAAACACAAACTACCATTGGTGTGTAGCCTCCTCCAAAAATATAGCAGCCGTGTAACAGACTGTATAAAGATGGAGGATACGACTGCTCCCCAAAAGTGAAACCAAAGCACTCCGATCGCCCCCTGGTGGCTGGCTGCAGTGTTAGCCATAAATCCTGCTTCCTCCAGGTCAGTGGATGGGACATGGACCAAATCATTTCTTCTTATAGGTGGTTTCTGTCATTTTAGGGAGCTCTTATCACACATGTGATCATTTTTTGGACAAGTTTGGTTTTAATTTATAAAAATAGGATGAAACATCATGATTTACAGCTCAGACCATCTCACGATTGGTTGAGCGCGTCCACCAATCAGACTCATGACATTTTCAGCACAAGATGGCAGTGTTAGTATATTTTGGCTTCACTTCTGGATAGTGGGAGGATGTGGAGACACGTCGTCCATCTTTATATAAAGTCTATGGTGTGTAGCGAATGCAGCCGTTTGCTCTACCTAAATATTGAATTACTGTCTCGTGTATGTGTAATTCCTCTCACTGCCAGAAGGGGGATATTACAGTTCAGCACTTCAGGTTTAACATTACAGTGAAATAAATATACATTTTTCCTGCTGTGGCATTAAATGAAAATGAAAATGCCATATTCATCATCCAAACTACCGGAATCATTATGTATGCATCTAATTTAAATACATATATTTCTTCACACTGCACTGGTCCCTAAACAGAAATAATCGTTTTCTCACCACAGCAAACAATACGTTGACTTTTCAATCCAAACTAAATAATAACTTAACGCTGACAACCAAGGGGAAGGCAACATTAACCGTGAAGCCTCCTTCTGACCCTCCAGAACCAGGGTCATGGATTCAAGTGAGTCCGGGTGTGATGATATGGTAAATGGACAGAGACAAAGAGTAACAGCGGCCCCTGTCACTCTGTGGCGGGGTTCTTTGGTCGTGGCGCTACACTCAGTCCGAACATCTTTATCTCGCGTGGTAGTTTACGTGTCCTCGCGTCTGTTGTAGTAGTGACTGAAGAATGAAAAAATACTGATGACCAGACACATCACGACGAACAGCGTCAGCGCCATCCAGAGAAGTCTCCGATTCAAGGAAATCTTGGGACAATAGCGACCGAGACGTGCCAGGACCTCCTCCATCCTCCTGTGACAAAGACCCCATAAAGAGCACAGTACTGTACATATCAGATATTTCAATTGCTGCTGACATCTTTACTTCCAGCAAGGAGGTTCTATTTTCATCTGTATTTGCGTCTCTGTTATTTGGCAGGACTACTTAAAAACTACTTAAGAGAATACCATGAAACTTTGTGGAAGGATGTGGTAAACTGTAGGTCTGGGAAGAATCTATTAAATTTTGGTGGAGATCCAGGTCAGGATTGCTTTTTTACATTGTGAGATAAGACCTATTCATTTCAACATTAATGTTACGGGTGTTGATATATTTACGAGTGTAATTTGGTGCAGATCCAAATGACAATCTGGATCTAGTGAATTTAATTTCATTGTGAGGCCTTTGTGGAGGTATGTACTCTACTGGGTACCATTCTAGTTTTTTTACATTCTCTATATTTACCTGTTTGTCTTAATTTTTCTTCCACTCTCCTCGTCCTTATTTGTTGATTCTAGTAATTTCTCCGCAGTGTTTTCCTCCTCAAGCTTCTCGTCTTGATTAACTTTGTTCTGCTTCAGTCCTTCTTGGTATCTGCATTTGAAATGTTAACATTTACTGCATATGGTTGAAAGAATGTCCACATAATCTAAATGTAAATGTTCCAATACACACACAGTACGACACAAGATTCACCTGCACCATATGAGTCATCACACATTGCGTGTTTGTGTGTTGTCAATGAGCAGGAGACAAAAGGCCTCACCCTTTATTGTACGCCTCCTCCTCAATCTTCGCCTTGAGCTCGGCTCTGATCTCGGCTCTCATCTCCTCTAAGTTGACTGAGGGCTTGGCCGGCTCACTTTCCTGCTCCAGCACACTCTTTCCACTGCATTGTTTCAAATAGGAAAGAACAATCAGCCTTGGACACCATCACGGCAGCAGGCGTTACAAAACTGTGATGAGTGTACAGTTAGGTTCCATCACAACCCTGCATGTGGCCTTATCTTCTAATGGACAAACTGCAGCGTGGACTGAGTGGCAGCGTGCATTACAGGCACCATCATACACAAGGAGAGTACAAACAGAGAAAAATGGAGCTGGCACTTAAAACAATTCCATCTCCTCAGAGAACATCGAGCGCAGACACTTGGGAGCTTCACTCAGTCTCACTTTGCAACCAGGATGTGATTAGAACCGATGTCTGGACTTTGTCAAACTCTTGCACATATGTTTAGATTATGACCCTGGATAGCATATCCATCACCCACAGCAGGGTTGGATTATTATTTTATGCTTTCAGGGTTATTTTCACCCCGCTGGTGCTTTCTCTGCAAGGCAAAGCACATCCTGAAGGCCACACAAACAGGTCGAAGGTCCCGCCGCAGCAGAAAACGCTTTTGATAAGGATGATTAGAAGTTCTGGGTTTTTCTTGGCCCATTGTTTCAAGGACTGTGGAGTGACCTTGGGAATGAAGGTATGTGGACATACTGTACATGCAGTGTGTGTCTGTGTGTGTGTGTATACGTGTGTGCATGCACAAAACACAACCAGAAAACAAAACATACCATTCAGCTGCTGGTTGTACCGCCTCTCTGGGAGTGCTGACTTTCATATCATTCGCTTCACACTACAGGAAGCGGATTTACAGAATTGTTATTATTATTTTTCTAACAATAGTACAAAATAACATGTACTCAATTACTGAAGTATTCATATCCTTCAAGTAAAAGTACCAAAACCACAGTAAAATTACTACATTACAAGTGTTGCATTTACTGTGAGAGATGTTCTATTTTCGCTCTCCTGCAAACCAAGGGTTATCAAGTACATGTGGGTTGATTAATGGGGTTGGAAAGAAGAAAAATAGAGTTCTGTTAAACAAATTTGTGGTTATATTTTAGATTGTCTCTAATCTTTGCAGTTTTCTGTGAAACATTGGATTTTTCATCTTCGGAGTTTTGCCTCTTTGGTGGAACTGCTAACAACGCAACTCATTATAAACATGAAAACCACATAAGATGTGATTTTGTGAATGTTATGATTCCAACTGTAAAGTAACTGTAGCGGTCAGATAATTACAGTGGAATAAAAAGTACAGTATTTCCCTCTGAAATATACTAAAGCACAAGTACAGTAGTTGAGTATAGTTACTTGCCATAAAACTTAATTAATATAGATTCATGCCTTTGGGCATCTTATTCCTTTTAACCAGTATTTTGCAGCAATACAAGATAGAGGGTTTACATTTTAAAACACTATTTATCCATTTTGCAGAAAAACAGTAAAACAAATAAAGAGTTATAAGTTATGAGTAAATGTCCTTGGATAAATTTACTCTACTGACTTTAAGTCAGCAGTCATGCTGAGAGAGTGGGTGTCATGTCATTCAACGCATAATATGTCATTTCCCATCATTTCCAACAGGACAGGAGGACCTACCAGGACAGGAAGAGCAGCACCAGTAGTGGGGCCAAGGGCTGGGTTGGGGCCTGAGGACAAGCTGGGCCCTAATAACAGGTTGGGGCCCAGGGCAGCTGTGGCTGGACTCTGACCTGGGATGTTCAGGAGGTTAAACTTCGGCACCACTGCTACACTCACCCTGCGTCTGGGCAGAGCCTGGAGAAGACCCAAGAAAAGAAACAGAACAGAACAGGCAACAGTGTTGGTGGTAAGAGCAGGAAATGAGAGCAGTCATGAAATCTTGTACAGACATTAAATTCAGAAATTACCTTTCCAAGGGTGAGGGACATTGATCTTGACGACCGTGCAACTCCATCATCTTCATGAAATAAGACAAATCCAGCATTACATAGGAACATGTGTAATGCTGGACTGCTGTAATAGGACTGTTCTTATGCTGCAGAGCTGCAGTGAAGCTGTGTACACAATATGTGTAAAGTGCAAACTGCAGTCAGGTTGAATAAGGTTCATGCTTTATCAAAGTCTTGGCTGGATATATAAAGCATAACAAACTTTTCATTTACAAGAAATATGATGTCAGTTGTTTGAGTGAGATTCATTCCCCGAGTTTTCCTTTGCTTTATCTGAATGTCGTCATCAGCGCATGGTCTTACCTCCAGTGTCCACAGACCCACTATAACAGCGATTTGAGTTCTGGTTGGCCAGCTTCTTAAACTCCGTCAGCTCGGCATGATCCTTCTCATACGTCCGCTTCAGATTCTCCACGTATTGCATCATGACCTCAGTGGCCTTGTTCATACGTTTCTCCTGTTGTACAGTGAAGGAGTTGGTCAATACAAAACTACATTACAGAATGGAAGCACAGAAACGGGAACCTACTGACAAAAAGCGTTTATTCTGCCATGAGCTTTGACATATATCAGCTGACTGACTGATCAATAGTTAGATCAATATCTAGATGTGCACTGGAGCTTGTTTCCTGAAATCTTATTGAAACAGGCTTGAAAGGAGTCAATGACTCAACCATTCAGAGAAATGTGCTGTAAAACCAAAACAATGAGCCAAAAGGAAAAGTGTCATAGAGCTGCCATGCGACAATACAATTGATTGTGTTTCATCGTATCTTTACCCAATCACTGGCTCCAAGTTATTTAACCACAGTAACTGGTGGTAAATATAATGTCACTGTTATAGTAACCATATGTTTGTCTCTTATTGGATCCAGCATGTGATAGTGTGAGTTCACAAGAAGAAGAAGAGTTTATGAATATCATTAAAAAGGCGTTGTTATTAATAGGTGGTAATTTATCTGAGTGGTTTAGGTGTATACATAACAAAAGACCATTATATTAAGGGAACAGTAAATTTGCCATGTTAGTGACGTTGGTCGTTGCCAAGACATCCTGCATGAGACGTTATCGTTCAATCCATGAGCTGTGCTGTGTATGTGCACAATGCAACATCTGTCCCTTAACAGTCGTGCATTGTCTCTTGTTTGCACCGTCATCTGCACGTGTTAGTAGAACTGCACCTGTCGAACCGCCCCGACGATCTCTGCCCGGCTGGAGAGGCGTGTGGCCAGGCGGTGCAGCACTGACACCGTCTCCGTGAGGCGCTGGTAGGCTTCGCGTTGCTCCAGGTTCTGGCACTGTGGCGAGGTCGTCTGCAAGAGACACACAAAATAGTCTCTCAGAAAAACAAAGTGCAAATACCTGGGATGAGACTCTTTTTCAGACTAGATAAACATTTACTGTGGGAAACATGAGGTGATGGAACTCTTATGAGCCACAGAGGATTCTTCCTTTCTAGTGAGCTGATCTGATATTGGCTGTTTTGGAGGACCGACCTTCAGCGCTCCTTTGAACTCCTCCAGCTCTTTCTCTGTGTCTTCCTCAGTCATGTTCCTCTCCCTCTCCGCCTGTTTGAGCCGCGTCTCCAGGGTGTAGTTGTCATTACGATAAGCCAGTGACAGCTGGACAAATGCATTCTGCGGGGAGGAAGTTAAAGCAATATGAACAACACGTTTAGCGCAGAGGAGCTGCAGGCAAATCAGATGAATCCATTTCAAAAGTCTCCCACACCACTCAAAACACACATATACACTAAATGCATTGGAATGTATGATCATCTGTTAACGTGTGAGGGAGAATCGAGCAGCAGCTGAAGAGGAGCCTGGGGAACTGGCTGTGATTGTGACATTCAACCTCCTCGTGCTTTGCTGTGTTGATCAAAGCCCGTCTGCACAGTTTTTCCAACATACATGGGCAACAGCTGAGAGGAAATATATGACCTCTGACTGTCCTGATCCAGACACGTCCCTGGGGGAGCAGCCAGAGGGGCCGCAGCCTGAACCCTGACAGCGTCACTAACGTTTGCATTTGCTCCACAGGAAATCACTCCGGAGTCTCTTCGGTCCGATCAGGAACAGAAAAACACTTTCCTGTTGACAGGACAACGTCAAATCCAGGGAGCCAATTTTTACGACTGTGTAATGAACTACTTTGGTAACAAAACAGGTTTTGATAAACACGGGGCTGCACGTGTCAAGCGTTCAGCGGCGAGTGGAACAGTACATCTCCACTGTGAAGTGTTTGAATGGAGGTTTCTGCTCAAAGTAAACACATTTTTACGACATGTTGTTTTATTCTCATGTCCCCAGTCAATTACCGTAAATCATATTGAAGGCAAAAAATGAGAATATTATATTTAACATATTACACTTGGGAAGTAGAACTTGACAAGAGTCCAATTTGTTTGTTTGTGTAATTTAACACTTTAGGTCGTAAATAAATGTTAATAAAGCTACTTCTTTTACAGATATCATATCACACATGCAGATATTTAAACTGCAAACAAGCACGAGAAGAAAAACCTTAACACAAACTCGACAGCGGCAGAACTTTGATACTGAACTATTAACACTTCATCACGAATAGGAAAAGGTAAGTAGTTGGTTTTTAGGAGGAGAAATCAGGGAAAATAACTCCACAACCTCAACAGATCTGATACCAACCTCAACCTCCTTCTCAGTCAGGGGTGGTGCGCTGGAATGAAAGCAGACATTAACTGTTAGTAAGGTGGGAAATGTACACGTTCAATCAAAGAGCAACTCAGACGCAGGGAGGAGTATGTTTGAGCTATTTGTGAAAGTTACACACCAGCCTGGCAGACCCCGGTGTAGTTTCAGTTTTCTCAGCATCACGTCTGAAATGTTCGGCATCGCATCCAACTTCTCCTTCGCCTCCGCGTTACTGGCCGGGGTGGGAGTCGGATGAGGACCTGCAGACACATCGCTGCGTCAATCAGACCTCAAGGAAATGATCAGGTCTTGTTTTTTGGGTCAAGTAATTTGCGACATGTCAGCAGAGTCTCAAGTCCTTTCATGCAAACCTGAGTAAAATCACACAGTGGCCACAAGTACCAGCTACAGCATAATGATAAATACTGAAATATACTATGACAGTAGCATAAGTTAAGTCATTTAGGGATGTCTGTTATTACATTTTATAATATTAGTAATATTTATCTCCCTATGTTCCGAGCTTTCATCTGCCAATCAACACTAGCTGCTAGTTCTTAAGTCAAGGCTGGTAACTAAGGGTGACCAGGCTTACACCACCAGGACCCCTGATGTTTTAAAATAAAAATATTTGGGCTATTGTCCACACAACTTACAAACAACATAATGTGTGTGTTTGTTAGGAAGTAACAAGTCCCAATCCTTGCAAATTAAGACTCAAATGTTTCTAATCCAAGTCTACAGTTTAATGTTATTTCAAAACATAAATCATACATAAAATATTTAAATTCCTCATTATATCAGATGGTCTTTGGCTCACATGCTTTAGCAACCATGCCATCTGCTGATGGAAACTGAAAACAGCAGCTTTCTCTGTTGCGAGGCCAGTTAATGGGTGGCACAGAGGAAAAACACACACGAGCAGATCATCTCCATTTTGTGACGGGAACAAATATTTTCCCTGAGATCCAGGAAGTGCACACCCTTGGCGATATTGCTGAATGTACTGTTGAAAAAAAAAAAACGTTCTTTCTTGCACGGACAAGAGGGCAAATGAGGACTGTTACCCTTTTCCTGTTCAGCAGCTTCACTCAAGTCTGCTAACTTGGATCCCACTATGCTTTGGTTACGCATCAGCTTGTGTTCCTAGATACACAAACACACACAAAAACAAAGCAGTTATGTTTTATTCCCACGTCATTTCCCCAAAGAGACATTTGACTATAAAATAAGAGCGAGTGATGACAATTTTAAAATCCTCTTCACCAATGCTTTACCTCTCTGAGTTTAGACAGTTTGGGCACACCCCCCGGCGGGGCAGAGAGGTCCTTGTACCCTGAAGACTTCAACACATCTCTGGGCTTGTCTGAGAAAGTGTCCTCTGCTTTCGGAGGGAAACTCGGCGCTCCGTTTCTAGAATTAAGGCTGCCCACAGCATCCCAGGAAACTGCTCTCATTAGTGGAGGGAAGGCCCCGATTGTCTTTATCTCTGCTGTACAGGGGGCCAGCTGAGTGGGGGGTCGGAGGACGGGCTTGGCCACTCCTGTGGCTGGGGCCTGGTTGGGGCTTTGGCCTGAACCGGCGCCCTCATCTGCTTTATTGACCGCCGGGGGACTCTTAGGTCCAGTGGGATCACAGTTCTCCTTCTGAACAGCAAAACGGGGCGTTAGAGTCCCAGAGGACACTTTCCTCTTCTCAGTGGGCTTCCAGTCCACCAACAGCCTGCCCTGAGGTCACCAACATAATGACTGTTAGTAATACAGTTTACAGTTTTTATGTTTGAATAAACCTGTGGCATTAGAATTTCATATTTGCATTGAAACACACACACACTAAATTCAAAGATGCAAAAATATTGAAATAGTCTGTAGAGGCTTTATGCTCAGACACAAGAACTGGTGAATTAAAACTTTGACACCACAGCGGTGGTAGTTTAAAAAAGTCAAATTATCAGTCAAATAGTTACAAATGCAGTGAGTAAGTCTGTTGGTCTGACCTCCGGATCCTGGGCCGTTACTTCAGTCTGCTCTCGCCCTGAAGGAACCTCTAGAAGCTACAAGAGATCAACACACCACGTTTTCTTATGTTAATGAATATTCCTTGGATCAATAATGAACTTTCACTATAAAATCAGACAGAGTTTTTAATTGTTAAGACAAGTGTACATTTTCTAATTGTTTAGCACATTTCAAACACAGACACAAGTGTCTTACATTAGGTACGAACTTATAGCAGACCAGTGATTTCTTTACCTGGCCAACAGACTGAGTCGACTCTGAGGGTCCCGCAGCTGACAAAGCAGAAAAACAACGAACAAAATCATACTCAAAAAGTCCAATGAACGTTAATTTAAGGAGTAGTATGAAGGATTTATCATCATTTCATGTTGAGAAGGGAGAATGCAATCAGTTGGGTAACGTGAAAACACTGCACGCCAGGAACAGGGTTTGGTTTGTGCATTCTGGGCGAGTGTGGAAACATGGCGGACTCAGAGGAAGAGAATCAAGTTTCTATGTCCTATAGATATGAACGTCTCAGTTTAAACTGACAAAAACACAATGATTATTGCTTTCAGGTGATTATACACGGATCAAAACATTATCTCCCATGTCTGCCAGCTCTAAATCCTACACACATGCCCTTTGAACGACAGAAAATAGTACAAAACTTTAAAATGAATAGTAAATACAGAAGAATTTCATACTAAGGAAGAAGAACAGTACACACCAGTTTGAGGGGCCACAGTCAGAGAGCTGCTTCTAGACGAGCACGGTGAGGATGATGGACTTAGAGTAGGAGAAAGACCTGGGGGGAAAAAACTAAAAGTTAGTTCAGTGAGAACTTTACAAGTAAACAAAATGGAAAAGGGGAATACATACAGAACCTCAAGCATCAAATTTTCTTCAAATTCAACAAGACAAAAAAAAAGAACAACGCCTTAACATGATTCAACCAATGTTCAAGAAATAATAAGCTCTGTTCAGGGTTGTCTGTGTGCACGTGTGTGTCTGTGCCTGCTCTACCTGTGGGTGAGTCTGTGCTGCTGGTGGAGCGGCGGCCGCGGCGCGTCAGGAAGCGGTCGCTGACCTTTTTGGCCTGTTCGAGCAGCTCCAGGTTCTTCTGTCGATCCTCCTCAGAGAGCTGCAGCTCCGGCAGCGGATCTTTCACCAGGTCGATCACGTTACCTGTGCTGTCTGAGGAGAGTGACACACACACACACACACACACATTAACCCTCATCCTAACCTTAAAACATGTCTCCAACCTAACATTTAATGATTTACATTATGAGGACTTAACTTTTATCTCCATAGGGATGAGAAGTATATATGATATGAACGTATAAACAGATGTTGGTCACTACAACATGAGTAACACCTGTCTCATAAGTAATACCCACTACTTAAAAAAATAACACATTTTCTTCTACATTTATTTAGCTGGTTTTGGACAAACATCAATTTGAATCAGTAGGTTTGTGGCCTTTTCCAAATAAAGCTTCTGATAATAAAATTAGATATTTAAAATGAATGAATTTGATCTATAATCTTTAAGAAATGTATGTTTTTATGTTTTAAAAGTGAGTGAGAGCTGCTGGGTTGGCCTCAGTTAGAGATGAGTTGTGTCTTATGGATATTTAAAGGCGACGAAGGACTCACAGTTGGACGTGAGCCAATAAATCTGGTGATGAGAGTTTCAGGCCTGTACGAGGACACACGGCTGTGTTTTTATTCATCACATGAAATCTTTTAGGAAAATGAAATCAAAGCTGTTTTGAAATCATAGTTTGACAGAGGAGGCATTGCTGTGTTTCAAATATCCACTTTAGAAAAGAAAACACAGAAAAACAGATTGACTGTAGTGAATGTTTCTGGTGATAATATCAAAATAGTTCTCATGGTGGCGTGTTTATTTTTAGGAATCATTTATTCTGCACTGTGTGTGTGTGTGTGTGTGTGTGTGTGTGTGTGTGTGTGTGTGTGTGTGTGTGTGTGTGTGTGTGCGTGTGCGTGCGTAGGGTTTTCCACCGACTGTGGTGATGGGTCCTCCAGTGGAGTTTCTGGTCAGGCGAGCTCTGGGACTGTGCGGCCTGACAGAGGAAACCGTAATAATTCAGTCACATTGTCCTTGTTTACAGCTGAAGTTCAAGCAAACCGATGGCAGAGGGTCACACGTACCTGGCCTGTTCCATGGGACGACCATCTTGTTGGACGATGGTGGCCTGCTGTGGGTAGACGATGGTGGGCGCAGTCATGACGACAGCTCGGGTTTCACAAGGTACAGACTGCAGAAATAAAAACAGATTTCCAATGAAACTTGCTGGAAGGATGTGGTAGGGGTCAGCGAAGAACCTATTAATCTTTGGTGCTGTTCCGGATCAGGGGCGAATCTAGGATTTATTTTCAGGCACATTTGCAGGAACTGAAAATTATGAGTGTTGTCGGAGGTACGCCCTCTGCTGAGTGTCATATAGTTACTTGATTCCTTAAAAAGTGGTCAAATTGAGCTGTGGACCCCCAGTTTTCATCAATCTCGGTCTTTCGTGCTGCATTTAAGTACTTGACAGTACACTACACACTGTTGGATATATTTGTTTGTCTGCTTGTTTGTGGTAATGAAACACCACACTGGCTATGTAAATCATAAGCACATACCAATCAAAGGCATGATGCAGGTATTTAAAACTAGATTCATAGTTTGTATATTGTAAACCGTTTGCGTTGTACTGCAGTTGTGTATATTACAAAATAAATTAGCAATTAATGACCACAAACATAACTTCCTGCTTTGCTCAGAGAATAATCCCCGACCGCAGACATTCTGCACAGAACTATGCAAAAGAAAGAAGATTTGCATCCACCAGTGTGACATTTAGACAGCTGTCTTTGTAAACCTATAATAAACGGTTCAATAGACTTCACCATACTGGAGTTAGACTTAGTGTTCATGGGTTTGATTATCGTAAAAATGTGACAGAGGAGGGAAGAGATGCTCACTTCAAGGAAAAATAAGCTTCTCATTTGTTAAAGCAGGCAAATATAGAGGGGTTTTCCGATTTAACTTTTTTGCTGTACATTGTGACGTTCTGATATTTGTTAGATCTATGAACCATCATGTTCAAGTGTTTACTGATCATAAATGTCCCTGGTTTGACTCCTCTTATTTGTCTGCTCTCAAATAAAGACACAAAATAAAGACACGAGTAAAAAGTGATTTCAAACAATGAGCATGAATATGGAACAAATAAAGAGAAATGTGTTATACCCAAACTATACCAAATTAAAGGTCATTCAATTTTGAGTTTTACAGTATGAACTTTTTGTCTTACTATTAAATCAAGTAAACACAAACACAGATCCAACTCTAATTCCCTTGCAGCTCCTCTCATCTTTGCACTAGATGGTAACCGTGCTGACAGGATACAGAAAGTGTGTACATAAAGCTGTATACTATTATTGTGTTGGTCTATGCCCTGAAGATTAGATTATACAGCTTCATTGCATTCTGCAGAGACGTCTTATCTGGCCTGTGTGTTTATGAGCGACTACAGCGGAAGGCAATGTTCTCAGAGGACTGAGACGGCCGACTGTTTAACACATTGTTGTCTGCAGAACAAGCGTAAGATTCTGTGTGTGGCCCTTCAGGTTTTATATTCATCATGTTGTTGTGTTGCTCCGAAACTGAAACGCTCTGTGGTGTAGTGGATGATGAGAGGATCCTGTTTAATTTGATCTGAAATAAAAACTGTAACATTTAGTCATTTTTTGTTGTGGACAGCTGAGGCCTCTGTCACTCACTGTGCTGGGAGAGCTGGAGGAACTGTCCAGGTCCTCTGGGGAATCCTCCTCTTCCTCAGGCAGTGTGGGCATGCTGGGGAGCAGTGGGGGGTGAGAGCGGGTGTGGGGGAAAATAAAAGGTCTCTCAGCAGCAGGAGCTTTGTCGCAGGACGCCCCGGAGTTCTGGTCACTTTGCTCAGAAGGAGATTTCTGCAGTACGTGTTCCTCCTCCTCCTGGAGCGGAGAGGACACAAACACACGAAGACACAAACACGCGCATTTTATGTGTGGACAGGGACATATGCAGAAGATCAGTATGGGAACTGCTGATCCTTTTTTTAATTGTCTGAGAAACTTGAATGTTAAAATTCTGAAGAAAAAAATCCTTTCTGGATTTCTGACCACAGCTAAATATATGATACACAGAACCAAACATTCTCATTATAAACAAATCCCAAAATAGCTTCATCCTCTACTGCTTTGCAACGGCGGTATTAGCAAACGTTCCCAACAGACTGTGACTAAATTATCAGAAACAAAACCTCTTCCTTTAAACTGAATTTTTTATACGACGTGTTCGGCTTTTAAAATTGTCGGTATCAATCATTGTCCCACCACCTGGGGATCAAATGAAGATCAGAAAATACTTTGAGGCAAAGTATAAGCAAAGAAAAACATGAATATTCATTTCAAGATATCCATAGATTGTGTTTGACAAACAGAATTTACACGTTGCTGTTTGTTTCTGAGTGTTTTTTAAGAGATGGGGAATTTGCTGAGGGTGCCCCCTGCTGGAGGAGCACCAAAGAGAAGGAAGAAAACGGTTTATTGATAGAAGCCCTCTCAGCTTTTAATAATCCATCTCTGCTGTCAAATGCATGAACTAGACTGTCAAAATATAAACCCCACAGTACACTACAGGTGCAGGAAAGCAGAAATAACAATAACCTACTGGCTGCTGCTTATCTTGTGACAACACAGTTCATCTGCCCTCAGCGCTGCATAAGAATCCAAAACCAGGTGACTTATTATTTGTTCGATCACGAGATCCAAACTGTGGACAAAACACATTGACACTATCTTCACTGATGCCATCTACGCACTGATGTTTTGAGCCAGTCAAATCCAAATCACTTGTTGTCGCTTCTGCAACTATTATGAAATTATTATAACAATTATGGCATAAAGATCAGACTCTAAGGGGCTGAAAGTCTCACCCAGGGCACCAAAATGTCTAGAAATGGCCAACAAGTATAAAAAAATGTATAGCTTTTCTGTCCCTGTGGTACAACTCATGAATCAGAGATGCTGAAAAGCTTGATGTTGAAAAATAAATAGACTGTTTGGGTTCGGGTAAAATAAGCATTTAAGTTAGAGGACCTTCATTGTCATGGTTACAATACAAAACACACAAGGTTATACAACAATCATGGTCAAGGTCAGAGGAAACAACACGGGAAATGGACAGTGGTCCCTAATGATAAAATATAAAGTTTTGTCGACTCCTCCAACCATTCCAACATCTCCTCCTCCTGAACTGATCATAGTTACAGTGACGTAAACATGTTGTTTTGGGGCGTTAGCTGAAATGACTGTTGCTTTTTCACACAACCACTAGATGGTGCTTAACAATAAAATGTAACTATGGGTCGTAATAGGCTACTGACCCTCGGGGTCGTTTTTTTATTGGTAGGAAAAGACCCTGGTTTTTCACATCATACCAGTGGTCACACTTCACTTTACAATGGCGGAAATGGATTCAACACATTTGTTAGACCACAGGGACTCTGGTGAGAAACACTCAATGTTAACATGAGTTGGTTTACAAGACAATGCCACATCAAGGCACCTTTCAGATATTAAATATGTTAACTAAACCTTCCTTCGATGGAAACATTTTAGAATAAAGATGCCTTTCAAGTCTTAGATTCTTGTATAATCATGAAATAATAAGCAGAGATTTTATTATTTCCTGATGTTGAGAGAAGCAATTAACAAAAACAGCAAAACTCACTGAGGGATTGAAAAGGCAAATAAATACGACTCGTGATGGAGCCGGCGAAGCTAGTTACGTGTGTTCTTGTTCCCACACTGTGGCTTTCATCAGCCAGAAAGTGTTTTGGGCAGAAACTGTCAGAGTGACTCGGATGCACCGAGTTGTTGTCAGTCTCTGCTACGTTCAGTGTTACTTGTTCTCACAGGCTCACTGAGCTCCAGAGGGACAGAGTAAAACAAACAGAGGGTCCCATGGATAGATTATGAAAATAATACAAATATGAGCAGGGAGATAAGAGAGGAGAAATGATTTCTCCACACCACAATGTTGTTTTCCCATTTAAGGCAGATAAACGTGTGACTTAAAATCTTAGTCTTAGTTTATGGTGGAAAGACACTGTCAGTGATGAGAACATAAAATTAACACATATGTGTGATGTAAGTGGAAAACCAACTGTAAAGAACAATGATGCAGCATTTAGACACAAGGAAAAAGGAAATAACTGATCAGTTACTGCATCTGAGGAAATGAAGGCATCTTGTCACTCAGATAAAAGATGGAGTCAGGAAAGTGAATATACACTCATATTATTGGCATTAATGGTCAATGTTGTATCAGCATCAGACAACCCATGATATCTATGTACATATAATATCTGTCAAAATGTGACCGCATGTTCAAATCAAAAACAAAACCTGCACTACCACTCGCTGTGGATAAATAGCAAAGCTATATCGCATTTTAATTCTTAATTTCTTTGCTGATTAATTTAGTCATTTACTCATATAAGACAAATCCCATCATATCTTATTTTGCCAGAGTCAAAAGGGACATCTTCAAATATCTTCAGTTAATATGTTCAAGATATTCAGTCATACAGCAAATATTCACAATTTGGAAGCTGTTGGTACTTAAAAAATAGAAATTTATTATTATGTTATTATTATTGTATAGATCTACTGTATAGATCTATTGTATAGAGGAGTCAGGAGCAGATTTCACCTCCTGGAGGAGCACAGTGCACTCAGGGTGCCTCTCTATCTGTCATGGTCTCGCTAAAAATAGAGAGATTTACATACTGTATCCATGACCAGCGCAGGTGTGGCTGTGTTTTCACTGCCCCTGTTGTCATCTCGATTCACCAGCTGATGAATAAGGCGAGGATTATTGGTTATTTCTGGGATATAATATGGCACGCACTTCACACCGGACAAATCCGAGCTGCTCAGTGTCATCGCAAGCATGACAAGTTCTTGGGAACGTATAGGGACAGAAAGGCTGTGAGTCACTGGGGAGGAAATGGGTTGTTTAACTATCTTCCACAGAATGGCAGATATTTCCTGACTACAGGAATACTGTCACGCAAGAGTACAGCCACCTCTCTCTCTCTCTCTCTCTCTCTCTCTCTCCTCTCTCTCTCTCTCTCTCTCTCTCTCTCTCCGCCTGCAGGAGCATTTAGTACAGATGGTTTCATACTTTAAAAAGCTGTTTTACTACACAACTGTTGAGTTTAATGTTGAATTTCTTGCAGCTGAAGAAACTGAGAACGTTTATCTTTCGTTGACATCTTGTAATTTCACCTGATTCTCATATTTAAAAGTGTAAACTTCTGTCTGAGTCTCAGTTGTTTTTTACATGGAGACAGATCACTTTTGAGGTTCTATTGCATATATGAATATAAATATGAGAGTGAGTATTTCTAATGTGATGATGTAATTGCCAGCACAGCTTTGGTATCAACCACCTGCATTTTCTGTGGCAAACATAAATTATAGATTTATTCATTCATTAATATTCTACTTCTTCTGCAACAAAATAGGCCAAATAAGGAGAGCACGAAGAAGAACAGCAAAGAAATCACAGATCATCTCAAAAGTTTGAATATCCCATCTGAGAATGCAGCCGTGTCTTTTAAGTCCATTTTACTTTAAACTAAACAATCACACAAATGCAACAAGTAAAAAGTCTTTAAACAACAGAATCTTGCTTTTGAGCAAAACAAATCCCTTAACCAGTTTTTGTTTCTTCTGCTGACGACACAGAATAAACTATTACCTCTGGCAAATGACCACTGTCCAAACAAAGATGCCAACCTGCACTGTGGGAGGCTCGACTAGGCACCGTGTGTGTTTCCCTGGCAGACAGACTCCGATAAATATTGAAAAGTAATTGAATCACGCAGATGATTTCCTGTGCAGGTCATACAAGACTGAAAACAGAGAGAGAGAGCCCCTGCACCACCACGACACAAGGACATCAATATCTTGTTCTTTACAGTTATGTTCTATAATAAAACTTCTTCCTCCATCAGAGTCAGAATGAACTACTCACTGCGGCCAGGCCTCGCTGCCCCTTTCCTCAGAGGGAGTCAAGGGGACCGCGATCCTCCTCCTCCTCCTCCTCCTCCTCCTCCTCCTCCTCCTCCCCCTCCCCTCTCCTCCTGTTACATAAGCCCACTCCCTCATGCCAGATTTGTTTAAAATTTGGTTGTGTGAAGCAGTGAGCACAGGGCCCGCAGAGGAAGTGGTTGCTACGGAGCCACAGTCTGAGATAACATGTCAGAGGAAGTGCGAGAGAGAGAAAAAAGAAATGGATGGACAGAGTCAGTGGACAAGTCAGGTGAGAGGGAAGATAAACCCACTGACTTTAAAAAATGCATCATACACGCTGAAGAAAATACAAGATCTTGTAAACTCACCGCAGAAGCTACAAGTCAGACCAACAACAACAAAAAATCCCCAAAACACTTGCTCCCTAGCCAACTGCTCAAAGAGCTGAAGTTGCATCCACTGCAGCAACACGTGTGTCCACCTGAAACCAGGACAAGCAAAGACCCCCCAGCTCACAAACAGCCCACCGTCCAAACCTGTCCTCAGGCAGCACACACATTACCTGAGTCCACTGCTGTAGAGAAGCAGACACACACACTCCCGCTGGTCCCCTGCAACTGAGAGCGACTTCCCACAGTCAAACTGTCACCCTCTCAGCCTTTCCTTCAGAAAACTCCTCTATCCTCGGGGCTTCTCCTTCCTTCTCCCGTCCCCTCTGTTCCCTGTCTTTTTTCAGCAGCAGCCTTTCTTTCACTCCTGGGAGCTTTGACCATTTAAGGAGAAGGGCTCTGTATGCTTCTTTGGGCTGCTGTGGAGTGTGTGTGTGTGCATGTGCCGTGTGTGTGTGTGTGTGTGTGTGTGTGTGTGTGTGTGTGTGTGCTCCACTGATCATCCCTCAACTTCACTCTGAAGAAAGTTGGAAAAATATGGTATTTCTTCAGGGGCTTGTTTTGGTTTGTGTAGTGTTGGAGCAGTAGGAGTCTAGTTTGTGTGTTGTTGTAGATGCAGGGGCATGTTTGTGTGCGGCTGATAGATAGATGGATAGATCCCATCTGTCTGATCTGTGTTTACTCTGCAGCCTGAGAGGAATCCACGCATCCACTTCCCGAGCTCTTGAAGATCTTTACTGTTCGGTGAGCTTAACCATTTGTGCTGCTTTTTAGCCGTGAGAGGTTTTAAGGGGCTGCGATCATACCGATTTTTGTGTAAAAAAGAACTGAAAGAAAGAAAAAAGCAGAGCAGTCACGTTGTTCGGGGGAACACAGCTGACGTTCACAGTGAATTACAGCATCACAGTTTGAATTAACGTGAGATGATAGTGAAGGAAATTGTTCATCAAAGGACTGATGTGTGCAAAAAGGTCAGATGTTCTTCTTATCTAACTCAAATCAAGTGAAAATCTTCTTTTAATTTATGTCAGGATTGAGATTGTGGTGTTTTAACCAAAGAGCGTGATAGAAAAGGGTTTGGATTCTTTACTAAATACAAGTTATATAAGGTATAAATGGAATATAGTCAAAGTAAAAGTCCAACATTCACCATTGAATACTTACAGTAGGTACTATTACAAACAAATACAGGGTAGTGAGTAGTAGAATTAAAAGTAGTTTTGCAGATAAATGCAACTGATGATGTCGCTGGGATCATTTACTGTTAATGTTAATTAATAACTACAGTATAATTGTCTAATAAATGCAGTACAATAAAGTACAACATTTTCTGTGATTTATAGAATAGTAGAAAGTAATATAAAGTGCAAGTACATGTGCCTCAGAATCATACTTAGTATGATAGTTATTGCAACTTAAGTTATTTTCCACAAACGCCCAAATCACAAAGCTAAAAAGATCAGTTGCACTATCTTTACACTACAAGCTTCAAAGAAAGTGGTACAGTATCAGGAAAGTCTCCTCTACTAAATAACATGTCCAACAGGTCAGTAATAAAGACACAGAAACACACAACCTGCAGTTCCCCCTCTACAAGCAGATATTACATCAGTATCAGTAATACAAGCAGCAGTGTCTCACCTTGCTGCAGCTGCCGCATCCTGCGCTGCCTGTTGGAGCCAGAGCACAGACACACGGTGAAGACAGTTGATTTGCATTTGACAGGAACCATGTGCAATGCAAATGTCATGACGTCGTTAAAAACACAAAAGAAAGAAAGGAGAGAGAGAGCGAGAGAGATAAAGAGAAAACAGACAGGGAAGAAGCAAATTGAGTTTTATGTCCTGTGAGGCTGACACTGGTGATGGGATGTTCACCTGATTAGTACTAACTACTGTAACTCTTGTTTCAGGAAGTGTCTCAGCCTCCTCAGCCCTCACCCTCCTACCTCCATAACTATGGGCAACAATAACCTGGCAACCACCTCGAGTGCACCAGGCGCTTGATCCGCTGGTTGAAAGCTCTCGGCCTGCTTGGTGATATTGTGATTCCAGCCCCTTTAAGATGTTTAGAGCACCGTCAGAGCTTAACAGCAATACGTGGCTCTCAAGGAGCTCCAACTAAAACAGTATCATTCACTTCTGAGAGGATACGGATTCGAAAAAAACAACACTTCCGAGAATTTCACAGCCAGATTAGACGTCATAACTCATCACACACATCCCTGACGAAAAGCGTGGAATGGAGGCCACGCAGACGGGAGCTACCGTAGATGCTGGGAATATCTTGGCAGCTATGTCCACTTCCACACATTGGTCCTAATATAACCTCGTTTTCACTTCAGACGCCATCGCATACGCGTGTTTCTGTTTTTATCCCCATGATCTACACAATCTGTCTTGTCCTGGAAGAGTTCAGCCTCACCACAAGTTAATTCTTATTATCCAGCAACAGAGATTTTGGTGTTTCCACCCTCCTTTCATTTAATGATCGCTCATCAAAGAGCAGATTGTTTATACTGTAGCCAACACACACACACACACACACTGGGGGCATTAGAGACTCTGCGTTTCTAAATTATTTACATCCAGTCTTCAGTGGATCTTGATTCATCATCACGCAGGCTGACTGTGGCTAACAGCAACATAAAACCTAAAAAGAGGTTTAACTCCTTTGTACTGTTAACAGTGATGAGGCCAAAGTTGATTTAATATCTCACATTAATGTTTTATTAGTTTAAAGTAGATAAAGGAGGAATATAAAATTGTTTTAAAAGCCTTAATGGATGAAGAGTTCCGTCTCACAGAGCTGTGAGCCGACAGTGTGTCATGAGTCTTCTACATTTTTATAGATGTTTGGAATATGATATGCCACCAAGTGTATTCATAACATATTTTATTATGTATTTGTATTATGATTACAACAAAACTGGGTGAAAAGATGCAGTGTCTTTTTTTTTTACTCTCTTTAACATTGACAGATTTTTCCCCATTTCCCCCTTTCTCCCAGGGAATAATTCATAGATATTGATTTTAAAATATTCTAATTCCACTCTGGTTAAGTTTCTGTTAATTCTTAGTACATCCTTAAAAATTTGCTTTTTTGTTTTATTTAGTCGTGTTTTCTTCGTTCATTTACGTTAATGCTTTACATCAACATGTCCAGCTTTTTTTTACTTTCAGCCATATGACGGAGAGTTTGTGCTTTCCCCTGAAAAATAAACAAAAAAAGTATTCTTGAAGCAGTGCCAACATCTAAAGTTTTAAGTGTTTGGGAAGAACTCCAAATAAGATAAAAATCTTCCTCACATAGTCATTGACAATAGCTGGATTGAACTGCACCATCCATATCTTAATGCACAGGCAGTGAACATACCAACTTGAGATGCAGTTGGACAATTTAAACTTCAGACAGGAGGCTATAGAGTAAACACTCAAGAAGACATAAGTGCTGCCTGTTCATGTAAAATATCCTCCCCCCGCCCCCTGAGCCCACCCACTGGTTCCCAGCAACTTCCACTTCCATGCCCCCACCTCATCTCTACATCACAAATAAACAATTACATATAAGACGAAAGAGAAAGCAGAGGAGCGGAAAGGGAAAAGGTTTGCCTCGACCCATTATGGTTAGCATTGTAAGTTTTGGAAAATATATAATGAAACATCAAGATTATTTGTGCACAAGCAGCAGATTTCAGGAAAATGATCAGATTCAGGCTATATAGAAAAAATGTTCCTTCAGTTTTGTGAAGACAAGTTCTTAAAGACTAATTTGATCGTAGAAATGTTTTAAAGGAAGTGTTTGTGCTGTACATAGGAAGCTGTAGCCAGAGGCTGGTTATCTTAGTTTAGGATGTACAAACAAAACATGGCATTTTAATAAGGAGGGCCTTGGGGTCAGAGCCAGGGTAGATGTTTCTCCACTTTATTTCTCAGTTAATTTTCTTCATTGGCAGTCATACCCCCGGTGTTTTTAAAGTTTGTTATTTATTTACATTTCTGTTGTTCTTTGAAAGCTGCAGGTCCTGGATCTCTCAGCGTCTTTAAATAAATTAGCTCAAAGCTCTTCAGAATAAATCAAACAACAGGGAACAACTGCTCACAAAGTGATTTGAACTTAAACAACCGACATTGTATAAACGTGCTGCCGTTTAATAATGTGCTGTAGCTAAAAATACTTGACCCTCTGTGTGTTTACCTAAAAAAATCATTCTGACCGCCAGTGATTCCCCCTTTGATAGATAACACACTCCCCACGAACCTATTCTCTGTTCCTCTTACTGTACAAGCTGTTGTGTGCAATATAAATATCTGCACACTGCACAGTCTATTTGCAGACATCCTCAGAGACAACCATTTGAAACGGAAGTGGCTTTAATTCATCTGTGTCTCACAGCATACCGGACAGAACTGAAGCTGTATTAGTGTTATGCTGCCATCGTACCGTTCATGAGTGGAGGCTCACTGACTTCTGGGATTACGGGCGACAGAGGAGGACTCTCTGTTCTTTCTCTGTTTTCAGGCTCCACGTCAGACTCAACTGTGGTGCAGGGGACTTCTGGTTCAGGATCAGCCGACAGACCAGGACCTGGATGCTACAGAGACGTACAGAGAGAAAAGTGATTTATAACTGTACATATGATATGAGTAAAGAATCAACTTCTGAGTTCAAACATTAGATAAAAACACACAAATGAAAACACACAACAGCATGCACTGCTCTTCAGTGCTGTGAATGAAAACAAAACATGTACTCAACATAAACAACATAAACACTACAATCATAAATATCAGTCCCCTAAATATCTTTTTCATCAAGATCCATTTATTAATTATTCTCTAAGAAAGCAATACAAATGTTTAAAAAGCTCTATCTTGCAATGTTAAAGAAAGTTCCTGGATCCGCCCCATGATCCCAATCCGTACCAAAATTGAATGCGATCTTCCCTGACCTATAATGTTTTTTTCGTGGTATTCCATCCGGTACTTTCTGCATAATCCTGCTAACACACAAATAGACGCAGATGAAAACACAGCCTCCTTGGTGGAGGTGATAAAAGATTTGTAACAAACCTGGTTTGGATCTTTTTCTGCGATCCTGACCTCCAGGACATTCAGCTTCTGGTCAGTGTCACTTGCTCGGCCCAGAGCCTCCTCCACCCTCCAAGTGATGCTCTCCATCCTCGCTCTCACCTGGCTCACCCGCTGCTCGCTCTCTCTCACCAGCTCGGCCTTCTCCAAGGCGTTGGTGACCATGGCCTCCATCCTTTTGAGGGTTGTCAGCAGTCTGCTTGTGGTCAACTGAAGCTGCGCTTGCTCCTGCTGTGAGGCCGCTCCGCCTTTGATCTCCGTGGTCACCGCCGCATCCCTCAGATCCTTCACCACCGTCCCCACAGCTTTGTGTGCCACTACTCTCTCAGTGCTGGTCCCTTTGTCAATGTGACAAACTCCACTGCTGTTTTTTTGCTCAGAGACACACTCCAGTGCAGATCTGAGAGAGACTTGCAGGTGGCAGACCTGCTCCTTCATATCACTGATTGTCTTCTCCGCTCGCTGGAGCTTCTCTTGCGTCTCAGAGAGCTCCTGGGTCGACTGGGTCTCCTTGGTGCGGGCCTTAGCCTGCTCCACGCTGAGGGCTCTCCACCAGTTCACCACTGCCACCTTCTTCCCATCCTGGTTCTGAGTCGGGCTCCCCGTCTGGTTTTGCTTTTGCTCCTTCTCCCAGGCTCTCCTCCGCTCCTCCACCTTCTCCCCTCTCTCCTCCCACACACATTTCTGCAGCTCCAGCTCCTGCAGCCTGAAACCACCACCACAGCTTTATAAACATCTCTTTTACACACTGTTATGTCTGTAGTGTGTGTGATACCAAGGGGTACTAAAACTGCACTTATGCCTGTTACAGTCTTACACACATCAGATAGTAACTCCAGTTGGTTGCATAACGGAGATGCCTATAAAAACACTGTCAAAACCAGATACCATTTTTATTAGCTAGAGGAAGCATAGGAACAGAGACTAACATCAACTGATTCCAGGCCGTTACCATAAGAGGAGAAAGGGAGGTAAAAATCTCACATACACATTGACAAGCTGCTGCTTGATGCTTGCCTGTTGCTGCTGGCGATGAGGAAAAGGCCTCTCCTGTGTTTCTATAGGAGAGGGGTCCTGTGTGTGAGAGATGAAACACCAGAGATAAGACAGAATTATACATCTGCATGTGAATGCATGTAGTAATTAACGTCCTTTGGTGAACATCTGCGGCCTCCTCACCCACTCTGGATACTTATTCTGCAGGAGATGAGCTATTTCCGTGCTCTTGATCCTGTGAATGATGCTCTGAATATCATCTGTGTGCGTGTGGAGGGATGGGAGGCCTATGTCGTCCAGAGCTCTGTGATGCTGTAGCAGACAAATAAAACAACATTAAAAACAGATGATCAGTCACCATGATAAAATAACCTGTAGAAGAAGATCATTTCCCACCTGCGGCATATCCTGCATCTCACTCTGCAGGGAGCGGTGGTTCGGAGGATCTCGACTGTAGAGGCTCTGAGGACTGATGCAGTGCCGGTCATACCTGTCGGAAACCAGCAGGAGGAATCCACATTCAACACTTGACTCATACATATTTGGTGAATAAAAACATTAGTCTTACCTCAGAAGAACTTGGTGTGAATGCTCCTGCAACCTCATCAGCTCGGACTGCAGATCCTGCGACGTCAACAGAATACAGGTACATTAAAAACCATGAAATAAAATATAAACACATGCAAATAAGTTCTGAAATAATGTTTATATATAAAGGCTGATATTAGTGTTGTCACATTACATTTTCTTTTGTGCTACATGAATAAAGTTGACATTGACATTTTCAGAGTGATCCATTGTTTAGCTTAAGCTAAACACATTACAGTTACATTTGGTTTCTTCTTGTGATTCAACTTGATGCGACGTGACCATTCTAGCTTCAACATAAAATGTCAAACAATGATAAAATCTAAGCAAAACTCTCTCAAGTTAATATGCATGTTTTATTTGTTTCATGACAGTGTCACACGAACCATGATCCTGTTGTGATTCTCCAGGTGAGAGTTCTTCATCTTATCCATCAGAATGTCTTTCTACACAGTCACATTTGGAAATAAAGTTAGAAAAAAAACAAAATCTAAATCAAAACATAAACATGACAGTTTTCTTCATTGCTGTGATGGACCAACCTTTGTGATTTCTCTGTCCCTCAGCGTCAACATAACCAGGGTCTCCTCAAATTCGGCCTGTGAACATTTATATGTTTAAAGCTCAGTGGAAAGTCGTCATGGAGACAAACACATGATGAGAGTTTCACTGGTGTGTTTCTACCCTCAGCTCAGCGTTGACCTTCCTCAGTTTGTTGATGCTCTCTTCACAACACGTCCTTTCAAAGGTGAGTTTTTCATTCTGTGTGGACACAAGGAGATTTCTGCTGCATGAAATGAACATTAGTTTTCTAAAGAAAACCTGTATGTGGATTTAGATTTAAAAGGTCCAGTGTGTAAGATTTAGGTGAAAATGATCTATTGGCAAAAATTTTATGTAAAATAATCGTAGTGATGTTTTCATTAGTGTGTCATCACCTAAATTGTATGAATTGTTGTTTCCTTTACACTAGAATGGGCCCTTTATATTTATATATTTTATATTTACAGCGGGAGTGGGTCCTCTCTACGGAGGTCACCATGTTTGTTACAGTAGCCCAGACTGGACAAACTAAACACCTTTTGAGTTTTATGACACCTGAAGGCTGCCACAGGTTCTCTCTCATGTTTGGAAGGGGAGGGTGAGGTGAGGGTCATTCAGCTGCAATATGCAACTTCACCACTAGATGTCACAAAATTCTACACCGAGCCTTTAAGATCAACATTACCTTGTCTTCAAGCCTCATGATGTGAACCTTCAGACATTCAACTTCATTGCTCTGAAGAAGAATTAAGTATAAACAGTCACAATAAAGAATTCCATTGTACTTTCAAGCTTCATCCAGAGATCACTCAGTGTAAGATGTACCAGTTTGGTGCAGCTGGTCTGAGAGCGAGCGACTCTCTCCTGAGTCTCTTTAAACACACGACGGGTCTCCTCCAGTTCTTCTGTCAGGGATCTGACTCTCACTGTTGACCGCTGAGCACTGCACACACACGTAAAAAAAAAAACACTTATTCAGCAGGATGAACCTCTACTCTAATTCAAAATGTTTAGAGCAGAGATATTATTCTGGTTTTATTTGAATACGAACTAATGGAAAAGAAATAGTCAAACTTTAACCTTAACTAAAGTAGTTCAGCTTTCTTTATAATGTAGACTTTCTCTACCATGTCATTATCTTCTGGTCTCATTAGCAAATATTGTTTGGACGGATGCATGACTCGAAACATGAATGAATGTTACAAATGAACAAATAGAAAATAATGAAAATAAACCAAGTAACATCAGAATTACGTGACTCATATTTATTTTCAAAAGATCCCAGAACTATGTACATAAAACACATGTATGAACAGGAGAAGTAACACCTTCACTGTGTATGTTTAAAAAGTCAGAAACAAAAAGATGGGGCCCACTTAGTGAAGAGTGAGTCCGATCCTCAGTGCATTCTGATATTATTGATTTTACACTTAGCTAAATGTGAGGGGTAAAACTATGGGGACACACTTGTATAAAAAATTATCTTTTTCTTGCTCAGACTTAAACATCATTTTCACAGTCAATCTTTACTTGAGCTATCAATTGTTTTAGAAATTATAACTTTTTAAAATCCACACTTCTGCCTCTGATAAATCTCTTGTTGACTGTTGACTACTAGCAGCTAAAAGAAAATATGCCTCTTAGGTGACATGACAGGGATGTGTCACTTGTACATCCACCTGAATATGTCACCTATTGAGTGAGTGGGATCTAAGATTTTTGTTCCTCCAGCTCCTCTTGGTGATTATTTCGTAACGCAAAAGTGATAAAGGAAATAAAATTAAATAAAAATGAGATAATGATAGAATGACTGGGGTTAATCCGTCACCTGCTCAGCTTGGCTCGCAGCTCGGAGATCTCCAGAGTGAGCTGCAGGTTGACGTCTTCACACTGAGCCACCGTCCTCAGCAGGCCGCTGTTCTGCTCACTCAGTTTGTGGTGAGCGTTCTTCAGTTCGGCCACGGCGCCCAACAGGTCTTTTCCATCACTGCTACAGCAAAACAAACAGGTTTGCGGTGAGGAATGACAACACGTTGATTACAGGGAGTAAACAAATGCTCTGATTAAAGGACTGAAACCACGAACCAGGAACATTGGTGGTTCTCTGACGAGGCTGCTTTGCTTTGAGGGCATGGGAAATCCAGAGCTGCAAGAAAATCCGGTTCAGTGATTTGAAAAAACAAATGTGATTCAGATGTTTCTGAGAAGTCTGAACAAAACCGTGACATCCTACCGTTTACAGGCGCTTTAGAGGAGTCTGGTCGAGATACATGACCGCCATCTACATCAGTGCTGAAACACGGGAGAGGTCAGCGAGTTAGATCCCACAGCTCGTTTCATATTTACATTCATGAAAGGAGGAGTTTCTTCCAGATATTTTCTCTTCTTTCATTTCAACATTCAATCCACATTCACACTATTATTGCTGCCTGAAAAAAGATGTGTTGAAATAAGCACTGAGATCTCCTGCTTTAGTACAAAGAGAAGGAACAAAATGCTTCGACCATCCACAAGTTATAACCCTGTTATCCAGTATCAGTAAAAGTCCTGTATTCCCGATGCATATATTATTGGAAGGTTTTTAACAAAGCATTTGTATTGAAGCATCATTTAATGTTGTCAAAGCCAAGTTAATATGATTTTTACAATTTAATATACTGTTAAACAATCACAGATTGTGATAAGTTTTAAAGCTGAAAATCTCAATTTGAAAATCAGCTAGAAACTTAGTAAATGTAGTCGAGTAAAAGTGTAAAGTATCATCAAATGAAGTGCAAGTGCCTTAAAACACCTTTATTTAATGAGCTTCAGTCTCATATAGTGATTAACTTAATTGGAAGTTTAATCAATTTGAAAATAATCAGTTTAAACTACTGTGCAGCAAACTGTCTGCATACATATTTCTCCTTGACTTTTATGTTCATTTCTTTGTATATTCTCCAGGCTTTTATTGTTTGCTCTATTTTCCTTTTGTAACTTATTCAATTATTCTACTTTATCCTAAATGAATAATATCAACATCTGAAGGAGCCACTGGGCTCCAATGATTGATATTCAGATTCCAGTCTCCTTAATGGTGCACCAGGTTTATTATTCTCCAGATTGTTTTTATGTTAAGTGATGTATTGTTTGGCTGCGTTATAATTAATGGAATAATGGAATAATGGAAATGTGATACTGCAAATGTGTGGATATCTGGATTTAGAATGATCATGGCTAAATCAAAACAAAGTTCTGGTTTTGATGCTTAAACGTGTCTTTACACACTAAATGATGGCGACCAGGAGTTTTACTCTCACCTGTCCTGGCTGCACTGGGCGATCCACTCCCTCATGGTGGTGTGGAACGTCTCTCTAGTCACAAGTGGGTCCTGACTCTCCGGGTCGAGCAGCCGCTGCAGAGCAGACAGTCTGTCCTGCTCCGTACTCTGAGCTGTCATGTTCTGCAGGTACTGAATGATGGTGGAGGCCAACACCTCTCCTGAGGGCCAGAGAGAAGCAGGAATAAATGATTCAACTTCACATGTGATTGTTTTCATTTGTTTATGTTGAGCACGGCATGAGCTTGTGTACCTGAGTTGGAGGTGCTGCATGTGTTATACATGATGTCAAGGAGTTCCTGCTCAGAGAATCCACCCGTGTCTTTTTTGTCCTCAAGCATGTCCCTCGTCCCACTGCCGGGGGACTCCCACACTTCACATGTAGAGAGAATGTTTAATTTAAATTCACACACAGGAAGAAAACATGTCAAGGTTCATATGCAGCATGTAGTGTTTGTATTGGAGCAAGGTAACTCCAGCATGTACCATCGTTGTTGTCTGACATTGTCCCTGTTTCTCCTGATTCTCTGGACGGACACGTTCCTACATCACCTGATTATTTAACAAACATCAAATACGTCTTTACCTCTAGAAACACAGATACATATTAAAATGTTTGAAATGTGCAGTGAGACGTCTCTGATATAAGTGGCTCGTGCTTACATGTACGCAGTGGGATCTACTCAGAGGACAACATCTTCTTACTGTCATCTCACACTGAGGGGGACAATGTGACATTAATTGACTCTGACGGACCTGATGACAACACAATGTTAAAATTATAAAACACAACTAAACTAGATCTCAACTACTCAAAAATCACATGTAATGGGTTTAATATACAATGACAACAGTGTTCCATCTTCAGTTATTTCTTTAAGGAGAAACAAGTCATTAAAATGAATTCTTACTTCTCAGTTCCGGATAGTTCTTCTGAAAAACAACAACAATATTGTCAAATGTTAAAGGAGGATCTTCATTTTCATTAGTGTAGTTTTTCTTGTCCTCCTCTGATTCACTGCGATGTTGAAACAAGTCCTCAAGATGCTCTCGTGTGTTTTTTCTTCTGCTTCACATCAAAACCAGCTGACATCCTGCAGCCCCCCATCATTCCCCACCTCAACCCACCTCAAAATGCTGCCCTGCAGAGGTCTGTGACAATGATGCACTACATGGATTTCAATTGAAATTCACTGGTTTAACATATGAAATGCTCCGTCTGCTGAGCATTTTTTTGTAAATCTCCTTTGCCAGGCAATATGTGCAAGGGCAAATAAAATAAAATATTTATCAATCTGTTAAAAAAAATATATAATATGCTACTGAATATCATGATGTTTATATTACCAAACCACAAAAAAGGTTTCTGCAGATGCAATGGAGACCTTTTCATGTAAACGTTCTGATGTTAGTGTTGTCATTAATGCACTTAAGTGCAAATCTTTACACAATAAGAACTTACAGAACTTAAATTGATGTGGTTTATTGAACTACCAAACAATAAGACAAGTGCAGCTGAGGCGATCAGTCGAAACATTGTTTTGTAGAATGACTGAAAATCTATTTGCTATTGTCTATCGTTTAACTGATGTTTCATCAAATTTGAGGATTTGTTGCTTTTGCTGTAGCATCTCTCACTATTCTCAGAACTTTTACATGTTTAGAAAACAATAAGGAAAATGTTCCATATGGAAAATGAGTGTCAGTCTTATTAAAACAGGCCTTGGAGAAATGTACCTGCACCTCAACCAACTACAACAGTGCTGCTTGTTGGCCTAAATTACTGCACATTTACAAGTTAATAGTAAAGGCTAATGTGTAAGGATACACAGTTAGTGGGGATACTCGAGTGAATTTCAAACCTTTACTTTCAACTGATACTTACTTAAAAGTACCAATACTGCTGTGTACAACCAGCGTCGAGTCTTCATCTCCTGCAGGAACCACATCCTCACAATGTCCATTATTCTGTCCGGACACAATTTCGGTTGCACTCTCCCTTTATTTGTTTCCCATCGGAAGCATGAAGTAGCTGCCATCACAAATCGGACAGAAGAGTGTTATTTCCTGAAGTAAATCGAAGTCCAGGGGGATTCGCGGACCGTCAGGATGTCTCGCGGCTCCATCGAGATCCCTTTACGGGACACGGACGAGGTAAAACTCCGCTTGACTTGTTGTTTGAGGCGAAGCTCGCCGTGCTAACGCTGCTAGCCGTCAATGCTAACGCTAGCCACAATGAGCTAATGAACTGTGGCTCTCAGCGTGTGATGAAACGTAAACAGCAGAAAGGACAGATTCACTCCCATTATAAAACATTTGATCTGTTTACAAACGTGCGACTTGTTTTTCTGTCGTTTCCCGTGCAGAGTTAAGCCTTATATCCGGTTTAATTCAACAACATGTCTCAGCTGTGGTGTAGTAAGTTACAGCAGCGTTGTTACAGGTTTATTGAAGTTTTAAAAGACATTTACATTGTAGAAACATCCAGCTGTTGATTCATTCTGACGGTGATTCTTTGTCACGGTAAATTCAGCTTTGTGCAAAAGTTTCAGATATTCAAAATAAAGCCAAGATCCTTTAAAATGATCCAATTATCGATCAATTAACTTCTGTCAAAGTGCAGTAATCACATCAGTCTTTGGTGGGACCACCATTTACATTAACAACCACATGTGTCACTGAAGATCACTCTCACTACGTTTGGGGTCGTTGTTATGCTGCAAAATAAACTTTCAATCAGCCTTATTGATTTTAGCACACAATGGATACAAATCTGAATATCTATAAGTGCCTAAACGTTGTATTGCTTTATAATGAGAAATGTTTATGAAATGAACTTCACCTGTATGGATTTAGCTTTGTGGGCAGAATATTAGAAAAATCTCTCCAGAACAACAAAGTATAATTTAGTAGCATTTATGCCCCCTAGAAAAGTTGAGTGAAAACCTCTAAAACACATACAATATATAACACTGTTACACAGAACTGTTGTATTAGTCTATTAGTTTCAGCTAAGTGTGATATTGTGTGTTTTCTGTAAAATACATTTAAACAATGCATCAATTACCTGGAAAGGATTGTTAGTTTTGGTTAATTTAGTGAAGTAAGTAATTTACCAAACATGGTGTTTTATCATGTTGAGTGAAAAGTAATCTAGAAATCCAATAATGCCATAAAATGTTGTTGTGCATTGTTTTGCAACATCACCTTCTCTGGTGTAATAAACCCTGGAGATGTTAAAAGGAAAGTCAAACAGTTTAAATGTTTGCTGTTTAAATCGGATTTGATAGAATCTCACATGCATCATTGTGTTTCCTGTCCCTCATTCGTTACACTTAATGATACATGTGTTTTGTCAGACGTTGAAGCTTTATAACTTAACTTAATAAACTGCTCCTCGCAGGTTATCGAGCTTGACTTTGACCAGCTGCCCGAAGGAGATGAGGTCATCAGCATCCTGAAGCAGGAGCACACGCAGCTTCACATATGGATCGCTTTGGCGGTGAGTCAGTGCAGCTATCTCAGACTGCTGTTACATTATTATTGTAATGTACGCTAATAGCATCATAAATTCAAACATCAGACACGATCTAAGTAGAGCAACGTTGAAATCTGCCCATATGTCCTCTTTCAGCTGGAGTACTACAAGCAGGGCAAAACAGAAGATTTTGTCAAGCTTTTAGAGGCGGCTCGTATCGATGGAAACCTCGACTACAGAGACCATGAGAAAGACCAGATGACCTGTCTGGACACATTGGCAGCTTACTATGTCCAGCAAGCGCGTAAAGAGAAAAACAAAGATGCCAAGAAAGAGCTCATCACGCAGGCCACGCTGCTGTACACTATGGCAGACAAGATCATCATGTATGATCAGGTAAGCAAAATCCAAGTCAGAGCAGCTGATAATCAGCTATGGATCCAGTATTCTTACATTTTAAGTAACTCACTCTTGTGTCAACCAGAACCATTTGCTGGGAAGAGCCTGTTTCTGCCTGCTGGAAGGAGACAAGATGGACCAGGCCGATGCCCAGTTCCACTTTGTCCTCAATCAGTCCACCAACAACATCCCTGCTTTGCTCGGCAAGTTCAATATAAAAGAGACAGAGATTGATCTCGACCTCTGTGATTGACTGAAATAATCACACCATTGTTGTTCAACAGGTAAGGCTTGTATCTCCTTCAATAAAAAGGATTACAGGGGAGCGCTGGCATACTACAAAAAGGCTCTACGTACAAACCCCGGCTGCCCAGGTAAACAAGTCACATGACAACAATTCTGCTGCTTTCTTTTATTAATATGTGGAAGTAAAAACATCTGGTAACATGAATATTTTTGCCAAAGGTGGTTAAAAAGAGCTGTTGGAAAAAAAAAAAAACATTACAATAGGGCATCTCCTGGCCATTTGCAATGTTTTTTGGGGGGATAAATGACTTAATGGTAAATTCATGTGGATTGATTTTCTCTCTGTCAGCTAACAGATTAATTGATTCAGCTATACACTAAACATTTATGGACTGTATTTCTTTCTTTTTTTTATATATATATATTGATGCAGACCCACCTGCTATAGGTGATCGTGTATTTCTCATACAAAGTGATGCGTTGCAGATGATTCTTCATGTATCATTTATCTCTTCTGTCCAACCAGCGGAGGTGAGGCTGGGGATGGGTCACTGTTTCGTCAAGCTCAGCAAACTGGAGAAGGCTCGTTTGGCTTTCGGTCGAGCCTTGGAGCTCAATTCAAAGTGCGTGGGAGCTCTTGTTGGTTTGGCGGTGTTAGAGCTCAACAGCAAGGAGGCCGACTCCATCAAGAACGGCGTGCAGCTCCTGTCGCGAGCGTACACCATCGACCCCAGCAACCCCATGGTGCTCAACCACCTCGCTAACCACTTCTTCTTCAAAAAGGTAATCACTTGATTATTGTCATTTGAAATCCTGACCCTAATTTAAACCATTTTCTTTCAACTCATGTTCACGCCTGTGTTGTTTGATCTTCCTTTCAGGACTACAGTAAAGTGCAGCATCTGGCCCTCCATGCTTTCCACAACACAGAAGTTGAAGCCATGCAGGCTGAGAGCTGCTACCAGTTAGCTCGCTCGTTTCACGTGCAGGTAAGATTCAGACCAACCCTTTTACCAGCACAACAATAATTTACTATGTCAATACTTAACATTTCTCATATCTCTGCTTTTTTCTTCAGGAGGATTACGACCAAGCCTTTCAGTATTACTACCAGGCCACTCAGTTTGCCTCGTCCACCTTTGTGTTGCCCTTTTTCGGGCTGGGACAGATGTACGTGTACCGAAGAGACAAAGAAAATGCAGCACAGTGCTTTGAAAAGGTTTTGAAGGCCTACCCCAACAACTATGAAACTATGAAAATCCTGGGGTCTCTCTATGCAACATCTGACGATCAGGAAAAGAGAGACATCGCCAAAGTACGTATCCTCTTTTGCCACATGTCTTTGTGAATGTCATTTTAGGGACAGTTTTTACATGGATGTCGCTGTTTTCTTGCTCTAGGGTCACTTGAAGAAGGTAACAGAGCAGTACCCAGATGATGTGGAGGCGTGGATCGAGCTAGCGCAGATCCTGGAGCAGACCGACATCCAGGGAGCGCTGTCCGCTTATGGCACAGCCACACGCATCCTGCAGGAGAAGGTGCAGGCCGATGTTCCTCCTGAGATCCTCAACAACCTGGGAGCTCTTCACTTCCGACTGGGCAACCTGGGAGAGGCCAAGGTAGCTAACAACATACAAAAACCTGATGTCATAAAATAGCCACATTTACTAGATGATTCAGCAACTGATATCACATTGAAAACAGTGGAAGTTGATTGGATAGAAAGTCCAATAACATGTTTTCTTCACTGTCATATTCAATTATCATGAAGCATTTAGAAGACTGTATAGTTAGCATCAATACCAGTGGCATTTCAAGGTTGGGGCTTATGTCTTCTCTCCTACAGAAATATTTCCTGGCATCTCTGGAACGGGCCAAAGCTGAGGGAGAGCATGACGAGCATTACTACAACGCCATTTCTGTCACCACCTCCTACAATCTGGCCCGTCTGTATGAGGCTATGTGTGAATTCCACGAAGCTGAGAAACTCTACAAAAACATCCTCAGGGAGCATCCTAACTATGTGGACTGTAAGCATGACACACGACGGAGTATAAAGTGTGAGACCATGAAGACTAAAGGCTGGTGTTCTAGAATATCATTTAAATCTTGTGGTTTGTAGGTTACTTGCGTCTTGGAGCGATGGCTCGTGACAAAGGAAACTTTTACGAAGCTTCTGACTGGTTCAAAGAAGCCCTGCAAATTAATCAGGTACTTCTTCTTCTGCTCTTTCTTGGTTTTCCAATGCAGGTGTGTGAATATTGTAACATCCGTAGATAAAGTCTCATTATCTGATGTCGGCTGTGTTTGGTGCAGGATCACCCGGACGCTTGGTCCCTGATAGGAAACCTTCACTTGGCCAAACAGGAGTGGGGACCGGGCCAGAAGAAGTTTGAGCGTATCCTGAAGCAGCCGTCCACACAGAATGACACCTACTCCATGCTGGCTCTGGGCAACGTGTGGCTGCAGACGCTGCACCAGCCGACCAGAGACCGTGAAAAGGTGCAGACAGATTTTTTGAAGCAAATTGAAAGAGAGAAATGACCGACAGTGCAGTTAAACATGTGTACAACACTTTGTTGAATGCTGTTGGAGCATATTTGTTCTGTTAAGTAAAATGGATTTTCAAGGTGGTGATTATCCATACATCGGCACCTGACTGTGACTTGTACTTAAATCATAGGTTTTATATAAAGATGGATGGTGTTTTGTATTTTTCAGCGGACATTGTGACAACAAAGAGAGCGTGTGATGGGATCAACCTGACACATCTCATCTCGTATTGTCAATGTAGTTAATAGATCACTGTCACAACAGTTGCCTCAATCTTTAAATCACCGGCTGAGTCCTTACTGTGACATGTAGCACCACTGTTTGCTTTCTCTGCTATGTAATGAATTTATGTTGTTGATAAAGGTGCTCTCTGCTTTAGTCTCAGTGATAAAACACAGCGTGTGTGAAGGAAACAGTAGATCCTTAAATGGAGCATCTGTGTTTTTGTCTTGACAGGAAAAGAGACACCAGGATCGAGCTCTGGCGATTTACAAACAAGTCCTGCGAAACGATGCCAAGAACCTGTATGCTGCCAATGGCATTGGTCTGCACTGCTCTATAACTTCTTTTAATATCTGGTGTGTTCATCAAACTGTCTACGTCAGACACATTAACCATATAATTGTTTTATCCAGGTGCTGTTCTTGCTCACAAGGGCTTCTTCCGAGAGGCTCGTGATGTGTTTGCTCAGGTGAGAGAGGCCACAGCAGACATCAGCGACGTTTGGCTGAACCTGGCTCACATCTATGTCGAACAGAAGCAGTACATCAGCGCTGTGCAGATGGTAAGGGCCTCATTTGTGACAACCTCTTGGAAGTGCCTGTCTTCTGTGTTTGTACAGTGAAGTACTTTGATCTTCTCCACAGTATGAGAACTGCCTGAAGAAATTTTACAAGTATCAGAACACTGAGGTGCTGCTGTACCTGGCAAGGGCGCTCTTCAAATGTGGAAAACTCCACGAGTGCAAGCAGATGCTACTGAAGGTAACATGAAGGAAGAAAATTTAATAATTTGATTTTATTCTACAGTGTGAGGAGAGTCTAATGTGGTCTTTTTTGACGCGTTTCCAACCAGGCCCGTCACGTGGCGCCCAGTGACACGGTGCTGATGTTCAATGTGGCCCTGGTGCTTCAGAGACTGGCCACTCTGGTGCTGAAAGATGAGAAGAGCAACCTGAAGGCTGTGCTCAGTGCTGTCAAAGAGCTCGAGCTGGCTCACAGGTACTGACATTAGACCTGATTGAGATTACTGATGCTCCTGGTGGTTCTCTGCTCAATCTCCTTTATCCTCCTCCTCCTCACACAGGTATTTCAGCTACCTCAGCAAAGCCGGAGATAAGATGAGGTTTGACCTCGCCCTTGCTGCGTCTGAGGCTAGGTCAGTATACATTTATCATCACACACTTGAGGTTTTTCTGTGCTTTCAATGCTATTCGAATTTAAACGTAAACATCAGCAGATAGTGATAGTTAATCAATATCTTCACCTATTTCTACGTTTAGATTATAGTGTTTTACATGGGGCATTAAGTGTGTGTTATAATATCACTGGGGGTACGTGTGTTGTGGGATTGTAGGCAGTGCTCTGACCTGCTGAGTCAGGCTCAGTACCACGTGGCAAGAGCCAGAAAGCAGGATGAGGAGGAGAAGGAGCTTCGGGCCAAACAGGAGCAGGAGAGGGACTATCTGCGCCAGCAGATGAGGAAAGAACAGGTACTTATTCTGCTGCCATCCAAAAAGAGAATAGCTCACCATGAGTAGCTTTCATGTTAAGCATGTTTTAAAGTTATGTGCTTCTTATTGATTGGTTGGTTTGTCACTTTCAAACCTGGTTAGGAGGACAAACGGAACAGAGAGGTAGAGGAACAGAAGAAGCTCCTGGAGCAGAGAGCTTTGTACGTGGAGAAAACCAAGGGCCTGCTCAGCTTTGCCGAGGGGTCGAAGGACATGGCCAAAGAAAAGAAGAAGGGAGGTGGTGGTGGACGTGTGAGTGTTAACACTGATAGCAAACTCATCATCAGACCCTTAAATTACACCGAATACGCTGTTTTTTTAAACTTGTTTTCTTTTTATCTCTCAGCGTAAGAAAGGTGACATGGATGAGTTTGTCAACGACGACTCTGACGAGGACCTGCCACTGAAGAAGAAGAAGAAGAGAAGGGGTGGAAGCGGCAGCGAGCAGGAGGAGGGTCAGGATGGAGACAAAAAGAGGAGGAGGAGGAGGTGAGTCTGCTGTAGTTAATGACAATGTGGTTTATTTTGACCGCAGTGCAAAGAGCGTAGATGCTAAGATCACGTTGTCTTGTGTTGCAGACCTGCTAGTGATGATGAGGATGGAGCATCTCGACCCAAGAAGCAGCGTAAACCCAAAGAACGCAGGAGGATCGAAAAGGTTCTTATTGATCTTTCTTTATCGTGCTCTTTTATCAATATTAAGTCATTTAAAAACATGTTTACTAACATCCATTATTTCTGGTTTTCAGAGCCAGCCTGAGCGTTTGCCACCATCTCTCAAAGGAAAGATCAAGTCTAAGGCCATAATCTCCTCCTCTGAATCATCTTCAGATGAGGATGGACTGAAAATAGCTGAAGAAAGGTAAAAAACATTGTGCTCAGAGTCAAACGCAAACATGTGCTGGAAACTGTCAATTGAATGGTGCACTTTCTCTGACAGACAACAAAGAGACAGTGGTTCAGGATCTGATGACGAGGGAGGCCACAAAAAGCGTATCGCTTCTGACAGTGACTCGGATGGAGGTAGGAACCAATCGGATGGAGGTAGGAACCAATCCGGCAGCGAGGCTGGCAGCCCTCGGCGCTCTGCGGGCTCGGGGGATGACGACTCTGGCAGCGACCGCCCAGTGAAGAAGAGGAGGGTGCAGCGCCAGTCCGACTCGGAGCAGTCAGACAACGAGAGCAAGAGGAGTCGGTCGGGATCAGATAATGAATCCCGGCCAGGTTCACCCGTCGCGGCATCAGACCGAGGATCTGAGGTGGGATCAGGAAACGAGGGCTCCCCTCGTCGCTCTGACAACGCCTCCGAACCTGAAGGCTCCAACAATGACAGCGACTAAATCTTTAAATCCCTCTTCAGGAATTGTTCCATGTAAAACTGTCCACATCTGCATTTTTATTTCTTTTTATAAGCAGGGATTTCTGTTGGTATTTCATGGAATTAGCCTAGAAAAGTGTAGGGTTTTTCCCCCCCGGCCTTTTGGCCATTTAATTCTCACGTCCACTGTAAATGTCTTTTCACAGATTCTGAGTTTTGTTAAACAGAAATGAAATTATTTGAAACCAACTAAAAGGTGTAAACATCTATTTTATATCTCATATAGTCAGACAAGACACCGGCTGAAAATGGGAAGATACACCAACAAAATGTGAAATAAAAAGAGAACAAAGAATTGTGGCATGTGCAGTTATTCTTCTTCTGCATCATTCCAGCATCAACTCAATAGATAAATACAACTTCTTAAGTGATTTCTGCTTGCTGCATTATCATTCTGTTTCCATCCATAACATTTGTGAAATGTCTCTGAATAAACTGGAGACAAAACAGCCACTTCAGCAACAGACAAACCATAATGAGCCACTTTTTCAGAGCAATTCAATCATTTGTCTTGTAAACCACACTGACATTTATTCTGAAACAAATAATTACCTCCAGGAAGGATATTCATCTCTGCTTTCATCAGGTTGTTAGTGGGATTATGGAAAAAATACTGAAGTGATTGTAATGGAACTTGTTGGAAGGGTAGGATGTGGGCTAATGAAGAACACATTAACATTTGATAGGGTTTCTAAAAAAAAAAAAGAGCTTGATGAAAAAAATTGGCACATTTCGGCAAATGACATCTACAACAATGTGGCATTTAGTGCAGCTTGATTATTAAACCGTAGCAGTTACACTCCAAGCGCCATTGTAGTGGAAAATGTGTAATCAGCTTCCTTTTAGAATTGTTTAGCATGGAAGTTGGGTACTTTCCACCGTTCATTCATAAAGACAAACAGGAGGCTTTTTGAGATAAATAAAGCATCTTTCTCCCAACATCTGCCTTTACTTTCCAAATAGACAAATGTCTTCAAGTCATGATGTAACATTTCCAGTTTAAATGTTCACATGTCCATATTCTACATTTATACTCTTTCCATTTTAAATCAAGCCTACTTAACCTGACCCATCTAATAAATATAATTTGAACAATGAGCTCCATTTGACCCAAAAAACATTAAGCTTGTATGGAACTAAACTAAACTCCAAACTATCAGATTTCACGAACTAATGTAGTCAGCTATTAAGTTTGTAAATTACTCAGGATTTAACCCACATTTCGAGACACCGAATCAAAAAATAAATCTTCAGGACAACAGAATTAACTGTTAACTTTATTTCAACCTTGAGCCGTAATTGTACACTAAACATGTCACACTTAAAATCCCGGTAGAACTCCAAAACCTTTTAAGTTTACACATACAGTACATTCTCGGTAATTCTGTGAAGATAAAAAGACCATTTAAAAACTCGACAAATATGGCAAACGGACTTAAAATTTCCACGCATGGTGGTGGTGAACATCTAGCACAGGAAACTAAGCTTTGGCTGCCTCAGTCCGGAAACGGAGACGTTCAAGTATAGTCTGAGATACGTTAGAGGTATATCCATATTAATTGATAAATTAAAAAAGTGAAGGCCACACAGATTCATTCCTAACAGCACAAAAGTTTCATACATAAAAAAAGCTCTTAATTCGTTAAGCTTAATGTGGGTTACTGAAATCACTGTGCAAATGAAAACAGACCATTGATGTTGCGGTCATCATTTCCTGCTTAAGATTTTGATTTGAGACAAAATGGTCTGATTTCAAGCACAGGAAAAGGATTCTGATCGATTGAATAAATCAGGGGAAAGTATTTTACTATTGCAACGACTCAAGATGTTGAGCGAAGTGCGTCTAAAAACTGATTAACAAATGCTGATAAAACACGGAGGAAGGTCTCTTTGCAGTACTTTAGAGCCTTTTCTCTTTTGTAAACAGTTTCGGCAGCACTTAGTGACTCCTGATAAAATGGGTCAGGTTTCGCGTCGATACGTTTTCTGCAAAATACCGCCTACTGTAAAAGAAACCAACCCAAGATGATTGAAATGTATAAAACATCAGCTGTAGGACATCAAATAAGAGAAATTAGAATGTAAAGCATAAATATGAGAAAGATGGTGATGCTGGCTTGATCTGACAAAGCATTTCATAGTGTAATGAACTGTAACAGTGGTTGAAAAATATAAAGGAGGGGGAAGGAGTTTGGAAGGGAGGGGGAAGGAGTTTGGGTGGGAGGGGGAAGAGCACATGAGACAACAAACTATTACAAAAAGTAAAAAAAAGAAAAGAAAATCATTGCATCCTGATAACACATGGCTTTGGCCTGTTCCTTAATAATCTTCATCCTCTGACTCCTCCTCTTCTGCAGTTTCCAGCCAGGTCAGCCACTGGTTCACCTGCAACGGCAACACAATATCTCCATTAGGCCAAGTTATTTATATGAGACCAACACACGGATGGTTTCTATGTAGAAGCTTTCGACAGCGAGTACAGGTACAGACAATTTTAAAAACTGATCTTATAGCCAGAATACTAGCTAGTTATTGCTGGGAACCATTTGAAAAACAATTAGAAATGTACCTGAAATAATGCTTTGCCCTTCCCTGGATACTCTTGGGTGACGTCTTCTTTCCATGAAAGGAAGGCTTCCTCTTCAATTATTTCCATGTCATAAAAGTTCACAAAGTAGCGCAGCAACATGCCTAAAAACAGGAGACAATCATTAGGCTTGTGAAAGCTTCTACACCAATGGTGCAGAACTTCTCTGCATTTAACAATCCACTTTAGCTGCTATGTGAACTACAAGTGTACGTACCTTTGGGGAACCCTTTGGTGTTGCAGTGGACCTGCAGGGCGTACAGAGCACCGACTTGGAGTTCGATGTGATCGTGCAGGAACTTTTGCATCACCGGTTTGAAAGACAGCAGCAGCTGCTTCTCCTCGTCCTGCTGTTCCTTGCTGGGTGCTGCAAGCTGCTCTTCATCGTCATCAGGGTTGGTCTCATAAGCAATGTACTGCAAGAAGCTGGGAGACAAGAGCACAATTAATATACTGTATTACTCCAGGAGCAAAATGTACCGTTTGGTGTTAAGACTAGCCAACACAGATTTCAATGCTGCTGTACCTGGTCATAAGGATGTTGACAAAGCCTTTGTCTGTGTGGAGTTTAGCAGAGATGTTGTCCTTGATCCACTTGTAGATGGACTGTGCGGAGGGATCTACTTGAATCTGTTTCAGCAGCTCCTTTTCCAGTTTCATCAGAGGGAACAAAAAGCTGAGACCTTTTCCCTCCAGAATCTCCAGCATTCTGTCCTTGTTTTGGTCACATTCTACAGGAGCATAAAAACAATAAATAAATCAGTTGACTCACATCAATAACTGTATCCATCATTAAAACTAAATTTCTCAATACAAAAGAGTCTAACTGATATATGGACGCACCGGGTAGCATCTTCTGCATGTTGACTTTGCTCAGCTGGAACAGGTCAGTCAGCCAGTCACGGTCCCTCAGTTTGACCATCTGCTGCAGACAGAGCAGGAAAAGGGGGAAATGTGCACCGTTCTCCAGGTGATGGGCCAAATCTGCAAGGCTGACCAAATCAGCGACGATGGCATGCGCTGCAAACTGGGCCAGGTAAGACTTCACCAGTGGGACTTCTTCCTCGATCTTGGGGCACTGGTCCAGGACACTCAGAACGGCCTGTTAAAAAAATATATACATTACAGTACAGAATAACCCAGACAGGGATGAAGTGAATAGTGTATATTGGTCAGATTTAAAAACAACCAACACTGACCTGCATCAGGTTTTCACCAGCGACGAGGCCCTCTGTGCAGAGTGCGTGAATCAGGGCGCTTGCTTGTTCCTTATCCTCATCTGACCGATCAAGGGACTGAACCACGATTTTATTCAGCATCTCAGACAAAAAATACTTGGGAGCTTTCATCTCCCTCACTGCATTCACTGCCTCATCGATGTTCTTGTTGTTCAGGTAGTCAGTCATCAGTGTCTCCTGAAATGAAGGGAACCATAAAGTTTAATGTGCTAGGAAACTACTAATGTGCTCAGTTCATTGTCCAGGAAGCAAGTGGAGAGTGAGCTGTGAGGCACGTACCGTCATTTTGTGCAACTCTTCCTTTGTTGGAGGAGCTTTTTTGATGGACTTTATGGGTTTTTCTTGAATCGGAAGTGGATTGGTCTTCAAGCCAAGCTGTGGAGACTACACAAAGAAAGCCAAATGAGTGCATGTTTCCCAGAGCCTTCATGTGCCTGATTTGTTTATAGAGTAAAAATGTTACCTGTCCGAGTGGTGAACCTTGGGCACTTTGGGGGATCATGGCCATGTGTGGCAGCATCTTCGGCGGTTGTTTTTTGCTCAAGATGAATGACTGTGCTGGCCTCAGACTGATCTGGAAGGAGGAAGACAACAAGGTTTATCACAATGACACGTTAGAATATTGCTGCACATCTGTAGACAAACGTAAAGAAAAGCCACAACTTAAGATTGAAAAATAATCTTTGCTGGAACAGAAAATCTTGTACCTCATCAGCATTGAGTTTTCCTTTCTTGCCGAATCGTGAAGACATTTCCTTAGACTGCATCTGCCCTGAGTGATTCTGCTTGTGGTTGAAGACCGGTGAACCCTGCCCCTGTGAGATTTCAAAACGTGAGCGTTAGCAATGTGTAGATTCACTGTGTAACAAAAACCTGACATTGACAATGTGGCATGTACCTGGTTAGGTTTTATGAACGGTTTGTTTCCTGCTTCAAACTGAGGCTGGTGTGAACCGTTGCCATTTCCGATGTGGCCGTTGTAAAGTGGGTTTGTGCGGTGACGTCCCATGGTAGGAGAGTAGTGGTCCTGAATGACTCCTGGACCTGTCCCAATGGTAATTCCTACCAAAAACAATTTGAAGTGAAAACACAGTTAGGACCAACTCCTCAATAATTGAACTTATCTTGTTGTTCAAGGTGGAATAAACGGACATACCAGGCATTTGTCCAAACATTTCAGCCAGTCCACCGAGAGTTTCCCTATCAAACTTCATCCTTGGCATAAAGGAAGAGTTGTCCATGAAGAACTCATTCCTCATTCCATCATTCGAATGTGGAATAAAAACGCCCAAATCCTGCAAAGAAAAGAGAACCTATGAGTACATGCAGACTATAGAAAACTAGACCACTTCAGTGTTGATCCTAAATCCTATTATGCTAAAATAAACCTGGTCGACTAACCTTTGCTGCCTCCTGACGAACTTGGTTGATCGTCTTTGGTCCGTTGTCAATATATGCCTTGCGTGGGACCCAGTTATTGGCTCGCAGCTCCACCATGTTCTGCAGCAGGAAACGAATCCTCGCTGGAAGTTCCTTGTTGTTCGTTATGGATCGCATGCGGCTAAAGTACTGATCTATCAAAGACTGGAAGGAGATTTTTTTGGGGTTATTTAGTGGAACAAAGGGATTTTAAAAAAGGGGCAACTATTTTCCAGTTTGCTTTTTAGGTGCTCACCCTAGCCTTGTCGTGATCAAGTTTAGGTCCCACTGTTTTCATTATCTGACAGAGGCATTCCAAATCTTCACCCATATCAGCAAGCTGGACTCTCTTCTTCTTTTCCAAAAGCTTGAAGAGAAATGAACATTTCATAAGAATTTTTCTCTTTTGTTCCGCACCACCTTAATACCAATAAGTTTATGATCAGACAAAATCATGTAAATGTTATTCGACAGAACTTACTGTTTTGATGCACTTGTGTAGAATCGATTCATGGATAAGGTTGAGTTTGCCAAGTTCACCGATGAATTTGATGTTGCCCAACATCTTATGCTTTGCAATAGCCCGCTGCTCCTCCTCTTCAGAAGTGAGTGGGCCATCGTGTTTTTCAAAGACTACAGAAAAAGAAAAAAAGAACAATCCATTAAAGACACGGCCAAGTTTGCAATTTTTTAATCTGACATCATTTATTAAATTCAATTGACTTACCTTCGACATTTCTAGCACGGTTCTCGAACTCATCTTGAAGCTTGGAGATGAGAAGCCTTCGGAAGGTCTGTAAAACAGAAGGTGTTCAGGTTTACACGTCCAGACTCTGCCATACCAATAAACTCCATTCTTAAAAACACTCACAGTATTCTGCTTTTGTGTTGCTTGATTTTCTGTTGTTGGTTCTTCAAAGTTTGGTGCATCCTCGGCTAAGCGTAGGCATAGTTGAGCATATAACTGGCTGTACTTGGGCTCCTCAAGGGCTTTGTCAACAATCTGAAAGCAGAGAAGATGACATATTGAAGGTTCATTTCAAAGGTTAAAGGATTAATAGATGAGCACACTTTAAGAAAATACTCACCAACAAGATGATTCCTTTCAAGACAAACTTTGTATCTACACCCACATTGAGGAGCTCCAGGCATAGTTTGTCAAACTTCTCAGGAGTCAGCTTATTCAATATGCTAAAATGCAGAGGAAAAAGGAAGAGTGGTTAAAAAAAAAATGTCATGCTTAAAATGACAAATATTTTTTTGTCAGATGGTACAATCATTCCTGAAATTATAATCTGCACTGTGCAAGATTTGTATCAAATATGGATTTAAATGGAAACTTACCCTCTCACTTTCCTAAAGATTACATCATTTAGTCCTTTGTTGTTTGAGGAGATTACCTCTCGTCTAGTGTTTCGAGAAGGGACCCATCTCTGAACGCTAGAACCTGAGGTTTTCCCCAGGAACTCGCTATAATGAACACAAAACAAAGCAAACGTTACAACAGAAATATATTTATCAGGAAAAAGCAAACATCAAATATCTAGCCCTGATTTTTGGTGTATAAGCTACACTGCAATGTCATTAAAATCTCACTGATTATAAAACATTTTATCAAGCAACTTTTGAGTTAGTGACAATGGGAGAAATGGCATGTTTTTCAGAGACTAATCACATTTCCAGCATCTGACATCAGTTGCTCTTCTGTTTCAAATCTCCAGTGATCAAGTCAATGTCTTCAAATAGGTTTTTTTCAGCCCAAAAGTTAACATGTTCATTTTAGTATTAGAAGTGATAAGAGGAAGCTTACCATGCCATTTTGAAGCAACTTTAACCGATTGTCAAAATAGTTGCTTATTGTTCCAATTATGTCAGTGCTACACAGATACCACCTGAGCCAGTCAAAGTGGAAGGTTAATTTAAAAAATAAAGTTGTAGAATGTTAATTGTTCAAATGAGGTTTCAGCCTAATAACATGACTAGCATCGTGTCAGAGTGTGGAGTCATATATCAGTGTGTTCAGACAGTAAAGACCCACTTTCCCCAGATGTGCTGACATAAAATAACGTGTGAGAAGGCAATTGAAGGCCAGTGAAGAAGCTTAAGGATTTAATATCTAACAAAGATTAGTGACCAAGTGTTCCAAGTGAAAGGAAAATTTGGAAAGTCACCTGTTGCCGACAGTCTTGGGATAGTGCTCAGGTGCACCCCCACCTTCTCCCCCTACACTGCGATACCAAAAGAATAAATCAATAAAAAGAAAAAGAAAGGAAAACTGTTTTAACTCATATGAAAATGTGAGCCCAAGTTTTTAAGTGAGCTATTTGAGAGGACTGTCTGTAAATAGTGAGTTCACCAAGCCTAATTAAGTGCAATACCTGAAACGAGAAGGACCCCCTGTTGCAACGACACTCTCCACTTTGGCGGCTTGACAAAGAATATCTGAAAAGAATAAATTTCTAGTTTTGGGGGTGGGAAAAGGGGTTCTGGAAAGAGACAGACACACAAATGTAATTTAATAAACATTTAACTTAGTTGTAGTTAAACCCTACCAAAGACATCTCAACTCCACATACATGTTACCTAGTATCTGTGTCACTCACATAATAATAAAGATGTGAAATCCAGTAAGGACAAGAGGGCCTACAATTAGTCACAAAGTGACTTGATTTAATTATTGTCAATTCCTCCTAAGAACATACAATAATAACTGCTAACCATCAAATGCATGGAAAGATGGGTTGACCCTTTAAAAAAAAAAACTAATATAATTAAGGTCCACATGAATGTTATGAAACAGATACCTGGAACAGGAAGATTAAAAAAAACTGAAATGTGATAAGAAACATTAACTAAGGCATGATTTTAGAATAAAACACGTGAAAGACATGTGAAAATGAGATGGAGGAGGTGAAGCCATCTTTAATCAGGTATTTAGACAGTGAAACCGAGGCTTCTGCAGGCGTGAAGGCCCGTGGATACCGTGATGTCATCGTCATCAGACACATTACAAACATGCGACAATAACGAATACGTTTTAATATGGTTTCATCTTTATTAACAGTTTGAATGATTTGATTGGAAACGATCAGCGCATGAGGGCCGGCACGTGGAAGTGAAACAGGGTTAGCTTAGCACACCGCGGTGGACGATCTGTGTCGACGTGTGTTTCCTAACCTCTGCTTTAACTCAGCAATAAACCACAACTCCTCCTCCTCTTCTTCCTCCTCCTCACGGTGACCTGGTTTACCTAACATTAACTATATCACCTACACGTAATCCCGGTCATTGAGGGCAGCGACGAAAAGGAAACTCCGGAAACAACCCGAGGGAGAGAAGCAGATTTCGACACAGGACCTGGATTACATGTGCGCTGGATTTATCCAGATCCGACGTCGGGGACATTATAATCCGATGTGCGATTTGAGTTAATTAACCTTCCGCAATCACTTCTGTTTACGCAAAATCATAGGTTTCGATCTCAATCGACGATAAATTTAATTTAGAAAACAGTTAAAAAACGTCATTTAAAATCCGGAAAATCCGTTTTTTAAAAAACCATAAATGTTCGTATTTATTTATTTAATCCGCACGAATCGATGTGGATTCAGATGTAAAAATGAGTCTGGGGAATATCGGGGGAAACAAACAGCTGATTTTATGAGGTCTTTGTTCAAACACCGGAAGTCCTCGCTGCGACGTCTGGATGAGGCTGCGAAGTAGGCCACCGGTAAGCTAATGCTAACGAGCTGTAAACAATTCTCAGAAACCGCACAAGGTTTCGACGAACAGGAAACAAATACATGTTCAGTTTATCTACACCAACAAAACCAACCGACGATACATCGTAATCTCAGATGTGTGATGCGTCGATTGGTACATGACAATCGACCTAAACGGAAAATCCACGCAGACAGGTCGGTTAGCTAACGTTAGCCGGGCACAGGGGAAAAAACAAAAAAAAAAAAAGAGGGGAAATAGCTACTCACCTTTACAAAGGGGACGTCAGCTTAGTTCTTGTCTTGGCAACCCAAGAGAAATAAATAAATAAAGATAGTACGAAAGAGAGAGAGCGGAAAATGTCGTGTTTAACCCTGAAAGGTTTTTTGTTTCAAAGGAGCAGCGACACGACGGATCAGATGTGGCAGCAGCTCCAGAGAGAACAGACACTGGCCGGCTACGTCACGTGAAGCTGTGCTTTGTATGGCGCCCGGCTCATACGTCATCATCCCTCCCCACTGATGTCACGACCGGCGGTGCTGCAAAAAAAATTGATAAGCACCGACAATTTCACAATTCAGACATGAGGCGTGATCACAGAACGTGAACCGGAGGTTATCTGAGTTTATCTGAGTTTATCCTCAGTTTTTAAAAGTCTTCGCTGGGGTTTCCGACGCACGCAGGGCCGGAAACACTTTCTCCGAGGCCCTGCGCGGAGGGGGGCGGGAGCATGATCGGGCCAATGATTAGAAAATTGGCCCAAATTTTGATCTTGATTGTTTTAGTTTATATTTAGCTCATTTGTTTTAAAGTTGTATTTTATCACACATTTTTTTCTTTTAGTATTGAAATCACCTCTGGCAGGGAACTATTATTGCAACATAATACTGAAAGCACGATCTATTGAAACCATCCATACACAGTTATTTTCTAGTTGATCAGTGTCTAAAAATATCCTCCAGATAATGAAAAACTCATATTTCTTTTCTGAATATAGGACAAGATGATTATTGTCCCTTGTACGTTTAAAGGTCTTCTGCATAAATCAAGTTACCAGCTACCAGGAGATGTTAGCAGGTGTTAGCGGACACCACCCGGATGTTAGGGACATGACTTCAGTTGTGCACCATCAAGTGTTTTGGCCTTGTAATCAATGATACAGGCCGAACTTCTGAGGCTAAAGGTAAATCTGACTGGCTACTGGCTTGTATGGCAGTACTATGAAAGCCATGTGGCCCTGCTCAGTAGATCAGGCATCATTACCTCTTTGCCTTTTTAAACTAAACACTGTATGTTCCCTTGTATGTTCTACCACACTAATGCCTACCACCAGTTGTAGTGAGCAGATTTTAGTGACCACCAGCGGATGTTAGAGACATATCTTCAGTTGTGCACCTTAGTGTCATAGGGTGTTTTGGCCTTTAAATCACAAGACACCCTCTTCTGAGGCAGGCCCAACACAGGTTGAGCAGATCTGGGTGCCTGTCCCTAGCATCCTGTGGCCCAGTTGGGATCTGTCCTCCTGATCCAAGCAAGGCTTTGGAAACAGTTCTCTTTGTTTAAATTGTTCCTGCAAGGTATTTGAGTAGCTGGTTGTGTCTTCATGTATACCTACCTTGAGAGAGACTTTATTTAAAACCAGTAAGGGTAGCTGGAGTGGAGCCTTTGCCCATCTTGCTGCCTCTTCCTGACGCCGGATTTCCAGGGCTACCGATTTTCGTCGCTCTGAAGAAGTAACCTTGTTCCACAGGACCTAGGCCCAAACCTCTCTTCCCTGTTGAACGTGGCCCACAAAGTTCCGCTTTTGCCTGTTGAGTTGCTTCTTTTGGTGTCCATTTCCATCCTGTTGTCAGGGGTGGTGCCACAGCCCATTTAGATGTGTCTCGGGTCATCTCCAGTCGTGCATCAAAACTCCCTGAAACCTGAGTGAACATGTGTAAATTGCTTTTGTTGTCTGACCAAAACAGTCCTAAAACCCCCAAAATAACATTTGATCAGTACATGTCCAGACTACCCAGTAGAGGGATGCTCATGTCAGGCACTCTGTACTATCGCATTTCTTACATTTGGAAACAGTGGGAGCCAATTTAAAAAATACAAATTTGACTCATTAAGCCAATATTACAAAACTTAGACGCTGATATTTAATAATATTAGTTCTTCATGTTTAAAGTCAAATTTAGTGAGTCAAAATTATAATATAGTATAAATTTGACTCACTACTACATACATTTGACCTGATATAGCTAACTTTCCATCTGTTTTCTTTCCTCTTGCCCTCTTTTTGGGGTTTGTGTGGTTTATTCTGCAGGGCTTTCACTTTAACTTATGTATCTTTGCGTGCCTTTTTTTTCTAGCAAAGCCTCAGAAGAATGTGAGTGTGGGGCCGATACTAAAATATAAAACTGATTAAAATGGTGACAACTCAATGTTATGTTTATTATTTGTTTGGGATTTTCCCCATTAAAAACTGCCTATAAAAACGATCCATTGTTTTCTCTTTCTTTTAAGACACCCCCAACAAAACAGAACAAAACTGATTGAATTGTAAATCTACAAGTAAAATGTATTGACCCAGGAGCCAGAAGGGATTCAATATTTTTCCTCATGGATGCAACAAGAGGAGGATCGAGTTTATTATAGGACTCATATCTTTCAGTCAAAGCCCAAATGGTATATGAACCAGCTCGGAGGTAGCATTTTAAATTTACTGTGTATAGAGGATTAAACTACTTCTGTGCAAAGAGCAAGATCTATTCACCAGTACTCGTCATATTTGCATGAATTTGACAGATATTAATAATCCCCAGAGGATAATTATTTTGGTGACGACCTGACCTTTAAAAAATACTAATGGCAAACTTTCCATTAAATGTTCAGTGAATATTTATGTGTCCCAAGAGAATCCTGATGTTCCTAGTGATCATCTGACCTTTCCTGTAGCACCACCATTAGGAGGACAGGTCAATCTGTTTCCACTCCTCTCAGAGCAGAGTTTATAGAGTTTTTACACTCTGTGTTCACTTGGTTCAGTCTGCACTTTCTTTCATGACCTAATTTTTTTTCCCCCTCAGGCTTCTATTTACAGTAGAATTGAAGGGGAGGGGTGTAACAGTTTCACAAGACGTTCTGGGCATTGTGTGGAGAATCTGACACCCACATCACTGTTCATGTTGACGTGTCGAGATGAGTCACTTCCTCCATCTGCCAGTAAGTGACTACAGGGTGAGATTGGGCTGGTGACGCCTCTTTGAGGCTCAGGTTACACTGTGCCGCCCACTGCGCAAGATAAGAGCAACATTAACCTCTGCTGTCATGACGATGAAAATAATGAAGACACTGATCCATCAGCGAGGACTCGTGAGCTTTTATTGAGCCTCTGAGCAACTGTAGTGCAAAGATATTGAATCTGTATTTATGATGATAAGCTGATTGTGTGTAGTCAGAGCATTTATATTTGCATTGACTTGCTGGGACATGGTTAGACCTGCAGATCCAGATTGTCTAGAACACTTTGTATTGACATTACTAAACAGTGTAGCAGAAGCCGGACTCTGATGTGAAACACACAATAGAAAGGTCTTCCCCATAATTAAATGGGGAAGACCTCTCTTTTGATCTGTGGTTCCAGTTCTTGTTGGCATGTGACACTTAACATGTTACTCTTGTAATTGGTTGAATATATCTGAGAGTGTGTCATATTTAGACTGATGTTCCCTTTGCAGAATATGTTTGGAGGCCTGAAGTATTTTACACTCGTAAAAATCTCAAATTAAAAGATAGTCAGAAAATTAAACACATCTATATATGGATGTAATATTCCCGAGACACAGGCATGCAGGCAATTTACGAGGTCTGTCTCTCTTTGCACCTAACTGGACTTTATTCTATTTACTGTATATGTGTGTGTCTGTTCACTGTTTTTATATTTGTATGGTGTAACTCTGTTTTTAACTTCTTTGGCCTTGTAAAGGATGTTGTGACTCTTGTCTGTGGAAAGTGCTTTACAAATAAACTTTACTTGCTTAATTACTTACTTACTTACTTACTTACTTACTTACTTACTTACTTACTTACTTACCTACTTTATTTGGAAATCAATTTGTGGACGAAAATGCAGTGACCTGATTTACGCACATAACACAGAAATCAGCTTTTTATTATTTTGAATCATCTCACAATTGCCTGGATTTGTCTTGTGACCATGTGTGATGTCTTAGATCTTAAGATCATTACTTCTCGTCGAACCCTCAAATCCACAAATGCTTCTCGGTCTGATGAATATATGAGAATGCCAGTTGATGGCTGTGAGATTAAAATAATGGCACAAAGCGTTTATTCAGGCTATGTTATCTAATCACTCAGAGAAGATTAAAATGTTTCTCCTTGCAGGCGTTCTCATTGACACACTCCGATACACCTAATCCCATCCCGTTCAGAGATGTTTGTTTCATGATGTTTATTTTATCATTCTCCCTGTTAGTCGAGGGAGCGTTAGAACTTTTTCTATGCCGGCACGAGTTTGCTGCATCACCCCTGAGGGGCATCAATCATTCATCAAAAGAAAAATGAAGCCAGTTGTCTGACAGTAAACACTCCGCTGCCAGTTAATTAAGCCCGGTGTGCCAATAAAGTCAGCAAAGGCTGGATGTGCACTCGAGGAAAAACAGGAGCTCTCGCTGCACTCAGTGGTTTGCTTTGTTTCACTTTGATGTGGACTAAACAGATTCACTCATGTTTTCTGAGCCTTCTTTGGAGAAAGTAGAAAGATGCTGATGCAAACTATATTATGAAACACCGGCCTTGTGTACAGGATTACATAGAAGATTTTGATGTTCTCTGTAGTGGAGTAATGGCGTCCGGAGCAGAGGATGAAGTCAAACCTAATTAATTCATGTGGGGAGGTTTGCACTTGACCTGCCATCACAACTATTTCGAAGCAGCCGGTCTCACTTATGACCGAGTCAGTGAATGGAAGATGAAAAATGTGCTGATATTCATAGAGGAAAGCAATCAAAATACATATGTTGTGTGACTTATTATGAGACAATTGTATTAATGAGAACAAGATTATATTATGACCACAACATTACAAAAAGGAAATCAGGAATTTAATTGTAGTCATCAATCAATATCAATATCAATTGAGCCTATTTAAACTAAAGCTGGTTTGAGTAAAGCAAACAAAGTATAATTATGTTTATCAAGCCTGAGTTTTTTACATTTTTGTGTGGACTGAATAAGCTGAACAAATGACTCATGAAAACTAATCACTAATTTAAGTTGTACATTCCGGCCAGTAGATGGTGCTACAGTGCTTCCTGCAACTTATCCTACTTGCCAAGTGGTCATTTGTGATGTAGTAGAGGGTCTTTGCAAAACAAACATGATCATCATATTAGCGTGGAGAGAGTCTCTGTGGCCTTTTCATGATTTGATGCAAGATTTATTTTCATCATCATCAAAATCTAGACTGCAAGAGGATTAAACACTTTGGAAACAAATACAATACGACAATCACATCAACATAAATGAACCAATGGTTTCAGTTGAATAGGTGGTTGTATAATTGGGTCTCATTTATTTTATATAAGAGCTAAATATGGAATAATTTCTGAGAAATAACTCGACTGATATTGTGCAGCCCAGGCATGGTGCTCTGTCCAAGCATGTTGTGCTAAAGGAAGATGTCCTAATATACAATATATAAGATAACTAATTCCCTAACATATGTCATATTCTAAACATATCTTAATCGACCAAGTGAGAACAAGAACAAGCTCTTAAATATTTATCGAAATGTGATGTTGGGAAGTCTGTTGTCATATGTTTGTATCACATACAGTACAAAATAATCACATCTTTATTATATCTTATACCCATCTTTGTCTCCCTTCAGACACTGACAGACATAGACAGACAGACAGACAAAGAGACAGACAGACAGAAACACAGACAGAACCACACACACACACACACACACACACACACACACACACACACACACACACACACACACACACACACACAATCAGACAGACATAGAGACAAACAGAAACACAGACACAGACACAGACACAGACACAGACACAGACACAGACACAGACAGACAGACAAATAGACAGAAACACAGACAGACAGAAACACAGACAGACACACAGCCACAGAGACACAGACAGACAGTGAAAGAGACACAGACAGACAGGCAGACCGACAGAGACAGCGACAGAGACAGAGACAGAGACACAGACACAGACACAGACAGACAGAAACACAGACAGAAACACAGACAGCAACACAGACACACAGACAGACAGACAGAAACACAGACACACACACAAGAGCACTTCCCAGCTCTCCCTCCCTGAGAACACATCTCCGGCCTGGTCACATTACCTCAGCCTGAATAGAGTTTGACTCCCAGCTGCTCAGCTGAGTCGTCACCCTGTCACTCCAGTCTACTGGGATCGTTCCCTGACTGACTCTATGCTGGGAGACATCTGTCAACATGTGTAACACGCTCCAGGAACTAAACTAAAGCCGGTACATGTGGGAGTAGGCTATCAGTGTCGATAAATCTCAACCTGCGCAGAGAAACACGATTGGTGATGGGAAGAAAGCAAGAGACATTAAAAAGAAAAACATCCAATTATGTGAATTCACGTACATTTGTTTAAATACAAAATACAAAAGCTTATTCAGTCCCATGAACTACAATGAATCTCATAATCCTTATGTAAATGGAAACGCTTTGTGGTATTTAATACATTAAATGATTGAATGTGTTAAAGCATCATAGAGGATAAACATAATTTCCATAATTTGATGCAGATTAACATAATACATGTTGATGCAATGAACAATATGCAGCATAATGAAGCACAACAGCTTCTGTAGAGTTTCTATAGTATGTGGGCTGAAAGAGAAATGGTGTCTTACATAGCAGAAATGTAGTTATGTCAAAATCTTGGGCTATTTCCATCCTGCCAGAAACAATATTGAAGACTCTACTGTAAACAGTAAGGGATAATGAATATTCAACAATTTGCTGAAAAGACTGTGGAACAGAGGGGAGTAAGGGATTGGCTTTCTTCAGTTCATTAGTTAATGCTGAGTGGCATCTTTAGTCTGTTCCAGCTCAGCAGAACAAATACCAATATATCTGATCAATATTTATAATAATAAATACTGTATTTGTATCACCATTTATCTGTACGGCCTTTCCTTTGAGGGTCCCGGGGGATATCCAACAGTAGCGGACATTAGGCGATTGGCGGGGCTACACCCTGAGCTGCTTTCAGACATGCACTGAACTCCGGAGATCCTCTGCTGTCTCTCAGGTGTTTGTGTGAACGCAAATGTTTGAGTGAGAGCCTTCAGACTTTCTGCGAATTATCTCTGCCTGGCCCACTAGTATAAAGAGAGACAGAAGAATCCCATGTGAGAACACAGCAGGGGATGAAGCTTCTAACGTGCGACAGACGCAAAAATTAAATATTATATATTATATATATATATTATATCCTGCCTCTGCCTGTTGCACCATCCCTCACCTCAATCCTGTGGAGGATTTGTTGCTGTTGTGAACACCCCCCCCCCCCATTATGTCCACTTTGGGATTGGTTGCTCCTTCCATGCTTGTTTGTTTATTGCTACTATGCCATGTTTTTACCCATGTCACAACGTTATGAACTGTGGGAAATTCCCTTTGGCAAAGTCTGCAGTGATGCACACTTAAGGACATTTTGCATAAAGGGCTCAGAAAGTCTGCGGCAGAGCCCTCAGACACTTGGCGATTTCACAGTGGGACGGACCTGCGGTTCAAAGTCTGTGAGTCCTTGAGGGTGGACTTGACTTTTGAGGCTCTCATTGCCCGAGCCCCAAGGAAGCAAGACAGCGAAACCAACCCGGGATTTGAACTGGGAACCTTTGTGCAGTGAGGCGACAGTGCTGACCACTCTCACCTGTTGTGCACAACCTTTTGGAAAAAAAGGAAACCAGTGAACAGGACCATTTCTGTTTTGTCTAATTTCTGTGGGCTTGATTAGACTCACACACTGTCTCCTTTTCAACAGGAGGCCACAGAAACGTGAAGGTCAAATCACAAAGAGCAAAAAAACTCAAACAATCAAAAAGCTTAAATATTCTTTATGTTTACTCTGTAGGGGGACGCGTGACTGATGAACCCCTCAGGTCAACACCCTCTGTGTCGGAGTGAAACCCTTTTATTTGTTTATTTATTCACTTATTAATTTATTTAGCAGAGTTAAGCTCGGGGTCTAAGGATATAAGTGATGAAACGCTCTGAGCAATTTTGTTCTTTTTTCATTAAGTGTTCATACAAATATTTCAAAGACATATTCGATTTTTTTCCTGTATAACTCTCCTTGATATGGTTAAATTTATTCAAGCTCCGAAATGTGTTCTTAAAGGCCTGAAGGCCACAATCACATTCTTATCAAATATATTGTCCTGCATATAACAAGAGGTAAACCACGTTAAGTTTCCTCAAAGTCATGGCATGAAAACATTCTGGCTGTTAAATATGTAACAATTTTTCATTAAACGTCTAAAAACGATTATGTTGTATATTTTGTTGACTTGTTTACTTACATTACCCCAAAAATACAAAACCCTTAAATTATTCCAAACATGTGCAAATCCAGAGAAATCCCCAATTCTATTTACATCTCATTCGTCATTCGGGCACATTTTGGTCGCCCTTTAATTGCATCATTTCCATTTTGACTTTGTCCATCTCTGCTATAACTTCTGTTGCAAAGGGCACATGATGAATGTAAATCATACTGCTTGTCAATTAGCCAGGCGGCTGTTTTTTTCCCTTCCGAATCCCATGATCCCACGCTGCTTCATCCAACTAGCTCTTTTGTTATTGTTTTGATTGAGAGACCCCTAGCGGCTGAAGTTGCATATTGTACTTTTAATTTCTGTATTTTAACCCTGATCTGAAAGCAATGATGAGCTCTTATTGAAAAGCTTTTAAGCCTTTTCTTTAGACCTTGACCAGAGCACCGAGCTTCAGTGCTGCTGCCATAGAGTGATTTTGATAAATTACTTTATTACTTGTTTGGATGTTGAGGGACGATGTATTTCTGCCGCCCATGATATTAGTTTTTTTGTCCTCACAGAATGATGGCCAGTAGACCTCACCCAGGGCGGACGGTACATTACGTTGACTGGTCCCATACAGAGGAAGAGGCACCTTCTCTATTTTTCGGAGAAATTGTTTGTCCCACGAAGATGCCTCGTGGCTTTGTACCATACATTGTCACCTGGATTAGTGGGTTTGGCTATTTGGGGAATAAACACTTGGTCACCTTCTGGCTGATGGTCTGATGGGTGGGGACACTGTCCCAAGCAAGGTCGCACATAGGCTGCACATGACAGCTGCTGTCCATCCTACACTCACACTCTGACACTGGAGCTCTGAAAGTTATGCCACACATGAAACTTTCTCATAGGGTTAGAGTTAGGTACCAACTTTACCAACTTCACTGCAATAAAAAAAAATATATATATAAGATGAAATGTTTAGCTTAAACTAACACATTTCAACCACTTGGCAGTCTCGGAGCCCATCAGCTATCATCTGCCCCTCTGGGGGCAACAGCCAATAATTTGGGGCTTCCGTTGTGGAACATTTCTCCACACAAAATACAAACCGTGTTATGGCA